>NW_026967466.1:2038145-2377836 GCF_028390025.1 Pseudophryne corroboree
GCATTCTAGAACTCCCAACATTCTATTTTGGCATTCTAGAACTCCCAACATTCTATTTTGGCATTCTAGAACTCTTAACATTCTATTTTGGCATTCTAGAACTCCCAACATTCTATTTTGGCATTCTAGAACTACCAACATTCTATTTTGGCATTCTAGAACTCCCAGCATTCTATTTTGGAATTCTAGAACTCCCAACATTCTATTTTGGAATTCTGCAACACCAACATTCTATTTTGGCATTCTAGAACTACCAATATTCTATTTTGGCATTCTAGAACTCCCAACATTCTATTTTGGAATTCTAGAAATACCAACATTCTATTTTGGCATTCTAGAACTCTCAACATTCTATTTTGGAATTCTGCAACACCAACATTCTATTTTGGATTTCTAGAACTCCCAACATTCTATTTTGGCATTCTAGAACTCCCAACATTCTATTTTGGAATTCTGCAACACCAACATTCTATTTTGGCATTCTAGAACTCCCAACATTCTATTTTGGCATTCTAGAACTCCCAACATTCTATTTTGGAATTCTGCAACACCAACATTCTATTTTGGATTTCTAGAACTCCCAACATTCTATTTTGGCATTCTAGAACTCCCAACATTCTATTTTGGAATTCTAGAACTACCAACATTCTATTTTGGCATTCTAGAACTCCAAACATTCTATTTTGGAATTCTGCAACACCAACATTCTATTTTGGAATTCTAGAACTCCCAACATTCTATTTTGGCATTCTAGAACTCCCAACATTCTATTGTGGCATTCTAGAACTCCCAACATTCTATTTTGGCATTCTAGAACTCCCAACATTCTATTTTGGAATTCTACAACTACCAACATTCTATTTTGGCATTCTAGAACTCCCAACATTCTATTTTGGAATTCTGCAACACCAACATTCTATTTTGGATTTCTAGAACTCCCAACATTCTATTTTGGCATTCTAGAACTCCCAACATTCTATTTTGGAATTCTAGAACTCCCAACATTCTATTTTGGAATTCTAGAACTACCAACATTCTATTTTGGCATTCTAGAACTCCAAACATTCTATTTTGGAATTCTGCAACACCAACATTCTATTTTGGATTTCTAGAACTCCCAACATTCTATTTTGGCATTCTAGAACTTCCAACATTCTATTTTGGAATTCTAGAACTACCAACATTCTATTTTGGCATTCTAGAACTCCAAACATTCTATTTTGGAATTCTGCAACACCAACATTCTATTTTGGATTTCTAGAACTCCCAACATTCTATTTTGGCATTCTAGAACTCCCAGCATTCTATTTTGGAATTCTAGAACTCCCAACATTCTATTTTGGAATTCTAGAACTCCCAACATTCTATTTTGGCATTCTAGAACTCCCAGCATTCTATTTTGGAATTCTAGAACTCCCAACATTCTATTTTGGAATTCTAGAACTCCCAACATTCTATTTTGGAATTCTAGAACTACCAACATTCTATTTTGGCATTCTAGAACTCCAAACATTCTATTTTGGAATTCTGCAACACCAACATTCTATTTTGGAATTCTAGAACTCCCAACATTCTATTTTGGCATTCTAGAACTCCCAACATTCTATTGTGGCATTCCAGAACTCCCAACATTCTATTTTGGCATTCTAGAACTCCCAACATTCTATTTTGGCATTCTAGAACTCCCAACATTCTATTTTGGCATTCTAGAACTCCCAACATTCTATTATGGCATTCTAGAACTCCCAACATTCTATTTTGGCATTCTAGAACTCCCAACATTCTATTTTGGCATTCTAGAACTCTTAACATTCTATTTTGGCATTCTAGAACTCCCAACATTCTATTTTGGCATTCTAGAACTACCAACATTCTATTTTGGCATTCTAGAACTCCCAGCATTCTATTTTGGAATTCTAGAACTCCCAACATTCTATTTTGGAATTCTGCAACACCAACATTCTATTTTGGCATTCTAGAACTACCAATATTCTATTTTGGCATTCTAGAACTCCCAACATTCTATTTTGGAATTCTAGAAATACCAACATTCTATTTTGGCATTCTAGAACTCTCAACATTCTATTTTGGAATTCTGCAACACCAACATTCTATTTTGGATTTCTAGAACTCCCAACATTCTATTTTGGCATTCTAGAACTCCCAACATTCTATTTTGGAATTCTGCAACACCAACATTCTATTTTGGCATTCTAGAACTCCCAACATTCTATTTTGGCATTCTAGAACTCCCAACATTCTATTTTGGAATTCTGCAACACCAACATTCTATTTTGGATTTCTAGAACTCCCAACATTCTATTTTGGCATTCTAGAACTCCCAACATTCTATTTTGGAATTCTAGAACTACCAACATTCTATTTTGGCATTCTAGTACTCCAAACATTCTATTTTGGAATTCTGCAACACCAACATTCTATTTTGGAATTCTAGAACTCCCAACATTCTATTTTGGCATTCTAGAACTCCCAACATTCTATTGTGGCATTCTAGAACTCCCAACATTCTATTTTGGCATTCTAGAACTCCCAACATTCGATTTTGGAATTCTACAACTACCAACATTCTATTTTGGCATTCTAGAACTCCCAACATTCTATTTTGGAATTCTGCAACACCAACATTCTATTTTGGATTTCTAGAACTCCCAACATTCTATTTTGGCATTCTAGAACTCCCAACATTCTATTTTGGAATTCTAGAACTCCCAACATTCTATTTTGGAATTCTAGAACTACCAACATTCTATTTTGGCATTCTAGAACTCCAAACATTCTATTTTGGAATTCTGCAACACCAACATTCTATTTTGGATTTCTAGAACTCCCAACATTCTATTTTGGCATTCTAGAACTTCCAACATTCTATTTTGGAATTCTAGAACTACCAACATTCTATTTTGGCATTCTAGAACTCCAAACATTCTATTTTGGAATTCTAGAACTCCCAACATTCTATTTTGGCATTCTAGAACTCCCAGCATTCTATTTTGGAATTCTAGAACTCCCAACATTCTATTTTGGAATTCTAGAACTCCCAACATTCTATTTTGGCATTCTAGAACTCCCAACATTCTATTCTTGAATTCTGCAACACCAACATTCTGTTTTGGAATTCTAGAAATACCAACATTCTATTTTGGCATTCTAGAACTCCCAACATTCTATTCTTGAATTCTGCAACACCAACATTCTATTTTGGAATTCTAGAAATACCAACATTCTATTTTGGCATTCTAGAACTCCCAACATTCTATTTTGGAATTCTGCAACACCAACATTCTATTTTGGATTTCTAGAACTCCCAACATTCTATTTTGGCATTCTAGAACTCCCAACATTCTATTTTGGAATTCTGCAACACCAACATTCTATTTTGGCATTCTAGAACTCCCAACATTCTATTTTGGCATTCTAGAACTCCCAACATTCTATTTTGGAATTCTGCAACACCAACATTCTATTTTGGATTTCTAGAACTCCCAACATTCTATTTTGGCATTCTAGAACTCCCAACATTCTATTTTGGAATTCTAGAACTACCAACATTCTATTTTGGCATTCTAGAACTCCAAACATTCTATTTTGGAATTCTGCAACACCAACTTTCTATTTTGGAATTCTAGAACTCCCAACATTCTATTTTGGCATTCTAGAACTCCCAACATTCTATTGTGGCATTCCAGAACTCCCAACATTCTATTTTGGCATTCTAGAACTCCCAACATTCTATTTTGGCATTCTAGAACTCCCAACATTCTATTTT
This sequence comes from Pseudophryne corroboree, assembly GCF_028390025.1. Lineage (NCBI taxonomy): Eukaryota > Metazoa > Chordata > Amphibia > Anura > Myobatrachidae > Pseudophryne > Pseudophryne corroboree. Next base: position 2,041,933 of record NW_026967466.1, read on the forward strand.
GGCATTCTAGAACTCCCAACATTCTATTATGGCATTCTAGAACTCCCAACATTCTATTTTGGCATTCTAGAACTCCCAACATTCTATTTTGGCATTCTAGAACTCTTAACATTCTATTTTGGCATTCTAGAACTCCCAACATTCTATTTTGGCATTCTAGAACTACCAACATTCTATTTTGGCATTCTAGAACTCCCAACATTCTATTTTGGAATTCTGCAACACCAACATTCTATTTTGGATTTCTAGAACTCCCAACATTCTATTTTGGCATTCTAGAACTCCCAACATTCTATTTTGGAATTCTAGAACTACCAACATTCTATTTTGGCATTCTAGAACTCCAAACATTCTATTTTGGAATTCTGCAACACCAACATTCTATTTTGGAATTCTAAAACTCCCAACATTCTATTTTGGCATTCTAGAACAACCAACATTCTATTGTGGCATTCCAGAACTCCCAACATTCTATTTTGGCATTCTAGAACTCCCAACATTCTTTTTTGGCATTCTAGAACTCCCAACATTCTATTTTGGCATTCTAGAACTCCCAACATTCTATTATGGCATTCTAGAACTCCCAACATTCTATTTTGGCATTCTAGAACTCCCAACATTCTATTTTGGCATTCTAGAACTCTTAACATTCTATTTTGGCATTCTAGAACTCCCAACATTCTATTTTGGCATTCTAGAACTACCAACATTCTATTTTGGCATTCTAGAACTCCCAGCATTCTATTTTGGAATTCTAGAACTCCCAACATTCTATTTTGGAATTCTGCAACACCAACATTCTATTTTGGCATTCTAGAACTACCAACATTCTATTTTGGCATTCTAGAACTCCCAACATTCTATTTTGGAATTCTAGAACTACCAACATTCTATTTTGGCATTCTAGAACTCCAAACATTCTATTTTGGAATTCTGCAACACCAACATTCTATTTTGGATTTCTAGAACTCCCAACATTCTATTTTGGCATTCTAGAACTCCCAGCATTCTATTTTGGAATTCTAGAACTCCCAACATTCTATTTTGGAATTCTGCAACACCAACATTCTATTTTGACATTCTAGAACTACCAACATTCTATTTTGGCATTCTAGAACTCCCAACATTCTATTTTGAAATTCTAGAAATACCAACATTCTATTTTGGCATTCTAGAACTCCCAACATTCTATTTTGGAATTCTGCAACACCAACATTCTATTTTGGATTTCTAGAACTCCCAACATTCTATTTTGGCATTCTAGAACTCCCAACATTATATTTTGGAATTCTGCAACACCAACATTCTATTTTGGCATTCTGCAACACCAACATTCTATTTTGGCATTCTAGAACTCCCAACATTCTATTTTGGCATTCTAGAACTCCCAACATTCTATTTTGGAATTCTGCAACACCAACATTCTATTTTGGATTTCTAGAACTCCCAACATTCTATTTTGGCATTCTAGAACTCCCAACATTCTATTTTGGAATTCTAGAACTACCAACATTCTATTTTGGCATTCTAGAACTCCAAACATTCTATTTTGGAATTCTGCAACACCAACATTCTATTTTGGAATTCTAGAACTCCCAACATTCTATTTTGTCATTCTAGAACTCCCAACATTCTATTGTGGCATTCTAGAACTCCCAACATTCTATTTTGGCATTCTAGAACTCCCAACATTCTATTTTGGAATTCTACAACTACCAACATTCTATTTTGGCATTCTAGAACTCCCAACATTCTATTTTGGAATTCTGCAACACCAACATTCTATTTTGGATTTCTAGAACTCCCAACATTCTATTTTGGCATTCTAGAACTCCCAACATTCTATTTTGGAATTCTAGAACTACCAACATTCTATTTTGGCATTCTAGAACTCCAAACATTCTATTTTGGAATTCTGCAACACCAACATTCTATTTTGGATTTCTAGAACTCCCAACATTCTATTTTGGCATTCTAGAACTCCCAACATTCTATTTTGGAATTCTAGAACTCCCAACATTCTATTTTGGCATTCTAGAACTCCAAACATTCTATTTTGGAATTCTGCAACACCAACATTCTATTTTGGATTTCTAGAACTCCCAACATTCTATTTTGGCATTCTAGAACTCCCAGCATTCTATTTTGGAATTCTAGAACTCCCAACATTCTATTTTGGAATTCTGCAACACCAACATTCTATTTTGGCATTCTAGAACTCCCAACATTCTATTTTGGAATTCTAGAAATACCAACATTCTATTTTGGCATTCTAGAACTCCCAACATTCTATTTTGGAATTCTGCAACACCAACATTCTATTTTGGATTTCTAGAACTCCCAACATTCTATTTTGGCATTCTAGAACTCCCAACATTCTATTTTGGAATTCTAGAACTCCCAACATTCTATTTTGGCATTCTAGAACTCCCAACATTCTATTTTGGCATTCTAGAATTCCCAACATTCTATTTTGGCATTCTAGAACTCCCAACATTCTATTTTGGATTTCTAGAACTCCCAACATTCTATTTTGGCATTCTAGAACTCCCAACATTCTATTTTGGCATTCTAGAACTCCAAACATTCTATTTTGGAATTCTAGAACTCCCAACATTCTATTATGGCATTCTAGAACTCCCAACATTCTATTTTGGAATTCTCGAACTACCAACATTCTTTTTTGGAATTCTAGAACTAGCAACATTCTATTTTGGCATTCTAGAACTCCCAACATTCTATTTTGGCATTCTAGAACTCCAAACATTCTATTTTGGAATTCTAGAACTCCAAACATTCTATTTTGGAATTCTAGAAATACCAACATTCTATTTTGGCATTCTAGAACTCCCAACATTCTATTTTGGAATTCTGCAACACCAACATTCTATTTTGGATTTCTAGAACTCCCAACATTCTATTTTGGCATTCTAGAACTCCCAACATTCTATTTTGGAATTCTAGAACTCCCAACATTCTATTTTGGCATTCTAGAACTCCCAACATTCTATTTTGGCATTCTAGAATTCCCAACATTCTATTTTGGCATTCTAGAACTCCCAACATTCTATTTTGGATTTCTAGAACTCCCAACATTCTATTTTGGCATTCTAGAACTCCCAACATTCTATTTTGGCATTCTAGAACTCCAAACATTCTATTTTGGAATTCTAGAACTCCCAACATTCTATTATGGCATTCTAGAACTCCCAACATTCTATTTTGGCATTCTAGAACTCCCAACATTCTATTTTGGAATTCTCGAACTACCAACATTCTTTTTTGGAATTCTAGAACTAGCAACATTCTATTTTGGCATTCTAGAACTCCCAACATTCTATTTTGGCATTCTAGAACTCCAAACATTCTATTTTGGAATTCTAGAACTCCAAACATTCTATTTTGGAATTCTAGAACTCCCAACATTCTATTATGGCATTCTAGAACTCCCAACATTCTATTTTGGCATTCTAGAACTCCCAACATTCTATTTTGGAATTCTCGAACTACCAACATTCTTTTTTGGAATTCTAGAACTAGCAACATTCTATTTTGGCATTCTAGAACTCCCAATATTCTATTTTGGCATTCTAGAACTCCAAACATTCTATTTTGGAATTCTAGAACTCCAAACATTCTATTTTGGAATTCTAGAACTCCCAACATTCTATTTTGGCATTCTTGAACTCCCAACATTCTATTTTGGAATTCTAGAACTCCCAACATTCTATTTTGGAATTCTAGAACTAGCAACATTCTATTTTGGCATTCTAGAACTCCAAACATTCTATTTTGGAATTCTAGAACTCCAAACATTCTATTTTGGAATTCTAGAACTCCCAACATTCTATTTTGGCATTCTTGAACTCCCAACATTCTATTTTGGAATTCTAGAACTACCAACATTCTATTTTGGAATTCTAGAACTCCCAACATTCTATTTTGGCATTCTAGAACTCCCAACATTCTATTTTGGAATTCTAGAACTACCAACATTCTATTTTGGCATTCTAGAACTCCTAACATTCTATTTTGGAATTCTAGAACTACCGACATTCTATATTGGCATTCTAGAACTCCAAACATTCTATTTTGGAATTCTGCAACACCAACATTCTATTTGGGAATTCTAGAACTCCCAACATTCTATTTTGGCATTCTAGAACTCCCAACATTCTATTGTGGCATTCCAGAACTCCCAACATTCTATTTTGGCATTCTAGAACTCCCAACATTCTATTTTGGCATTCTAGAACTCCCAACATTATATTTTGGCATTCTAGAACTCCCAACATTCTATTTTGGCATTCTAGAACTCCCAACATTCTATTTTGGAATTCTGCAACACCAACATTCTATTTTGGATTTCTAGAACTCCCAACATTCTATTTTGGCATTCTAGAACTCCCAACATTCTATTTTGGAATTCTAGAACTACCAACATTCTATTTTGGCATTCTAGAACTCCAAACATTCTATTTTGGAATTCTGCAACACCAACATTCTATTTTGGATTTCTAGAACTCCCAACATTCTATTTTGGCATTCTAGAACTCCCAACATTCTATTTTGGAATTCTAGAACTACCAACATTCTATTTTGGCATTCTAGAACTCCAAACATTCTATTTTGGAATTCTGCAACACCAACATTCTATTTTGGATTTCTAGAACTCCCAACATTCTATTTTGGCATTCTAGAACTCCCAGCATTCTATTTTGGAATTCTAGAACTCCCAACATTCTATTTTGGAATTCTGCAACACCAACATTCTATTTTGGCATTCTAGAACTCCCAACATTCTATTTTGGAATTCTAGAAATACCAACATTCTATTTTGGCATTCTAGAACTCCCAACATTCTATTTTGGAATTCTGCAACACCAACATTCTATTTTGGATTTCTAGAACTCCCAACATTCTATTTTGGCATTCTAGAACTCCCAACATTCTATTTTGGAATTCTAGAACTCCCAACATTCTATTTTGGCATTCTAGAACTCCCAACATTCTATTTTGGCATTCTAGAATTCCCAACATTCTATTTTGGCATTCTAGAACTCCCAACATTCTATTTTGGATTTCTAGAACTCCCAACATTCTATTTTGGCATTCTAGAACTCCCAACATTCTATTTTGGCATTCTAGAACTCCAAACATTCTATTTTGGAATTCTAGAACTCCCAACATTCTATTATGGCATTCTAGAACTCCCAACATTCTATTTTGGAATTCTCGAACTACCAACATTCTTTTTTGGAATTCTAGAACTAGCAACATTCTATTTTGGCATTCTAGAACTCCCAACATTCTATTTTGGCATTCTAGAACTCCAAACATTCTATTTTGGAATTCTAGAACTCCAAACATTCTATTTTGGAATTCTAGAAATACCAACATTCTATTTTGGCATTCTAGAACTCCCAACATTCTATTTTGGAATTCTGCAACACCAACATTCTATTTTGGATTTCTAGAACTCCCAACATTCTATTTTGGCATTCTAGAACTCCCAACATTCTATTTTGGAATTCTAGAACTCCCAACATTCTATTTTGGCATTCTAGAACTCCCAACATTCTATTTTGGCATTCTAGAATTCCCAACATTCTATTTTGGCATTCTAGAACTCCCAACATTCTATTTTGGATTTCTAGAACTCCCAACATTCTATTATGGCATTCTAGAACTCCCAACATTCTATTTTGGCATTCTAGAACTCCCAACATTCTATTTTGGAATTCTCGAACTACCAACATTCTTTTTTGGAATTCTAGAACTAGCAACATTCTATTTTGGCATTCTAGAACTCCCAACATTCTATTTTGGCATTCTAGAACTCCAAACATTCTATTTTGGAATTCTAGAACTCCAAACATTCTATTTTGGAATTCTAGAACTCCCAACATTCTATTATGGCATTCTAGAACTCCCAACATTCTATTTTGGCATTCTAGAACTCCCAACATTCTATTTTGGAATTCTCGAACTACCAACATTCTTTTTTGGAATTCTAGAACTAGCAACATTCTATTTTGGCATTCTAGAACTCCCAATATTCTATTTTGGCATTCTAGAACTCCAAACATTCTATTTTGGAATTCTAGAACTCCAAACATTCTATTTTGGAATTCTAGAACTCCCAACATTCTATTTTGGCATTCTTGAACTCCCAACATTCTATTTTGGAATTCTAGAACTCCCAACATTCTATTTTGGAATTCTAGAACTAGCAACATTCTATTTTGGCATTCTAGAACTCCAAACATTCTATTTTGGAATTCTAGAACTCCAAACATTCTATTTTGGAATTCTAGAACTCCCAACATTCTATTTTGGCATTCTTGAACTCCCAACATTCTATTTTGGAATTCTAGAACTACCAACATTCTATTTTGGAATTCTAGAACTCCCAACATTCTATTTTGGCATTCTAGAACTCCCAACATTCTATTTTGGAATTCTAGAACTACCAACATTCTATTTTGGCATTCTAGAACTCCTAACATTCTATTTTGGAATTCTAGAACTACCGACATTCTATATTGGCATTCTAGAACTCCAAACATTCTATTTTGGAATTCTGCAACACCAACATTCTATTTGGGAATTCTAGAACTCCCAACATTCTATTTTGGCATTCTAGAACTCCCAACATTCTATTGTGGCATTCCAGAACTCCCAACATTCTATTTTGGCATTCTAGAACTCCCAACATTCTATTTTGGCATTCTAGAACTCCCAACATTATATTTTGGCATTCTAGAACTCCCAACATTCTATTATGGCATTCTAGAACTCCCAACATTCTATTTTGGAATTCTGCAACACCAACATTCTATTTTGGCATTCTAGAACTACCAACATTCTATTTTGGCATTCTAGAACTCCCAACATTCTATTTTGGAATTCTAGAAATACCAACATTCTATTTTGGCATTCTAGAACTCCCAACATTCTATTTTGGAATTCTGCAACACCAACATTCTATTTTGGATTTCTAGAACTCCCAACATTCTATTTTGGCATTCTAGAACTCCCAACATTCTATTTTGGAATTCTGCAACACCAACATTCTATTTTGGCATTCTAGAACTCCCAACATTCTATTTTGGCATTCTAGAACTCCCAACATTCTATTTTGGAATTCTGCAACACCAACATTCTATTTTGGATTTCTAGAACTCCCAACATTCTATTTTGGCATTCTAGAACTCCCAACATTCTATTTTGGAATTCTAGAACTACCAACATTCTATTTTGGCATTCTAGAACTCCAAACATTCTATTTTGGAATTCTGCAACACCAACATTCTATTTTGGATTTCTAGAACTCCCAACATTCTATTTTGGCATTCTAGAACTCCCAACATTCTATTTTGGAATTCTAGAACTACCAACATTCTATTTTGGCATTCTAGAACTCCAAACATTCTATTTTGGAATTCTGCAACACCAACATTCTATTTTGGATTTCTAGAACTCCCAACATTCTATTTTGGCATTCTAGAACTCCCAGCATTCTATTTTGGAATTCTAGAACTCCCAACATTCTATTTTGGAATTCTAGAACTCCCAACATTCTATTTTGGCATTCTAGAACTCCCAACATTCTATTCTTGAATTCTGCAACACCAACATTCTGTTTTGGAATTCTAGAACTCCCAACATTCTATTTTGGCATTCTAGAACTCCCAACATTATATTTTGGAATTCTAGAACTACCAACATTCTATTTTGGCATTCTAGAACTCCCAACATTCTATTTTGGCATTCTAGAACTCCCAACATTCTATTTTGGCATTCTAGAACTCTTAACATTCTATTTTGGCATTCTAGAACTCCCAACATTCTATTTTGGAATTCTAGAACTCCAAACATTCTATTTTGGAATTCTAGAACTCCCAACATTCTATTTTGGCATTCTTGAACTCCCAACATTCTGTTTTGGAATTCTAGAACTACCAACATTCTATTTTGGAATTCTAGAACTAGCAACATTCTATTTTGGCATTCTAGAACTCCAAACATTCTATTTTGGAATTCTAGAACTCCAAACATTCTATTTTGGAATTCTAGAACTCCCAACATTCTATTTTGGCATTCTTGAACTCCCAACATTCTATTTTGGAATTCTAGAACTCCCAACATTCTATTTTGGTATTCTGCAACATCAGCATTCTACTTTGGAATTCTAGAACTCCCAACATTCTATTTTGGAATTCTAGAACTCCAAACATTCTATTTTGGAATTCTAGAACTCCCAACATTCTATTATGGCATTCTAGAACTCCCAACATTCTATTTTGGCATTCTAGAACTCCCAACATTCTATTTTGGAATTCTCGAACTACCAACATTCTTTTTTGGAATTCTAGAACTAGCAACATTCTATTTTGGCATTCTAGAACTCCAAACATTCTATTTTGGAATTCTAGAACTCCCAACATTCTATTTTGGCATTCTTGAACTCCCAACATTCTATTTTGGAATTCTAGAACTCCCAACATTCTATTTTGGAATTCTAGAACTCCCAACATTCTATTTTGGAATTCTGCAACACCAACATTCTATTTTGGAATTCTAGAACTCCCAACATTCTATTTTGGCATTCTAGAACTCCCAACATTCTATTTTGGAATTCTAGAACTACCAACATTCTATTTTGGCATTCTAGAACTCCTAACATTCTATTTTGGAATTCTAGAACTACCGACATTCTATACTGGCATTCTAGAACTCCAAACATTCTATTTTGGCATTCTAGAACTCCCAACATTCTATTGTGGCATTCTAGAACTCCCAACATTCTATTTTGGAATTCTAGAACTCCCAACATTCTATTTTGGAATTCTGCAACACCAACATTCTATTTTGGATTTCTAGAACTCCCAACATTCTATTTTGGCATTCTAGAACTACCAACATTCTATTTTGGCATTCTAGAACTCCCAACATTCTATTTTGGAATTCTGCAACACCAACATTCTATTTTGGATTTCTAGAACTCCCAACATTCTATTTTGGCATTCTAGAACTCCCAGCATTCTATTTTGGAATTCTAGAACTCCCAACATTCTATTTTGGAATTCTGCAACACCAACATTCTATTTTGGCATTCTAGAACTACCAACATTCTATTTTGGCATTCTAGAACTCCCAACATTCTATTTTGGAATTCTAGAAATACCAACATTCTATTTTGGCATTCTAGAACTCCCAACATTCTATTTTGGAATTCTGCAACACCAACATTCTATTTTGGATTTCTAGAACTCCCAACATTCTATTTTGGCATTCTAGAACTCCCAACATTCTATTTTGGAATTCTGCAACACCAACATTCTATTTTGGCATTCTAGAACTCCCAACATTCTATTTTGGCATTCTAGAACTCCCAACATTCTATATTGGCATTCTAGAACTCCAAACATTCTATTTTGGAATTCTGCAACACCAACATTCTATTTTGGAATTCTAGAACTCCCAACATTCTATTTTGGCATTCTAGAACTCCCAACATTCTATTGTGGCATTCTAGAACTCCCAACATTCTATTTTGGCATTCTAGAACTCCCAACATTCTATTTTGGAATTCTGCAACACCAACATTCTATTTTGGATTTCTAGAACTCCCAACATTCTATTTTGGCATTCTAGAACTCCCAACATTCTATTTTGGAATTCTAGAACTCCCAACATTCTTTTTTGGAATTCTAGAACTACCAACATTCTATTTTGGCATTCTAGAACTCCAAACATTCTATTTTGGAATTCTGCAACACCAACATTCTATTTTGGATTTCTAGAACTCCCAACATTCTATTTTGGCATTCTAGAACTCCCAACATTCTATTTTGGAATTCTAGAACTACCAACATTCTATTTTGGCATTCTAGAACTCCAAACATTCTATTTTGGAATTCTGCAACACCAACATTCTATTTTGGATTTCTAGAACTCCCAACATTCTATTTTGGCATTCTAGAGCTCCCAGCATTCTATTTTGGAATTCTAGAACTCCCAACATTCTATTTTGGAATTCTAGAACTCCCAACATTCTATTTTGGCATTCTAGAACTCCCAACATTCTATTCTTGAATTCTGCAACACCAACATTCTGTTTTGGAATTCTAGAACTCCCAACATTCTATTTTGGCATTCTAGAACTCCCAACATTATATTTTGGAATTCTAGAACTACCAACATTCTATTTTGGCATTCTAGAACTCCCAACATTCTATTTTGGCATTCTAGAACTCCCAACATTCTATTTTGGCATTCTAGAACTCTTAACATTCTATTTTGGCATTCTAGAACTCCCAACATTCTATTTTGGAATTCTAGAACTCCAAACATTCTATTTTGGAATTCTAGAACTCCCAACATTCTATTTTGGCATTCTTGAACTCCCAACATTCTGTTTTGGAATTCTAGAACTCCCAACATTCTATTTTGGAATTCTAGAACTAGCAACATTCTATTTTGGCATTCTAGAACTCCAAACATTCTATTTTGGAATTCTAGAACTCCAAACATTCTATTTTGGAATTCTAGAACTCCCAACATTCTATTTTGGCATTCTTGAACTCCCAACATTCTATTTTGGAATTCTAGAACTCCCAACATTCTATTTTGGTATTCTGCAACATCAGCATTCTACTTTGGAATTCTAGAACTCCCAACATTCTATTTTGGAATTCTAGAACTCCAAACATTCTATTTTGGAATTCTAGAACTCCCAACATTCTATTATGGCATTCTAGAACTCCCAACATTCTATTTTGGCATTCTAGAACTCCCAACATTCTATTTTGGAATTCTCGAACTACCAACATTCTTTTTTGGAATTCTAGAACTAGCAACATTCTATTTTGGCATTCTAGAACTCCCAACATTCTATTTTGGCATTCTAGAACTCCAAACATTCTATTTTGGAATTCTAGAACTCCAAACATTCTATTTTGGAATTCTAGAACTCCCAACATTCTATTTTGGCATTCTTGAACTCCCAACATTCTATTTTGGAATTCTAGAACTCCCAACATTCTATTTTGGAATTCTAGAACTAGCAACATTCTATTTTGGCATTCTAGAATTTCAAACATTCTATTTTGGAATTCTAGAACTCCAAACATTCTATTTTGGAATTCTAGAACTCCCAACATTCTATTTTGGCATTCTTGAACTCCCAACATTCTATTTTGGAATTCTAGAACTCCCAACATTCTATTTTGGCATTCTAGAACTCCCAACATTCTATTTTGGAATTCTAGAACTACCAACATTCTATTTTGGCATTCTAGAACTCCTAACATTCTATTTTGGAATTCTAGAACTACCGACATTCTATATTGGCATTCTAGAACTCCAAACATTCTATTTTGGAATTCTGCAACACCAACATTCTATTTTGGAATTCTAGAACTCCCGACATTCTATTTTGGCATTCTAGAACTCCCAACATTCTATTTTGGAATTCTAGAACTCCCAACATTCTATTTTGGCATTCTAGAACTCCCAACATTCTATTTTGGCATTCTAGAATTCCCAACATTCTATTTTGGCATTCTAGAACTCCCAACATTCTATTTTGGATTTCTAGAACTCCCAACATTCTATTTTGGCATTCTAGAACTCCCAACATTCTATTTTGGCATTCTAGAACTCCAAACATTCTATTTTGGAATTCTAGAACTCCCAACATTCTATTATGGCATTCTAGAACTCCCAACATTCTATTTTGGCATTCTAGAACTCCCAACATTCTATTTTGGAATTCTCGAACTACCAACATTCTTTTTTGGAATTCTAGAACTAGCAACATTCTATTTTGGCATTCTAGAACTCCCAACATTCTATTTTGGCATTCTAGAACTCCAAACATTCTATTTTGGAATTCTAGAACTCCAAACATTCTATTTTGGAATTCTAGAAATACCAACATTCTATTTTGGCATTCTAGAACTCCCAACATTCTATTTTGGAATTCTGCAACACCAACATTCTATTTTGGATTTCTAGAACTCCCAACATTCTATTTTGGCATTCTAGAACTCCCAACATTCTATTTTGGAATTCTAGAACTCCCAACATTCTATTTTGGCATTCTAGAACTCCCAACATTCTATTTTGGCATTCTAGAATTCCCAACATTCTATTTTGGCATTCTAGAACTCCCAACATTCTATTTTGGATTTCTAGAACTCCCAACATTCTATTTTGGCATTCTAGAACTCCCAACATTCTATTTTGGCATTCTAGAACTCCAAACATTCTATTTTGGAATTCTAGAACTCCCAACATTCTATTATGGCATTCTAGAACTCCCAACATTCTATTTTGGCATTCTAGAACTCCCAACATTCTATTTTGGAATTCTCGAACTACCAACATTCTTTTTTGGAATTCTAGAACTAGCAACATTCTATTTTGGCATTCTAGAACTCCCAACATTCTATTTTGGCATTCTAGAACTCCAAACATTCTATTTTGGAATTCTAGAACTCCAAACATTCTATTTTGGAATTCTAGAACTCCCAACATTCTATTATGGCATTCTAGAACTCCCAACATTCTATTTTGGCATTCTAGAACTCCCAACATTCTATTTTGGAATTCTCGAACTACCAACATTCTTTTTTGGAATTCTAGAACTAGCAACATTCTATTTTGGCATTCTAGAACTCCCAATATTCTATTTTGGCATTCTAGAACTCCAAACATTCTATTTTGGAATTCTAGAACTCCAAACATTCTATTTTGGAATTCTAGAACTCCCAACATTCTATTTTGGCATTCTTGAACTCCCAACATTCTATTTTGGAATTCTAGAACTCCCAACATTCTATTTTGGAATTCTAGAACTAGCAACATTCTATTTTGGCATTCTAGAACTCCAAACATTCTATTTTGGAATTCTAGAACTCCAAACATTCTATTTTGGAATTCTAGAACTCCCAACATTCTATTTTGGCATTCTTGAACTCCCAACATTCTATTTTGGAATTCTAGAACTCCCAACATTCTATTTTGGAATTCTAGAACTCCCAACATTCTATTTTGGAATTCTGCAACACCAACATTCTATTTTGGAATTCTAGAACTCCCAACATTCTATTTTGGCATTCTAGAACTCCCAACATTCTATTTTGGAATTCTAGAACTACCAACATTCTATTTTGGCATTCTAGAACTCCTAACATTCTATTTTGGAATTCTAGAACTACCGACATTCTATATTGGCATTCTAGAACTCCAAACATTCTATTTTGGAATTCTGCAACACCAACATTCTATTTGGGAATTCTAGAACTCCCAACATTCTATTTTGGCATTGTAGAACTCCCAACATTCTATTGTGGCATTCCAGAACTCCCAACATTCTATTTTGGCATTCTAGAACTCCCAACATTCTATTTTGGCATTCTAGAACTCCCAACATTATATTTTGGCATTCTAGAACTCCCAACATTCTATTATGGCATTCTAGAACTCCCAACATTCTATTTTGGCATTCTAGAACTCCCAACATTCTATTTTGGCATTCTAGAACTCTTAACATTCTATTTTGGCATTCTAGAACTCCCAACATTCTATTTTGGAATTCTAGAACTACCAACATTCTATTTTGGAATTCTAGAACTACCAACATTCTATTTTGGAATTCTAGAACTACCAACATTCTATTTTGGCATTCTAGAACTCCCAACATTCTATTTTGGAATTCTGCAACACCAACATTCTATTTTGGATTTCTAGAACTCCCAACATTCTATTTTGGCATTCTAGAACTCCCAGCATTCTATTTTGGAATTCTGCAACACCAACATTCTATTTTGGCATTCTAGAACTACCAACATTCTATTTTGGCATTCTAGAACTCCCAACATTCTATTTTGGAATTCTAGAAATACCAACATTCTATTTTGGCATTCTAGAACTCCCAACATTCTATTTTGGAATTCTGCAACACCAACATTCTATTTTGGATTTCTAGAACTCCCAACATTCTATTTTGGCATTCTAGAACTCCCAACATTCTATTTTGGAATTCTGCAACACCAACATTCTATTTTGGCATTCTAGAACTCCCAACATTCTATTTTGGCATTCTAGAACTCCCAACATTCTATATTGGCATTCTAGAACTCCAAACATTCTATTTTGGAATTCTGCAACACCAACATTCTATTTTGGAATTCTAGAACTCCCAACATTCTATTTTGGCATTCTAGAACTCCCAACATTCTATTGTGGCATTCTAGAACTCCCAACATTCTATTTTGGCATTCTAGAACTCCCAACATTCTATTTTGGAATTCTGCAACACCAACATTCTATTTTGGATTTCTAGAACTCCCAACATTCTATTTTGGCATTCTAGAACTCCCAACATTCTATTTTGGAATTCTAGAACTCCCAACATTCTTTTTTGGAATTCTAGAACTACCAACATTCTATTTTGGCATTCTAGAACTCCAAACATTCTATTTTGGAATTCTGCAACACCAACATTCTATTTTGGATTTCTAGAACTCCCAACATTCTATTTTGGCATTCTAGAACTCCCAACATTCTATTTTGGAATTCTAGAACTACCAACATTCTATTTTGGCATTCTAGAACTCCAAACATTCTATTTTGGAATTCTGCAACACCAACATTCTATTTTGGATTTCTAGAACTCCCAACATTCTATTTTGGCATTCTAGAGCTCCCAGCATTCTATTTTGGAATTCTAGAACTCCCAACATTCTATTTTGGAATTCTAGAACTCCCAACATTCTATTTTGGCATTCTAGAACTCCCAACATTCTATTCTTGAATTCTGCAACACCAACATTCTGTTTTGGAATTCTAGAACTCCCAACATTCTATTTTGGCATTCTAGAACTCCCAACATTATATTTTGGAATTCTAGAACTACCAACATTCTATTTTGGCATTCTAGAACTCCCAACATTCTATTTTGGCATTCTAGAACTCCCAACATTCTATTTTGGCATTCTAGAACTCTTAACATTCTATTTTGGCATTCTAGAACTCCCAACATTCTATTTTGGAATTCTAGAACTCCAAACATTCTATTTTGGAATTCTAGAACTCCCAACATTCTATTTTGGCATTCTTGAACTCCCAACATTCTGTTTTGGAATTCTAGAACTCCCAACATTCTATTTTGGAATTCTAGAACTAGCAACATTCTATTTTGGCATTCTAGAACTCCAAACATTCTATTTTGGAATTCTAGAACTCCAAACATTCTATTTTGGAATTCTAGAACTCCCAACATTCTATTTTGGCATTCTTGAACTCCCAACATTCTATTTTGGAATTCTAGAACTCCCAACATTCTATTTTGGTATTCTGCAACATCAGCATTCTACTTTGGAATTCTAGAACTCCCAACATTCTATTTTGGAATTCTAGAACTCCAAACATTCTATTTTGGAATTCTAGAACTCCCAACATTCTATTATGGCATTCTAGAACTCCCAACATTCTATTTTGGCATTCTAGAACTCCCAACATTCTATTTTGGAATTCTCGAACTACCAACATTCTTTTTTGGAATTCTAGAACTAGCAACATTCTATTTTGGCATTCTAGAACTCCCAACATTCTATTTTGGCATTCTAGAACTCCAAACATTCTATTTTGGAATTCTAGAACTCCAAACATTCTATTTTGGAATTCTAGAACTCCCAACATTCTATTTTGGCATTCTTGAACTCCCAACATTCTATTTTGGAATTCTAGAACTCCCAACATTCTATTTTGGAATTCTAGAACTAGCAACATTCTATTTTGGCATTCTAGAATTTCAAACATTCTATTTTGGAATTCTAGAACTCCAAACATTCTATTTTGGAATTCTAGAACTCCCAACATTCTATTTTGGCATTCTTGAACTCCCAACATTCTATTTTGGAATTCTAGAACTCCCAACATTCTATTTTGGCATTCTAGAACTCCCAACATTCTATTTTGGAATTCTAGAACTACCAACATTCTATTTTGGCATTCTAGAACTCCTAACATTCTATTTTGGAATTCTAGAACTACCGACATTCTATATTGGCATTCTAGAACTCCAAACATTCTATTTTGGAATTCTGCAACACCAACATTCTATTTTGGAATTCTAGAACTCCCGACATTCTATTTTGGCATTCTAGAACTCCCAACATTCTATTTTGGAATTCTAGAACTCCCAACATTCTATTTTGGCATTCTAGAACTCCCAACATTCTATTTTGGCATTCTAGAATTCCCAACATTCTATTTTGGCATTCTAGAACTCCCAACATTCTATTTTGGATTTCTAGAACTCCCAACATTCTATTTTGGCATTCTAGAACTCCCAACATTCTATTTTGGCATTCTAGAACTCCAAACATTCTATTTTGGAATTCTAGAACTCCCAACATTCTATTATGGCATTCTAGAACTCCCAACATTCTATTTTGGCATTCTAGAACTCCCAACATTCTATTTTGGAATTCTCGAACTACCAACATTCTTTTTTGGAATTCTAGAACTAGCAACATTCTATTTTGGCATTCTAGAACTCCCAACATTCTATTTTGGCATTCTAGAACTCCAAACATTCTATTTTGGAATTCTAGAACTCCAAACATTCTATTTTGGAATTCTAGAAATACCAACATTCTATTTTGGCATTCTAGAACTCCCAACATTCTATTTTGGAATTCTGCAACACCAACATTCTATTTTGGATTTCTAGAACTCCCAACATTCTATTTTGGCATTCTAGAACTCCCAACATTCTATTTTGGAATTCTAGAACTCCCAACATTCTATTTT
The DNA here is from genome assembly GCF_028390025.1 of Pseudophryne corroboree. Lineage (NCBI taxonomy): Eukaryota > Metazoa > Chordata > Amphibia > Anura > Myobatrachidae > Pseudophryne > Pseudophryne corroboree. The sequence goes on from NW_026967466.1 coordinate 2,058,763, forward strand.
GGCATTCTAGAACTCCCAACATTCTATTTTGGCATTCTAGAATTCCCAACATTCTATTTTGGCATTCTAGAACTCCCAACATTCTATTTTGGATTTCTAGAACTCCCAACATTCTATTTTGGCATTCTAGAACTCCCAACATTCTATTTTGGCATTCTAGAACTCCAAACATTCTATTTTGGAATTCTAGAACTCCCAACATTCTATTATGGCATTCTAGAACTCCCAACATTCTATTTTGGCATTCTAGAACTCCCAACATTCTATTTTGGAATTCTCGAACTACCAACATTCTTTTTTGGAATTCTAGAACTAGCAACATTCTATTTTGGCATTCTAGAACTCCCAACATTCTATTTTGGCATTCTAGAACTCCAAACATTCTATTTTGGAATTCTAGAACTCCAAACATTCTATTTTGGAATTCTAGAACTCCCAACATTCTATTATGGCATTCTAGAACTCCCAACATTCTATTTTGGCATTCTAGAACTCCCAACATTCTATTTTGGAATTCTCGAACTACCAACATTCTTTTTTGGAATTCTAGAACTAGCAACATTCTATTTTGGCATTCTAGAACTCCCAATATTCTATTTTGGCATTCTAGAACTCCAAACATTCTATTTTGGAATTCTAGAACTCCAAACATTCTATTTTGGAATTCTAGAACTCCCAACATTCTATTTTGGCATTCTTGAACTCCCAACATTCTATTTTGGAATTCTAGAACTCCCAACATTCTATTTTGGAATTCTAGAACTAGCAACATTCTATTTTGGCATTCTAGAACTCCAAACATTCTATTTTGGAATTCTAGAACTCCAAACATTCTATTTTGGAATTCTAGAACTCCCAACATTCTATTTTGGCATTCTTGAACTCCCAACATTCTATTTTGGAATTCTAGAACTCCCAACATTCTATTTTGGAATTCTAGAACTCCCAACATTCTATTTTGGAATTCTGCAACACCAACATTCTATTTTGGAATTCTAGAACTCCCAACATTCTATTTTGGCATTCTAGAACTCCCAACATTCTATTTTGGAATTCTAGAACTACCAACATTCTATTTTGGCATTCTAGAACTCCTAACATTCTATTTTGGAATTCTAGAACTACCGACATTCTATATTGGCATTCTAGAACTCCAAACATTCTATTTTGGAATTCTGCAACACCAACATTCTATTTGGGAATTCTAGAACTCCCAACATTCTATTTTGGCATTGTAGAACTCCCAACATTCTATTGTGGCATTCCAGAACTCCCAACATTCTATTTTGGCATTCTAGAACTCCCAACATTCTATTTTGGCATTCTAGAACTCCCAACATTATATTTTGGCATTCTAGAACTCCCAACATTCTATTATGGCATTCTAGAACTCCCAACATTCTATTTTGGCATTCTAGAACTCCCAACATTCTATTTTGGCATTCTAGAACTCTTAACATTCTATTTTGGCATTCTAGAACTCCCAACATTCTATTTTGGAATTCTAGAACTACCAACATTCTATTTTGGAATTCTAGAACTACCAACATTCTATTTTGGAATTCTAGAACTACCAACATTCTATTTTGGCATTCTAGAACTCCCAACATTCTATTTTGGAATTCTGCAACACCAACATTCTATTTTGGATTTCTAGAACTCCCAACATTCTATTTTGGCATTCTAGAACTCCCAGCATTCTATTTTGGAATTCTGCAACACCAACATTCTATTTTGGCATTCTAGAACTACCAACATTCTATTTTGGCATTCTAGAACTCCCAACATTCTATTTTGGAATTCTAGAAATACCAACATTCTATTTTGGCATTCTAGAACTCCCAACATTCTATTTTGGAATTCTGCAACACCAACATTCTATTTTGGATTTCTAGAACTCCCAACATTCTATTTTGGCATTCTAGAACTCCCAACATTCTATTTTGGAATTCTGCAACACCAACATTCTATTTTGGCATTCTAGAACTCCCAACATTCTATTTTGGCATTCTAGAACTCCCAACATTCTATTTTGGAATTCTGCAACACCAACATTCTATTTTGGATTTCTAGAACTCCCAACATTCTATTTTGGCATTCTAGAACTCCCAACATTCTATTTTGGAATTCTAGAACTACCAACATTCTATTTTGGCATTCTAGAACTCCAAACATTCTATTTTGGAATTCTGCAACACCAACATTCTATTTTGGAATTCTAGAACTCCCAACATTCTATTTTGGCATTCTAGAACTCCCAACATTCTATTGTGGCATTCTAGAACTCCCAACATTCTATTTTGGCATTCTAGAACTCCCAACATTCTATTTTGGAATTCTGCAACACCAACATTCTATTTTGGATTTCTAGAACTCCCAACATTCTATTTTGGCATTCTAGAACTCCCAACATTCTATTTTGGAATTCTAGAACTCCCAACATTCTATTTTGGAATTCTAGAACTACCAACATTCTATTTTGGCATTCTAGAACTCCAAACATTCTATTTTGGAATTCTGCAACACCAACATTCTATTTTGGATTTCTAGAACTCCCAACATTCTATTTTGGCATTCTAGAACTCCCAACATTCTATTTTGGAATTCTAGAACTACCAACATTCTATTTTGGCATTCTAGAACTCCAAACATTCTATTTTGGAATTCTGCAACACCAACATTCTATTTTGGATTTCTAGAACTCCCAACATTCTATTTTGGCATTCTAGAACTCCCAGCATTCTATTTTGGAATTCTAGAACTCCCAACATTCTATTTTGGAATTCTAGAACTCCCAACATTCTATTTTGGCATTCTAGAACTCCCAACATTCTATTCTTGAATTCTGCAACACCAACATTCTGTTTTGGAATTCTAGAACTCCCAACATTCTATTTTGGCATTCTAGAACTCCCAACATTATATTTTGGAATTCTAGAACTACCAACATTCTATTTTGGCATTCTAGAACTCCCAACATTCTATTTTGGCATTCTAGAACTCCCAACATTCTATTTTGGCATTCTAGAACTCTTAACATTCTATTTTGGCATTCTAGAACTCCCAACATTCTATTTTGGAATTCTAGAACTCCAAACATTCTATTTTGGAATTCTAGAACTCCCAACATTCTATTTTGGCATTCTTGAACTCCCAACATTCTGTTTTGGAATTCTAGAACTCCCAACATTCTATTTTGGAATTCTAGAACTAGCAACATTCTATTTTGGCATTCTAGAACTCCAAACATTCTATTTTGGAATTCTAGAACTCCAAACATTCTATTTTGGAATTCTAGAACTCCCAACATTCTATTTTGGCATTCTTGAACTCCCAACATTCTATTTTGGAATTCTAGAACTCCCAACATTCTATTTTGGTATTCTGCAACATCAGCATTCTACTTTGGAATTCTAGAACTCCCAACATTCTATTTTGGAATTCTAGAACTCCAAACATTCTATTTTGGAATTCTAGAACTCCCAACATTCTATTATGGCATTCTAGAACTCCCAACATTCTATTTTGGCATTCTAGAACTCCCAACATTCTATTTTGGAATTCTCGAACTACCAACATTCTTTTTTGGAATTCTAGAACTAGCAACATTCTATTTTGGCATTCTAGAACTCCAAACATTCTATTTTGGAATTCTAGAACTCCCAACATTCTATTTTGGCATTCTTGAACTCCCAACATTCTATTTTGGAATTCTAGAACTCCCAACATTCTATTTTGGAATTCTAGAACTCCCAACATTCTATTTTGGAATTCTGCAACACCAACATTCTATTTTGGAATTCTAGAACTCCCAACATTCTATTTTGGCATTCTAGAACTCCCAACATTCTATTTTGGAATTCTAGAACTACCAACATTCTATTTTGGCATTCTAGAACTCCTAACATTCTATTTTGGAATTCTAGAACTACCGACATTCTATATTGGCATTCTAGAACTCCAAACATTCTATTTTGGAATTCTGCAACACCAACATTCTATTTTGGAATTCTAGAACTCCCAACATTCTATTTTGGCATTCTAGAACTCCCAACATTCTATTGTGGCATTCCAGAACTCCCAACATTCTATTTTGGCATTCTAGAACTCCCAACATTCTATTTTGGCATTCTAGAACTCCCAACATTCTATTTTGGCATTCTAGAACTCCCAACATTCTATTTTGGCATTCTAGAACTCTTAACATTCTATTTTGGCATTCTAGAACTCCCAACATTCTATTTTGGAATTCTAGAACTACCAACATTCTATTTTGGAATTCTAGAACTACCAACATTCTATTTTGGAATTCTAGAACTACCAACATTCTATTTTGGCATTCTAGAACTCCCAACATTCTATTTTGGAATTCTGCAACACCAACATTCTATTTTGGATTTCTAGAACTCCCAACATTCTATTTTGGCATTCTAGAACTCCCAGCATTCTATTTTGGAATTCTAGAACTCCCAACATTCTATTTTGGCATTCTGCAACACCAACATTCTATTTTGGCATTCTAGAACTACCAACATTCTATTTTGGCATTCTAGAACTCCCAACATTCTATTTTGGAATTCTAGAAATACCAACATTCTATTTTGGCATTCTAGAACTCCCAACATTCTATTTTGGAATTCTGCAACACCAACATTCTATTTTGGATTTCTAGAACTCCCAACATTCTATTTTGGCATTCTAGAACTCCCAACATTCTATTTTGGAATTCTGCAACACCAACATTCTATTTTGGCATTCTAGAACTCCCAACATTCTATTTTGGCATTCTAGAACTCCCAACATTCTATTTTGGAATTCTGCAACACCAACATTCTATTTTGGATTTCTAGAACTCCCAACATTCTATTTTGGCATTCTAGAACTCCCAACATTCTATTTTGGAATTCTAGAACTACCAACATTCTATTTTGGCATTCTAGAACTCCAAACATTCTATTTTGGAATTCTGCAACACCAACATTCTATTTTGGAATTCTAGAACTCCCAACATTCTATTTTGGCATTCTAGAACTCCCAACATTCTATTGTGGCATTCTAGAACTCCCAACATTCTATTTTGGAATTCTAGAACTCCCAACATTCTATTTTGGAATTCTGCAACACCAACATTCTATTTTGGATTTCTAGAACTCCCAACATTCTATTTTGGCATTCTAGAACTACCAACATTCTATTTTGGCATTCTAGAACTCCCAACATTCTATTTTGGAATTCTGCAACACCAACATTCTATTTTGGATTTCTAGAACTCCCAACATTCTATTTTGGCATTCTAGAACTCCCAGCATTCTATTTTGGAATTCTAGAACTCCCAACATTCTATTTTGGAATTCTGCAACACCAACATTCTATTTTGGCATTCTAGAACTACCAACATTCTATTTTGGCATTCTAGAACTCCCAACATTCTATTTTGGAATTCTAGAAATACCAACATTCTATTTTGGCATTCTAGAACTCCCAACATTCTATTTTGGAATTCTGCAACACCAACATTCTATTTTGGATTTCTAGAACTCCCAACATTCTATTTTGGCATTCTAGAACTCCCAACATTCTATTTTGGAATTCTGCAACACCAACATTCTATTTTGGCATTCTAGAACTCCCAACATTCTATTTTGGCATTCTAGAACTCCCAACATTCTATATTGGCATTCTAGAACTCCAAACATTCTATTTTGGAATTCTGCAACACCAACATTCTATTTTGGAATTCTAGAACTCCCAACATTCTATTTTGGCATTCTAGAACTCCCAACATTCTATTGTGGCATTCTAGAACTCCCAACATTCTATTTTGGCATTCTAGAACTCCCAACATTCTATTTTGGAATTCTGCAACACCAACATTCTATTTTGGATTTCTAGAACTCCCAACATTCTATTTTGGCATTCTAGAACTCCCAACATTCTATTTTGGAATTCTAGAACTCCCAACATTCTATTTTGGAATTCTAGAACTACCAACATTCTATTTTGGCATTCTAGAACTCCAAACATTCTATTTTGGAATTCTGCAACACCAACATTCTATTTTGGATTTCTAGAACTCCCAACATTCTATTTTGGCATTCTAGAACTCCCAACATTCTATTTTGGAATTCTAGAACTACCAACATTCTATTTTGGCATTCTAGAACTCCAAACATTCTATTTTGGAATTCTGCAACACCAACATTCTATTTTGGATTTCTAGAACTCCCAACATTCTATTTTGGCATTCTAGAGCTCCCAGCATTCTATTTTGGAATTCTAGAACTCCCAACATTCTATTTTGGCATTCTAGAACTCCCAACATTCTATTTTGGCATTCTAGAACTCTTAACATTCTATTTTGGCATTCTAGAACTCCCAACATTCTATTTTGGAATTCTAGAACTCCAAACATTCTATTTTGGAATTCTAGAACTCCCAACATTCTATTTTGGCATTCTTGAACTCCCAACATTCTGTTTTGGAATTCTAGAACTCCCAACATTCTATTTTGGAATTCTAGAACTAGCAACATTCTATTTTGGCATTCTAGAACTCCAAACATTCTATTTTGGAATTCTAGAACTCCAAACATTCTATTTTGGAATTCTAGAACTCCCAACATTCTATTTTGGCATTCTTGAACTCCCAACATTCTATTTTGGAATTCTAGAACTCCCAACATTCTATTTTGGTATTCTGCAACATCAGCATTCTACTTTGGAATTCTAGAACTCCCAACATTCTATTTTGGAATTCTAGAACTCCAAACATTCTATTTTGGAATTCTAGAACTCCCAACATTCTATTATGGCATTCTAGAACTCCCAACATTCTATTTTGGCATTCTAGAACTCCCAACATTCTATTTTGGAATTCTCGAACTACCAACATTCTTTTTTGGAATTCTAGAACTAGCAACATTCTATTTTGGCATTCTAGAACTCCCAACATTCTATTTTGGCATTCTAGAACTCCAAACATTCTATTTTGGAATTCTAGAACTCCAAACATTCTATTTTGGAATTCTAGAACTCCCAACATTCTATTTTGGCATTCTTGAACTCCCAACATTCTATTTTGGAATTCTAGAACTCCCAACATTCTATTTTGGAATTCTAGAACTAGCAACATTCTATTTTGGCATTCTAGAATTTCAAACATTCTATTTTGGAATTCTAGAACTCCAAACATTCTATTTTGGAATTCTAGAACTCCCAACATTCTATTTTGGCATTCTTGAACTCCCAACATTCTATTTTGGAATTCTAGAACTCCCAACATTCTATTTTGGCATTCTAGAACTCCCAACATTCTATTTTGGAATTCTAGAACTACCAACATTCTATTTTGGCATTCTAGAACTCCTAACATTCTATTTTGGAATTCTAGAACTACCGACATTCTATATTGGCATTCTAGAACTCCAAACATTCTATTTTGGAATTCTGCAACACCAACATTCTATTTTGGAATTCTAGAACTCCCGACATTCTATTTTGGCATTCTAGAACTCCCAACATTCTATTTTGGCATTCTAGAACTACCAACATTCTATTTTGGCATTCTAGAACTACCAACATTCTATTTTGGCATTCTAGAACTCCCAACATTCTATTTTGGAATTCTAGAAATACCAACATTCTATTTTGGCATTCTAGAACTCCCAACATTCTATTTTGGAATTCTGCAACACCAACATTCTATTTTGGATTTCTAGAACTCCCAACATTCTATTTTGGCATTCTAGAACTCCCAGCATTCTATTTTGGAATTCTAGAACTCCCAACATTCTATTTTGGAATTCTGCAACACCAACATTCTATTTTGGCATTCTAGAACTACCAACATTCTATTTTGGCATTCTAGAACTCCCAACATTCTATTTTGGAATTCTAGAAATACCAACATTCTATTTTGGCATTCTAGAACTCCCAACATTCTATTTTGGAATTCTGCAACACCAACATTCTATTTTGGATTTCTAGAACTCCCAACATTCTATTTTGGCATTCTAGAACTCCCAACATTCTATTTTGGAATTCTGCAACACCAACATTCTATTTTGGCATTCTAGAACTCCCAATGTTCTATTTTGGCATTCTAGAACTCCCAACATTCTATTTTGGAATTCTGCAACACCAACATTCTATTTTGGATTTCTAGAACTCCCAACATTCTATTTTGGCATTCTAGAACTCCCAACATTCTATTTTGGAATTCTAGAACTACCAACATTCTATTTTGGCATTCTAGAACTCCAAACATTCTATTTTGGAATTCTGCAACACCAACATTCTATTTTGGAATTCTAGAACTCCCAACATTCTATTTTGGCATTCTAGAACTCCCAACATTCTATTGTGGCATTCCAGAACTCCCAACATTCTATTTTGGCATTCTAGAACTCCCAACATTCTATTTTGGCATTCTAGAACTCCCAACATTCTATTTTGGCATTCTAGAACTCCCAAGATTCTATTATGGCATTCTAGAACTCCCAACATTCTATTTTGGCATTCTAGAACTCCCAACATTCTATTTTGGCATTCTAGAACTCTTAACATTCTATTTTGGCATTCTAGAACTCCCAACATTCTATTTTGGAATTCTAGAACTACCAACATTCTATTTTGGAATTCTAGAACTACCAACATTCTATTTTGGAATTCTAGAACTTCCAACATTCTATTTTGGCATTCTAGAACTCCCAACATTCTATTTTGGCATTCTAGAACTACCAACATTCTATTTTGGCATTCTAGAACTCCCAACATTCTATTTTGGAATTCTGCAACACCAACATTCTATTTTGGATTTCTAGAACTCCCAACATTCTATTTTGGCATTCTAGAACTCCCAACATTCTATTTTGGAATTCTAGAACTACCAACATTCTATTTTGGCATTCTAGAACTCCAAACATTCTATTTTGGAATTCTGCAACACCAACATTCTATTTTGGAATTCTAGAACTCCCAACATTCTATTTTGGCATTCTAGAACTCCCAACATTCTATTGTGGCATTCTAGAACTCCCAACATTCTATTTTGGCATTCTAGAACTCCCAACATTCTATTTTGGAATTCTGCAACACCAACATTCTATTTTGGATTTCTAGAACTCCCAACATTCTATTTTGGCATTCTAGAACTCCCAACATTCTATTTTGGAATTCTAGAACTCCCAACATTCTATTTTGGAATTCTAGAACTACCAACATTCTATTTTGGCATTCTAGAACTCCAAACATTCTATTTTGGAATTCTGCAACACCAACATTCTATTTTGGATTTCTAGAACTCCCAACATTCTATTTTGGCATTCTAGAACTCCCAACATTCTATTTTGGAATTCTAGAACTACCAACATTCTATTTTGGCATTCTAGAACTCCAAACATTCTATTTTGGAATTCTGCAACACCAACATTCTATTTTGGATTTCTAGAACTCCCAATATTCTGTTTTGGCATTCTAGAACTCCCAGCATTCTATTTTGGAATTCTAGAACTCCCAACATTCTATTTTGGAATTCTAGAACTCCCAACATTCTATTTTGGCATTCTAGAACTCCCAACATTCTATTCTTGAATTCTGCAACACCAACATTCTGTTTTGGAATTCTAGAACTCCCAACATTCTATTTTGGCATTCTAGAACTCCCAACATTATATTTTGGAATTCTAGAACTACCAACATTCTATTTTGGCATTCTAGAACTCCCAACATTCTATTTTGGCATTCTAGAACTCCCAACATTCTATTTTGGCATTCTAGAACTCTTAACATTCTATTTTGGCATTCTAGAACTCCCAACATTCTATTTTGGAATTCTAGAACTCCAAACATTCTATTTTGGAATTCTAGAACTCCCAACATTCTATTTTGGCATTCTTGAACTCCCAACATTCTGTTTTGGAATTCTAGAACTCCCAACATTCTATTTTGGAATTCTAGAACTAGCAACATTCTATTTTGGCATTCTAGAACTCCAAACATTCTATTTTGGAATTCTAGAACTCCAAACATTCTATTTTGGAATTCTAGAACTCCCAACATTCTATTTTGGCATTCTTGAACTCCCAACATTCTATTTTGGAATTCTAGAACTCCCAACATTCTATTTTGGTATTCTGCAACATCAGCATTCTACTTTGGAATTCTAGAACTCCCAACATTCTATTTTGGAATTCTAGAACTCCAAACATTCTATTTTGGAATTCTAGAACTCCCAACATTCTATTATGGCATTCTAGAACTCCCAACATTCTATTTTGGCATTCTAGAACTCCCAACATTCTATTTTGGAATTCTCGAACTACCAACATTCTTTTTTGGAATTCTAGAACTAGCAACATTCTATTTTGGCATTCTAGAACTCCAAACATTCTATTTTGGAATTCTAGAACTCCCAACATTCTATTTTGGCATTCTTGAACTCCCAACATTCTATTTTGGAATTCTAGAACTCCCAACATTCTATTTTGGAATTCTAGAACTCCCAACATTCTATTTTGGAATTCTGCAACACCAACATTCTATTTTGGAATTCTAGAACTCCCAACATTCTATTTTGGCATTCTAGAACTACCAACATTCTATTTTGGAATTCTAGAACTACCAACATTCTATTTTGGCATTCTAGAACTCCTAACATTCTATTTTGGAATTCTAGAACTACCGACATTCTATATTGGCATTCTAGAACTCCAAACATTCTATTTTGGAATTCTGCAACACCAACATTCTATTTTGGAATTCTAGAACTCCCAACATTCTATTTTGGCATTCTAGAACTCCCAACATTCTATTGTGGCATTCCAGAACTCCCAACATTCTATTTTGGCATTCTAGAACTCCCAACATTCTATTTTGGCATTCTAGAACTCCCAACATTATATTTTGGCATTCTAGAACTCCCAACATTCTATTATGGCATTCTAGAACTCCCAACATTCTATTTTGGAATTCTGCAACACCAACATTCTATTTTGGCATTCTAGAACTCCCAACATTCTATTTTGGCATTCTAGAACTCCCAACATTCTATTTTGGAATTCTGCAACACCAACATTCTATTTTGGATTTCTAGAACTCCCAACATTCTATTTTGGCATTCTAGAACTCCCAACATTCTATTTTGGAATTCTAGAACTACCAACATTCTATTTTGGCATTCTAGTACTCCAAACATTCTATTTTGGAATTCTGCAACACCAACATTCTATTTTGGAATTCTAGAACTCCCAACATTCTATTTTGGCATTCTAGAACTCCCAACATTCTATTGTGGCATTCTAGAACTCCCAACATTCTATTTTGGCATTCTAGAACTCCCAACATTCGATTTTGGAATTCTACAACTACCAACATTCTATTTTGGCATTCTAGAACTCCCAACATTCTATTTTGGAATTCTGCAACACCAACATTCTATTTTGGATTTCTAGAACTCCCAACATTCTATTTTGGCATTCTAGAACTCCCAACATTCTATTTTGGAATTCTAGAACTCCCAACATTCTATTTTGGAATTCTAGAACTACCAACATTCTATTTTGGCATTCTAGAACTCCAAACATTCTATTTTGGAATTCTGCAAAACCAACATTCTATTTTGGATTTCTAGAACTCCCAACATTCTATTTTGGCATTCTAGAACTTCCAACATTCTATTTTGGAATTCTAGAACTACCAACATTCTATTTTGGCATTCTAGAACTCCAAACATTCTATTTTGGAATTCTGCAACACCAACATTCTATTTTGGATTTCTAGAACTCCCAACATTCTATTTTGGCATTCTAGAACTCCCAGCATTCTATTTTGGAATTCTAGAACTCCCAACATTCTATTTTGGAATTCTAGAACTCCCAACATTCTATTTTGGCATTCTAGAACTCCCAACATTCTATTCTTGAATTCTGCAAACACCAACATTCTGTTTTGGAATTCTAGAAATACCAACATTCTATTTTGGCATTCTAGAACTCCCAACATTCTATTCTTGAATTCTGCAACACCAACATTCTATTTTGGAATTCTAGAAATACCAACATTCTATTTTGGCATTCTAGAACTCCCAACATTCTATTTTGGAATTCTGCAACACCAACATTCTATTTTGGATTTCTAGAACTCCCAACATTCTATTTTGGCATTCTAGAACTCCCAACATTCTATTTTGGAATTCTGCAACACCAACATTCTATTTTGGCATTCTAGAACTCCCAACATTCTATTTTGGCATTCTAGAACTCCCAACATTCTATTTTGGAATTCTGCAACACCAACATTCTATTTTGGATTTCTAGAACTCCCAACATTCTATTTTGGCATTCTAGAACTCCCAACATTCTATTTTGGAATTCTAGAACTACCAACATTCTATTTTGGCATTCTAGAACTCCAAACATTCTATTTTGGAATTCTGCAACACCAACTTTCTATTTTGGAATTCTAGAACTCCCAACATTCTATTTTGGCATTCTAGAACTCCCAACATTCTATTGTGGCATTCCAGAACTCCCAACATTCTATTTTGGCATTCTAGAACTCCCAACATTCTATTTTGGCATTCTAGAACTCCCAACATTCTATTTTGGCATTCTAGAACTCCCAACATTCTATTATGGCATTCTAGAACTCCCAACATTCTATTTTGGCATTCTAGAACTCCCAACATTCTATTTTGGCATTCTAGAACTCTTAACATTCTATTTTGGCATTCTAGAACTCCCAACATTCTATTTTGGCATTCTAGAACTACCAACATTCTATTTTGGCATTCTAGAACTCCCAGCATTCTATTTTGGAATTCTAGAACTCCCAACATTCTATTTTGGAATTCTGCAACACCAACATTCTATTTTGGATTTCTAGAACTCCCAACATTCTATTTTGGCATTCTAGAACTCCCAACATTCTATTTTGGAATTCTAGAACTACCAACATTCTATTTTGGCATTCTAGAACTCCAAACATTCTATTTTGGAATTCTGCAACACCAACATTCTATTTTGGAATTCTAGAACTCCCAACATTCTATTTTGGCATTCTAGAACAACCAACATTCTATTGTGGCATTCCAGAACTCCCAACATTCTATTTTGGCATTCTAGAACTCCCAACATTCTTTTTTGGCATTCTAGAACTCCCAACATTCTATTTTGGCATTCTAGAACTCCCAACATTCTATTATGGCATTCTAGAACTCCCAACATTCTATTTTGGCATTCTAGAACTCCCAACATTCTATTTTGGCATTCTAGAACTCTTAACATTCTATTTTGGCATTCTAGAACTCCCAACATTCTATTTTGGCATTCTAGAACTACCAACATTCTATTTTGGCATTCTAGAACTCCCAGCATTCTATTTTGGAATTCTAGAACTCCCAACATTCTATTTTGGAATTCTGCAACACCAACATTCTATTTTGGCATTCTAGAACTACCAACATTCTATTTTGGCATTCTAGAACTACCAACATTCTATTTTGGCATTCTAGAACTCCCAGCATTCTATTTTGGAATTCTAGAACTCCCAACATTCTATTTTGGAATTCTGCAACACCAACATTCTATTTTGGATTTCTAGAACTCCCAACATTCTATTTTGGCATTCTAGAACTCCCAACATTCTATTTTGGAATTCTAGAACTACCAACATTCTATTTTGGCATTCTAGAACTCCAAACATTCTATTTTGGAATTCTGCAACACCAACATTCTATTTTGGAATTCTAGAACTCCCAACATTCTATTTTGGCATTCTAGAACAACCAACATTCTATTGTGGCATTCCAGAACTCCCAACATTCTATTTTGGCATTCTAGAACTCCCAACATTCTTTTTTGGCATTCTAGAACTCCCAACATTCTATTTTGGAATTCTAGAACTCCCAACATTCTATTTTGGAATTCTGCAACACCAACATTCTATTTTGACATTCTAATACTACCAACATTCTATTTTGGCATTCTAGAACTCCCAACATTCTATTTTGAAATTCTAGAACTCCCAACATTCTATTATGGCATTCTAGAACTCCCAACATTCTATTTTGGCATTCTAGAACTCCCAACATTCTATTTTGGCATTCTAGAACTCTTAACATTCTATTTTGGCATTCTAGAACTCCCAACATTCTATTTTGGCATTCTAGAACTACCAACATTCTATTTTGGCATTCTAGAACTCCCAGCATTCTATTTTGGAATTCTAGAACTCCCAACATTCTATTTTGGAATTCTGCAACACCAACATTCTATTTTGGATTTCTAGAACTCCCAACATTCTATTTTGGCATTCTAGAACTCCCAGCATTCTATTTTGGAATTCTAGAACTCCCAACATTCTATTTTGGAATTCTGCAACACCAACATTCTATTTTGACATTCTAATACTACCAACATTCTATTTTGGCATTCTAGAACTCCCAACATTCTATTTTGAAATTCTAGAAATACCAACATTCTATTTTGGCATTCTAGAACTCCCAACATTCTATTTTGGAATTCTGCAACACCAACATTCTATTTTGGATTTCTAGAACTCCCAACATTCTATTTTGGCATTCTAGAACTCCCAACATTATATTTTGGAATTCTGCAACACCAACATTCTATTTTGGCATTCTGCAACACCAACATTCTATTTTGGCATTCTAGAACTCCCAACATTCTATTTTGGCATTCTAGAACTCCCAACATTCTATTTTGGAATTCTGCAACACCAACATTCTATTTTGGATTTCTAGAACTCCCAACATTCTATTTTGGCATTCTAGAACTCCCAACATTCTATTTTGGAATTCTAGAACTACCAACATTCTATTTTGGCATTCTAGAACTCCAAACATTCTATTTTGGAATTCTGCAACACCAACATTCTATTTTGGAATTCTAGAACTCCCAACATTCTATTTTGTCATTCTAGAACTCCCAACATTCTATTGTGGCATTCTAGAACTCCCAACATTCTATTTTGGCATTCTAGAACTCCCAACATTCTATTTTGGAATTCTACAACTACCAACATTCTATTTTGGCATTCTAGAACTCCCAACATTCTATTTTGGAATTCTGCAACACCAACATTCTATTTTGGATTTCTAGAACTCCCAACATTCTATTTTGGCATTCTAGAACTCCCAACATTCTATTTTGGAATTCTAGAACTACCAACATTCTATTTTGGCATTCTAGAACTCCAAACATTCTATTTTGGAATTCTGCAACACCAACATTCTATTTTGGATTTCTAGAACTCCCATTATTCTATTTTGGCATTCTAGAACTCCCAACATTCTATTTTGGAATTCTAGAACTACCAACATTCTATTTTGGCATTCTAGAACTCCAAACATTCTATTTTGGAATTCTGCAACACCAACATTCTATTTTGGATTTCTAGAACTCCCAACATTCTATTTTGGCATTCTAGAACTCCCAGCATTCTATTTTGGAATTCTAGAACTCCCAACATTCTATTTTGGAATTCTGCAACACCAACATTCTATTTTGGCATTCTAGAACTCCCAACATTCTATTTTGGAATTCTAGAAATACCAACATTCTATTTTGGCATTCTAGAACTCCCAACATTCTATTTTGGAATTCTGCAACACCAACATTCTATTTTGGATTTCTAGAACTCCCAACATTCTATTTTGGCATTCTAGAACTCCCAACATTCTATTTTGGAATTCTAGAACTCCCAACATTCTATTTTGGCATTCTAGAACTCCCAACATTCTATTTTGGCATTCTAGAATTCCCAACATTCTATTTTGGCATTCTAGAACTCCCAACATTCTATTTTGGATTTCTAGAACTCCCAACATTCTATTTTGGCATTCTAGAACTCCCAACATTCTATTATGGCATTCTAGAACTCCCAACATTCTATTTTGGAATTCTCGAACTACCAACATTCTTTTTTGGAATTCTAGAACTAGCAACATTCTATTTTGGCATTCTAGAACTCCCAACATTCTATTTTGGCATTCTAGAACTCCAAACATTCTATTTTGGAATTCTAGAACTCCAAACATTCTATTTTGGAATTCTAGAAATACCAACATTCTATTTTGGCATTCTAGAACTCCCAACATTCTATTTTGGAATTCTGCAACACCAACATTCTATTTTGGATTTCTAGAACTCCCAACATTCTATTTTGGCATTCTAGAACTCCCAACATTCTATTTTGGAATTCTAGAACTCCCAACATTCTATTTTGGCATTCTAGAACTCCCAACATTCTATTTTGGCATTCTAGAATTCCCAACATTCTATTTTGGCATTCTAGAACTCCCAACATTCTATTTTGGATTTCTAGAACTCCCAACATTCTATTTTGGCATTCTAGAACTCCCAACATTCTATTTTGGCATTCTAGAACTCCAAACATTCTATTTTGGAATTCTAGAACTCCCAACATTCTATTATGGCATTCTAGAACTCCCAACATTCTATTTTGGCATTCTAGAACTCCCAACATTCTATTTTGGAATTCTCGAACTACCAACATTCTTTTTTGGAATTCTAGAACTAGCAACATTCTATTTTGGCATTCTAGAACTCCCAACATTCTATTTTGGCATTCTAGAACTCCAAACATTCTATTTTGGAATTCTAGAACTCCAAACATTCTATTTTGGAATTCTAGAACTCCCAACATTCTATTATGGCATTCTAGAACTCCCAACATTCTATTTTGGCATTCTAGAACTCCCAACATTCTATTTTGGAATTCTCGAACTACCAACATTCTTTTTTGGAATTCTAGAACTAGCAACATTCTATTTTGGCATTCTAGAACTCCCAATATTCTATTTTGGCATTCTAGAACTCCAAACATTCTATTTTGGCATTCTAGAACTCCAAACATTCTATTTTGGAATTCTAGAACTCCCAACATTCTATTTTGGCATTCTTGAACTCCCAACATTCTATTTTGGAATTCTAGAACTCCCAACATTCTATTTTGGAATTCTAGAACTAGCAACATTCTATTTTGGCATTCTAGAACTCCAAACATTCTATTTTGGAATTCTAGAACTCCAAACATTCTATTTTGGAATTCTAGAACTCCCAACATTCTATTTTGGCATTCTTGAACTCCCAACATTCTATTTTGGAATTCTAGAACTCCCAACATTCTATTTTGGAATTCTAGAACTCCCAACATTCTATTTTGGAATTCTGCAACACCAACATTCTATTTTGGAATTCTAGAACTCCCAACATTCTATTTTGGCATTCTAGAACTCCCAACATTCTATTTTGGAATTCTAGAACTACCAACATTCTATTTTGGCATTCTAGAACTCCTAACATTCTATTTTGGAATTCTAGAACTACCGACATTCTATATTGGCATTCTAGAACTCCAAACATTCTATTTTGGAATTCTGCAACACCAACATTCTATTTGGGAATTCTAGAACTCCCAACATTCTATTTTGGCATTCTAGAACTCCCAACATTCTATTGTGGCATTCCAGAACTCCCAACATTCTATTTTGGCATTCTAGAACTCCCAACATTCTATTTTGGCATTCTAGAACTCCCAACATTCTATTATGGCATTCTAGAACTCCCAACATTCTATTTTGGCATTCTAGAACTCCCAACATTCTATTTTGGAATTCTCGAACTACCAACATTCTGTTTTGGAATTCTAGAACTCCCAACATTCTATTTTGGCATTCTAGAACTCCAAACATTCTATTTTGGAATTCTAGAACTCCCAACATTCTATTATGGCATTCTAGAACTCCCAACATTCTATTTTGGCATTCTAGAACTCCCAACATTCTATTTTGGAATTCTCGAACTACCAACATTCTTTTTTGGAATTCTAGAACTAGCAACATTCTATTTTGGCATTCTAGAACTCCCAACATTCTATTTTGGCATTCTAGAACTCCAAACATTCTATTTTGGAATTCTAGAACTCCAAACATTCTATTTTGGAATTCTAGAACTCCCAACATTCTATTATGGCATTCTAGAACTCCCAACATTCTATTTTGGCATTCTAGAACTCCCAACATTCTATTTTGGAATTCTCGAACTACCAACATTCTTTTTTGGAATTCTAGAACTAGCAACATTCTATTTTGGCATTCTAGAACTCCCAATATTCTATTTTGGCATTCTAGAACTCCAAACATTCTATTTTGGAATTCTAGAACTCCAAACATTCTATTTTGGAATTCTAGAACTCCCAACATTCTATTTTGGCATTCTTGAACTCCCAACATTCTATTTTGGAATTCTAGAACTCCCAACATTCTATTTTGGAATTCTAGAACTAGCAACATTCTATTTTGGCATTCTAGAACTCCAAACATTCTATTTTGGAATTCTAGAACTCCAAACATTCTATTTTGGAATTCTAGAACTCCCAACATTCTATTTTGGCATTCTTGAACTCCCAACATTCTATTTTGGAATTCTAGAACTCCCAACATTCTATTTTGGAATTCTAGAACTCCCAACATTCTATTTTGGAATTCTGCAACACCAACATTCTATTTTGGAATTCTAGAACTCCCAACATTCTATTTTGGCATTCTAGAACTCCCAACATTCTATTTTGGAATTCTAGAACTACCAACATTCTATTTTGGCATTCTAGAACTCCTAACATTCTATTTTGGAATTCTAGAACTACCGACATTCTATATTGGCATTCTAGAACTCCAAACATTCTATTTTGGAATTCTGCAACACCAACATTCTATTTGGGAATTCTAGAACTCCCAACATTCTATTTTG
Organism: Pseudophryne corroboree; assembly: GCF_028390025.1. Classification (NCBI taxonomy): domain Eukaryota; kingdom Metazoa; phylum Chordata; class Amphibia; order Anura; family Myobatrachidae; genus Pseudophryne; species Pseudophryne corroboree. The sequence goes on from NW_026967466.1 coordinate 2,077,553, forward strand.
GCATTCTAGAACTCCCAACATTCTATTGTGGCATTCCAGAACTCCCAACATTCTATTTTGGCATTCTAGAACTCCCAACATTCTATTTTGGCATTCTAGAACTCCCAACATTATATTTTGGCATTCTAGAACTCCCAACATTCTATTATGGCATTCTAGAACTCCCAACATTCTATTTTGGCATTCTAGAACTCCCAACATTCTATTTTGGCATTCTAGAACTCTTAACATTCTATTTTGGCATTCTAGAACTCCCAACATTCTATTTTGGAATTCTAGAACTACCAACATTCTATTTTGGAATTCTAGAACTACCAACATTCTATTTTGGAATTCTAGAACTACCAACATTCTATTTTGGCATTCTAGAACTCCCAACATTCTATTTTGGAATTCTGCAACACCAACATTCTATTTTGGATTTCTAGAACTCCCAACATTCTATTTTGGCATTCTAGAACTCCCAGCATTCTATTTTGGAATTCTAGAACTCCCAACATTCTATTTTGGAATTCTGCAACACCAACATTCTATTTTGGCATTCTAGAACTACCAACATTCTATTTTGGCATTCTAGAACTCCCAACATTCTATTTTGGAATTCTAGAAATACCAACATTCTATTTTGGCATTCTAGAACTCCCAACATTCTATTTTGGAATTCTGCAACACCAACATTCTATTTTGGATTTCTAGAACTCCCAACATTCTATTTTGGCATTCTAGAACTCCCAACATTCTATTTTGGAATTCTGCAACACCAACATTCTATTTTGGCATTCTAGAACTCCCAACATTCTATTTTGGCATTCTAGAACTCCCAACATTCTATTTTGGAATTCTGCAACACCAACATTCTATTTTGGATTTCTAGAACTCCCAACATTCTATTTTGGCATTCTAGAACTCCCAACATTCTATTTTGGAATTCTAGAACTACCAACATTCTATTTTGGCATTCTAGAACTCCAAACATTCTATTTTGGAATTCTGCAACACCAACATTCTATTTTGGAATTCTAGAACTCCCAACATTCTATTTTGGCATTCTAGAACTCCCAACATTCTATTGTGGCATTCTAGAACTCCCAACATTCTATTTTGGCATTCTAGAACTCCCAACATTCTATTTTGGAATTCTGCAACACCAACATTCTATTTTGGATTTCTAGAACTCCCAACATTCTATTTTGGAATTCTAGAACTACCAACATTCTATTTTGGCATTCTAGAACTCCAAACATTCTATTTTGGAATTCTAGAACTCCCAACATTCTATTTTGGAATTCTAGAACTACCAACATTCTATTTTGGCATTCTAGAACTCCAAACATTCTATTTTGGAATTCTGAAAAACCAACATTCTATTTTGGATTTCTAGAACTCCCAACATTCTATTTTGGCATTCTAGAACTTCCAACATTCTATTTTGGAATTCTAGAACTACCAACATTCTATTTTGGCATTCTAGAACTCCAAACATTCTATTTTGGAATTCTGCAACACCAACATTCTATTTTGGATTTCTAGAACTCCCAACATTCTATTTTGGCATTCTAGAACTCCCAGCATTCTATTTTGGAATTCTAGAACTCCCAACATTCTATTTTGGAATTCTAGAACTCCCAACATTCTATTTTGGCATTCTAGAACTCCCAACATTCTATTCTTGAATTCTGCAAACACCAACATTCTGTTTTGGAATTCTAGAAATACCAACATTCTATTTTGGCATTCTAGAACTCCCAACATTCTATTCTTGAATTCTGCAACACCAACATTCTATTTTGGAATTCTAGAAATACCAACATTCTATTTTGGCATTCTAGAACTCCCAACATTCTATTTTGGAATTCTGCAACACCAACATTCTATTTTGGATTTCTAGAACTCCCAACATTCTATTTTGGCATTCTAGAACTCCCAACATTCTATTTTGGAATTCTGCAACACCAACATTCTATTTTGGCATTCTAGAACTCCCAACATTCTATTTTGGCATTCTAGAACTCCCAACATTCTATTTTGGAATTCTGCAACACCAACATTCTATTTTGGATTTCTAGAACTCCCAACATTCTATTTTGGCATTCTAGAACTCCCAACATTCTATTTTGGAATTCTAGAACTACCAACATTCTATTTTGGCATTCTAGAACTCCAAACATTCTATTTTGGAATTCTGCAACACCAACTTTCTATTTTGGAATTCTAGAACTCCCAACATTCTATTTTGGCATTCTAGAACTCCCAACATTCTATTGTGGCATTCCAGAACTCCCAACATTCTATTTTGGCATTCTAGAACTCCCAACATTCTATTTTGGCATTCTAGAACTCCCAACATTCTATTTTGGCATTCTAGAACTCCCAACATTCTATTATGGCATTCTAGAACTCCCAACATTCTATTTTGGCATTCTAGAACTCCCAACATTCTATTTTGGCATTCTAGAACTCTTAACATTCTATTTTGGCATTCTAGAACTCCCAACATTCTATTTTGGCATTCTAGAACTACCAACATTCTATTTTGGCATTCTAGAACTCCCAGCATTCTATTTTGGAATTCTAGAACTCCCAACATTCTATTTTGGAATTCTGCAACACCAACATTCTATTTTGGATTTCTAGAACTCCCAACATTCTATTTTGGCATTCTAGAACTCCCAACATTCTATTTTGGAATTCTAGAACTACCAACATTCTATTTTGGCATTCTAGAACTCCAAACATTCTATTTTGGAATTCTGCAACACCAACATTCTATTTTGGAATTCTAGAACTCCCAACATTCTATTTTGGCATTCTAGAACAACCAACATTCTATTGTGGCATTCCAGAACTCCCAACATTCTATTTTGGCATTCTAGAACTCCCAACATTCTTTTTTGGCATTCTAGAACTCCCAACATTCTATTTTGGCATTCTAGAACTCCCAACATTCTATTATGGCATTCTAGAACTCCCAACATTCTATTTTGGCATTCTAGAACTCCCAACATTCTATTTTGGCATTCTAGAACTCTTAACATTCTATTTTGGCATTCTAGAACTCCCAACATTCTATTTTGGCATTCTAGAACTACCAACATTCTATTTTGGCATTCTAGAACTCCCAGCATTCTATTTTGGAATTCTAGAACTCCCAACATTCTATTTTGGAATTCTGCAACACCAACATTCTATTTTGGCATTCTAGAACTACCAACATTCTATTTTGGCATTCTAGAACTACCAACATTCTATTTTGGCATTCTAGAACTCCCAGCATTCTATTTTGGAATTCTAGAACTCCCAACATTCTATTTTGGAATTCTGCAACACCAACATTCTATTTTGGATTTCTAGAACTCCCAACATTCTATTTTGGCATTCTAGAACTCCCAACATTCTATTTTGGAATTCTAGAACTACCAACATTCTATTTTGGCATTCTAGAACTCCAAACATTCTATTTTGGAATTCTGCAACACCAACATTCTATTTTGGAATTCTAGAACTCCCAACATTCTATTTTGGCATTCTAGAACAACCAACATTCTATTGTGGCATTCCAGAACTCCCAACATTCTATTTTGGCATTCTAGAACTCCCAACATTCTTTTTTGGCATTCTAGAACTCCCAACATTCTATTTTGGCATTCTAGAACTCCCAACATTCTATTATGGCATTCTAGAACTCCCAACATTCTATTTTGGCATTCTAGAACTCCCAACATTCTATTTTGGCATTCTAGAACTCTTAACATTCTATTTTGGCATTCTAGAACTCCCAACATTCTATTTTGGCATTCTAGAACTACCAACATTCTATTTTGGCATTCTAGAACTCCCAGCATTCTATTTTGGAATTCTAGAACTCCCAACATTCTATTTTGGAATTCTGCAACACCAACATTCTATTTTGGATTTCTAGAACTCCCAACATTCTATTTTGGCATTCTAGAACTCCCAGCATTCTATTTTGGAATTCTAGAACTCCCAACATTCTATTTTGGAATTCTGCAACACCAACATTCTATTTTGACATTCTAATACTACCAACATTCTATTTTGGCATTCTAGAACTCCCAACATTCTATTTTGAAATTCTAGAAATACCAACATTCTATTTTGGCATTCTAGAACTCCCAACATTCTATTTTGGAATTCTGCAACACCAACATTCTATTTTGGATTTCTAGAACTCCCAACATTCTATTTTGGCATTCTAGAACTCCCAACATTATATTTTGGAATTCTGCAACACCAACATTCTATTTTGGCATTCTGCAACACCAACATTCTATTTTGGCATTCTAGAACTCCCAACATTCTATTTTGGCATTCTAGAACTCCCAACATTCTATTTTGGAATTCTGCAACACCAACATTCTATTTTGGATTTCTAGAACTCCCAACATTCTATTTTGGCATTCTAGAACTCCCAACATTCTATTTTGGAATTCTAGAACTACCAACATTCTATTTTGGCATTCTAGAACTCCAAACATTCTATTTTGGAATTCTGCAACACCAACATTCTATTTTGGAATTCTAGAACTCCCAACATTCTATTTTGTCATTCTAGAACTCCCAACATTCTATTGTGGCATTCTAGAACTCCCAACATTCTATTTTGGCATTCTAGAACTCCCAACATTCTATTTTGGAATTCTACAACTACCAACATTCTATTTTGGCATTCTAGAACTCCCAACATTCTATTTTGGAATTCTGCAACACCAACATTCTATTTTGGATTTCTAGAACTCCCAACATTCTATTTTGGCATTCTAGAACTCCCAACATTCTATTTTGGAATTCTAGAACTACCAACATTCTATTTTGGCATTCTAGAACTCCAAACATTCTATTTTGGAATTCTGCAACACCAACATTCTATTTTGGATTTCTAGAACTCCCATTATTCTATTTTGGCATTCTAGAACTCCCAACATTCTATTTTGGAATTCTAGAACTACCAACATTCTATTTTGGCATTCTAGAACTCCAAACATTCTATTTTGGAATTCTGCAACACCAACATTCTATTTTGGATTTCTAGAACTCCCAACATTCTATTTTGGCATTCTAGAACTCCCAGCATTCTATTTTGGAATTCTAGAACTCCCAACATTCTATTTTGGAATTCTGCAACACCAACATTCTATTTTGGCATTCTAGAACTCCCAACATTCTATTTTGGAATTCTAGAAATACCAACATTCTATTTTGGCATTCTAGAACTCCCAACATTCTATTTTGGAATTCTGCAACACCAACATTCTATTTTGGATTTCTAGAACTCCCAACATTCTATTTTGGCATTCTAGAACTCCCAACATTCTATTTTGGAATTCTAGAACTCCCAACATTCTATTTTGGCATTCTAGAACTCCCAACATTCTATTTTGGCATTCTAGAATTCCCAACATTCTATTTTGGCATTCTAGAACTCCCAACATTCTATTTTGGATTTCTAGAACTCCCAACATTCTATTTTGGCATTCTAGAACTCCCAACATTCTATTATGGCATTCTAGAACTCCCAACATTCTATTTTGGAATTCTCGAACTACCAACATTCTTTTTTGGAATTCTAGAACTAGCAACATTCTATTTTGGCATTCTAGAACTCCCAACATTCTATTTTGGCATTCTAGAACTCCAAACATTCTATTTTGGAATTCTAGAACTCCAAACATTCTATTTTGGAATTCTAGAAATACCAACATTCTATTTTGGCATTCTAGAACTCCCAACATTCTATTTTGGAATTCTGCAACACCAACATTCTATTTTGGATTTCTAGAACTCCCAACATTCTATTTTGGCATTCTAGAACTCCCAACATTCTATTTTGGAATTCTAGAACTCCCAACATTCTATTTTGGCATTCTAGAACTCCCAACATTCTATTTTGGCATTCTAGAATTCCCAACATTCTATTTTGGCATTCTAGAACTCCCAACATTCTATTTTGGATTTCTAGAACTCCCAACATTCTATTTTGGCATTCTAGAACTCCCAACATTCTATTTTGGCATTCTAGAACTCCAAACATTCTATTTTGGAATTCTAGAACTCCCAACATTCTATTATGGCATTCTAGAACTCCCAACATTCTATTTTGGCATTCTAGAACTCCCAACATTCTATTTTGGAATTCTCGAACTACCAACATTCTTTTTTGGAATTCTAGAACTAGCAACATTCTATTTTGGCATTCTAGAACTCCCAACATTCTATTTTGGCATTCTAGAACTCCAAACATTCTATTTTGGAATTCTAGAACTCCAAACATTCTATTTTGGAATTCTAGAACTCCCAACATTCTATTATGGCATTCTAGAACTCCCAACATTCTATTTTGGCATTCTAGAACTCCCAACATTCTATTTTGGAATTCTCGAACTACCAACATTCTTTTTTGGAATTCTAGAACTAGCAACATTCTATTTTGGCATTCTAGAACTCCCAATATTCTATTTTGGCATTCTAGAACTCCAAACATTCTATTTTGGCATTCTAGAACTCCAAACATTCTATTTTGGAATTCTAGAACTCCCAACATTCTATTTTGGCATTCTTGAACTCCCAACATTCTATTTTGGAATTCTAGAACTCCCAACATTCTATTTTGGAATTCTAGAACTAGCAACATTCTATTTTGGCATTCTAGAACTCCAAACATTCTATTTTGGAATTCTAGAACTCCAAACATTCTATTTTGGAATTCTAGAACTCCCAACATTCTATTTTGGCATTCTTGAACTCCCAACATTCTATTTTGGAATTCTAGAACTCCCAACATTCTATTTTGGAATTCTAGAACTCCCAACATTCTATTTTGGAATTCTGCAACACCAACATTCTATTTTGGAATTCTAGAACTCCCAACATTCTATTTTGGCATTCTAGAACTCCCAACATTCTATTTTGGAATTCTAGAACTACCAACATTCTATTTTGGCATTCTAGAACTCCTAACATTCTATTTTGGAATTCTAGAACTACCGACATTCTATATTGGCATTCTAGAACTCCAAACATTCTATTTTGGAATTCTGCAACACCAACATTCTATTTGGGAATTCTAGAACTCCCAACATTCTATTTTGGCATTCTAGAACTCCCAACATTCTATTGTGGCATTCCAGAACTCCCAACATTCTATTTTGGCATTCTAGAACTCCCAACATTCTATTTTGGCATTCTAGAACTCCCAACATTCTATTATGGCATTCTAGAACTCCCAACATTCTATTTTGGCATTCTAGAACTCCCAACATTCTATTTTGGAATTCTCGAACTACCAACATTCTGTTTTGGAATTCTAGAACTCCCAACATTCTATTTTGGCATTCTAGAACTCCAAACATTCTATTTTGGAATTCTAGAACTCCCAACATTCTATTATGGCATTCTAGAACTCCCAACATTCTATTTTGGCATTCTAGAACTCCCAACATTCTATTTTGGAATTCTCGAACTACCAACATTCTTTTTTGGAATTCTAGAACTAGCAACATTCTATTTTGGCATTCTAGAACTCCCAACATTCTATTTTGGCATTCTAGAACTCCAAACATTCTATTTTGGAATTCTAGAACTCCAAACATTCTATTTTGGAATTCTAGAACTCCCAACATTCTATTATGGCATTCTAGAACTCCCAACATTCTATTTTGGCATTCTAGAACTCCCAACATTCTATTTTGGAATTCTCGAACTACCAACATTCTTTTTTGGAATTCTAGAACTAGCAACATTCTATTTTGGCATTCTAGAACTCCCAATATTCTATTTTGGCATTCTAGAACTCCAAACATTCTATTTTGGAATTCTAGAACTCCAAACATTCTATTTTGGAATTCTAGAACTCCCAACATTCTATTTTGGCATTCTTGAACTCCCAACATTCTATTTTGGAATTCTAGAACTCCCAACATTCTATTTTGGAATTCTAGAACTAGCAACATTCTATTTTGGCATTCTAGAACTCCAAACATTCTATTTTGGAATTCTAGAACTCCAAACATTCTATTTTGGAATTCTAGAACTCCCAACATTCTATTTTGGCATTCTTGAACTCCCAACATTCTATTTTGGAATTCTAGAACTCCCAACATTCTATTTTGGAATTCTAGAACTCCCAACATTCTATTTTGGAATTCTGCAACACCAACATTCTATTTTGGAATTCTAGAACTCCCAACATTCTATTTTGGCATTCTAGAACTCCCAACATTCTATTTTGGAATTCTAGAACTACCAACATTCTATTTTGGCATTCTAGAACTCCTAACATTCTATTTTGGAATTCTAGAACTACCGACATTCTATATTGGCATTCTAGAACTCCAAACATTCTATTTTGGAATTCTGCAACACCAACATTCTATTTGGGAATTCTAGAACTCCCAACATTCTATTTTGGCATTCTAGAACTCCCAACATTCTATTGTGGCATTCCAGAACTCCCAACATTCTATTTTGGCATTCTAGAACTCCCAACATTCTATTTTGGCATTCTAGAACTCCCAACATTATATTTTGGCATTCTAGAACTCCCAACATTCTATTATGGCATTCTAGAACTCCCAACATTCTATTTTGGCATTCTAGAACTCCCAACATTCTATTTTGGCATTCTAGAACTCTTAACATTCTATTTTGGCATTCTAGAACTCCCAACATTCTATTTTGGAATTCTAGAACTACCAACATTCTATTTTGGAATTCTAGAACTACCAACATTCTATTTTGGAATTCTAGAACTACCAACATTCTATTTTGGCATTCTAGAACTCCCAACATTCTATTTTGGAATTCTGCAACACCAACATTCTATTTTGGATTTCTAGAACTCCCAACATTCTATTTTGGCATTCTAGAACTCCCAGCATTCTATTTTGGAATTCTAGAACTCCCAACATTCTATTTTGGAATTCTGCAACACCAACATTCTATTTTGGCATTCTAGAACTACCAACATTCTATTTTGGCATTCTAGAACTCCCAACATTCTATTTTGGAATTCTAGAAATACCAACATTCTATTTTGGCATTCTAGAACTCCCAACATTCTATTTTGGAATTCTGCAACACCAACATTCTATTTTGGATTTCTAGAACTCCCAACATTCTATTTTGGCATTCTAGAACTCCCAACATTCTATTTTGGAATTCTGCAACACCAACATTCTATTTTGGCATTCTAGAACTCCCAACATTCTATTTTGGCATTCTAGAACTCCCAACATTCTATTTTGGAATTCTGCAACACCAACATTCTATTTTGGATTTCTAGAACTCCCAACATTCTATTTTGGCATTCTAGAACTCCCAACATTCTATTTTGGAATTCTAGAACTACCAACATTCTATTTTGGCATTCTAGAACTCCAAACATTCTATTTTGGAATTCTGCAACACCAACATTCTATTTTGGAATTCTAGAACTCCCAACATTCTATTTTGGCATTCTAGAACTCCCAACATTCTATTGTGGCATTCTAGAACTCCCAACATTCTATTTTGGCATTCTAGAACTCCCAACATTCTATTTTGGAATTCTGCAACACCAACATTCTATTTTGGATTTCTAGAACTCCCAACATTCTATTTTGGCATTCTAGAACTCCCAACATTCTATTTTGGAATTCTAGAACTCCCAACATTCTATTTTGGAATTCTAGAACTACCAACATTCTATTTTGGCATTCTAGAACTCCAAACATTCTATTTTGGAATTCTGCAACACCAACATTCTATTTTGGATTTCTAGAACTCCCAACATTCTATTTTGGCATTCTAGAACTCCCAACATTCTATTTTGGAATTCTAGAACTACCAACATTCTATTTTGGCATTCTAGAACTCCAAACATTCTATTTTGGAATTCTGCAACACCAACATTCTATTTTGGATTTCTAGAACTCCCAACATTCTATTTTGGCATTCTAGAACTCCCAGCATTCTATTTTGGAATTCTAGAACTCCCAACATTCTATTTTGGAATTCTAGAACTCCCAACATTCTATTTTGGCATTCTAGAACTCCCAACATTCTATTCTTGAATTCTGCAACACCAACATTCTGTTTTGGAATTCTAGAACTCCCAACATTCTATTTTGGCATTCTAGAACTCCCAACATTATATTTTGGAATTCTAGAACTACCAACATTCTATTTTGGCATTCTAGAACTCCCAACATTCTATTTTGGCATTCTAGAACTCCCAACATTCTATTTTGGCATTCTAGAACTCTTAACATTCTATTTTGGCATTCTAGAACTCCCAACATTCTATTTTGGAATTCTAGAACTCCAAACATTCTATTTTGGAATTCTAGAACTCCCAACATTCTATTTTGGCATTCTTGAACTCCCAACATTCTGTTTTGGAATTCTAGAACTCCCAACATTCTATTTTGGAATTCTAGAACTAGCAACATTCTATTTTGGCATTCTAGAACTCCAAACATTCTATTTTGGAATTCTAGAACTCCAAACATTCTATTTTGGAATTCTAGAACTCCCAACATTCTATTTTGGCATTCTTGAACTCCCAACATTCTATTTTGGAATTCTAGAACTCCCAACATTCTATTTTGGTATTCTGCAACATCAGCATTCTACTTTGGAATTCTAGAACTCCCAACATTCTATTTTGGAATTCTAGAACTCCAAACATTCTATTTTGGAATTCTAGAACTCCCAACATTCTATTATGGCATTCTAGAACTCCCAACATTCTATTTTGGCATTCTAGAACTCCCAACATTCTATTTTGGAATTCTCGAACTACCAACATTCTTTTTTGGAATTCTAGAACTAGCAACATTCTATTTTGGCATTCTAGAACTCCAAACATTCTATTTTGGAATTCTAGAACTCCCAACATTCTATTTTGGCATTCTTGAACTCCCAACATTCTATTTTGGAATTCTAGAACTCCCAACATTCTATTTTGGAATTCTAGAACTCCCAACATTCTATTTTGGAATTCTGCAACACCAACATTCTATTTTGGAATTCTAGAACTCCCAACATTCTATTTTGGCATTCTAGAACTCCCAACATTCTATTTTGGAATTCTAGAACTACCAACATTCTATTTTGGCATTCTAGAACTCCTAACATTCTATTTTGGAATTCTAGAACTACCGACATTCTATATTGGCATTCTAGAACTCCAAACATTCTATTTTGGAATTCTGCAACACCAACATTCTATTTTGGAATTCTAGAACTCCCAACATTCTATTTTGGCATTCTAGAACTCCCAACATTCTATTGTGGCATTCCAGAACTCCCAACATTCTATTTTGGCATTCTAGAACTCCCAACATTCTATTTTGGCATTCTAGAACTCCCAACATTCTATTTTGGCATTCTAGAACTCCCAACATTCTATTTTGGCATTCTAGAACTCTTAACATTCTATTTTGGCATTCTAGAACTCCCAACATTCTATTTTGGAATTCTAGAACTACCAACATTCTATTTTGGAATTCTAGAACTACCAACATTCTATTTTGGAATTCTAGAACTACCAACATTCTATTTTGGCATTCTAGAACTCCCAACATTCTATTTTGGAATTCTGCAACACCAACATTCTATTTTGGATTTCTAGAACTCCCAACATTCTATTTTGGCATTCTAGAACTCCCAGCATTCTATTTTGGAATTCTAGAACTCCCAACATTCTATTTTGGCATTCTGCAACACCAACATTCTATTTTGGCATTCTAGAACTACCAACATTCTATTTTGGCATTCTAGAACTCCCAACATTCTATTTTGGAATTCTAGAAATACCAACATTCTATTTTGGCATTCTAGAACTCCCAACATTCTATTTTGGAATTCTGCAACACCAACATTCTATTTTGGATTTCTAGAACTCCCAACATTCTATTTTGGCATTCTAGAACTCCCAACATTCTATTTTGGAATTCTGCAACACCAACATTCTATTTTGGCATTCTAGAACTCCCAACATTCTATTTTGGCATTCTAGAACTCCCAACATTCTATTTTGGAATTCTGCAACACCAACATTCTATTTTGGATTTCTAGAACTCCCAACATTCTATTTTGGCATTCTAGAACTCCCAACATTCTATTTTGGAATTCTAGAACTACCAACATTCTATTTTGGCATTCTAGAACTCCAAACATTCTATTTTGGAATTCTGCAACACCAACATTCTATTTTGGAATTCTAGAACTCCCAACATTCTATTTTGGCATTCTAGAACTCCCAACATTCTATTGTGGCATTCTAGAACTCCCAACATTCTATTTTGGAATTCTAGAACTCCCAACATTCTATTTTGGAATTCTGCAACACCAACATTCTATTTTGGATTTCTAGAACTCCCAACATTCTATTTTGGCATTCTAGAACTACCAACATTCTATTTTGGCATTCTAGAACTCCCAACATTCTATTTTGGAATTCTGCAACACCAACATTCTATTTTGGATTTCTAGAACTCCCAACATTCTATTTTGGCATTCTAGAACTCCCAGCATTCTATTTTGGAATTCTAGAACTCCCAACATTCTATTTTGGAATTCTGCAACACCAACATTCTATTTTGGCATTCTAGAACTACCAACATTCTATTTTGGCATTCTAGAACTCCCAACATTCTATTTTGGAATTCTAGAAATACCAACATTCTATTTTGGCATTCTAGAACTCCCAACATTCTATTTTGGAATTCTGCAACACCAACATTCTATTTTGGATTTCTAGAACTCCCAACATTCTATTTTGGCATTCTAGAACTCCCAACATTCTATTTTGGAATTCTGCAACACCAACATTCTATTTTGGCATTCTAGAACTCCCAACATTCTATTTTGGCATTCTAGAACTCCCAACATTCTATATTGGCATTCTAGAACTCCAAACATTCTATTTTGGAATTCTGCAACACCAACATTCTATTTTGGAATTCTAGAACTCCCAACATTCTATTTTGGCATTCTAGAACTCCCAACATTCTATTGTGGCATTCTAGAACTCCCAACATTCTATTTTGGCATTCTAGAACTCCCAACATTCTATTTTGGAATTCTGCAACACCAACATTCTATTTTGGATTTCTAGAACTCCCAACATTCTATTTTGGCATTCTAGAACTCCCAACATTCTATTTTGGAATTCTAGAACTCCCAACATTCTATTTTGGAATTCTAGAACTACCAACATTCTATTTTGGCATTCTAGAACTCCAAACATTCTATTTTGGAATTCTGCAACACCAACATTCTATTTTGGATTTCTAGAACTCCCAACATTCTATTTTGGCATTCTAGAACTCCCAACATTCTATTTTGGAATTCTAGAACTACCAACATTCTATTTTGGCATTCTAGAACTCCAAACATTCTATTTTGGAATTCTGCAACACCAACATTCTATTTTGGATTTCTAGAACTCCCAACATTCTATTTTGGCATTCTAGAGCTCCCAGCATTCTATTTTGGAATTCTAGAACTCCCAACATTCTATTTTGGCATTCTAGAACTCCCAACATTCTATTTTGGCATTCTAGAACTCTTAACATTCTATTTTGGCATTCTAGAACTCCCAACATTCTATTTTGGAATTCTAGAACTCCAAACATTCTATTTTGGAATTCTAGAACTCCCAACATTCTATTTTGGCATTCTTGAACTCCCAACATTCTGTTTTGGAATTCTAGAACTCCCAACATTCTATTTTGGAATTCTAGAACTAGCAACATTCTATTTTGGCATTCTAGAACTCCAAACATTCTATTTTGGAATTCTAGAACTCCAAACATTCTATTTTGGAATTCTAGAACTCCCAACATTCTATTTTGGCATTCTTGAACTCCCAACATTCTATTTTGGAATTCTAGAACTCCCAACATTCTATTTTGGTATTCTGCAACATCAGCATTCTACTTTGGAATTCTAGAACTCCCAACATTCTATTTTGGAATTCTAGAACTCCAAACATTCTATTTTGGAATTCTAGAACTCCCAACATTCTATTATGGCATTCTAGAACTCCCAACATTCTATTTTGGCATTCTAGAACTCCCAACAATCTATTTTGGAATTCTCGAACTACCAACATTCTTTTTTGGAATTCTAGAACTAGCAACATTCTATTTTGGCATTCTAGAACTCCCAACATTCTATTTTGGCATTCTAGAACTCCAAACATTCTATTTTGGAATTCTAGAACTCCAAACATTCTATTTTGGAATTCTAGAACTCCCAACATTCTATTTTGGCATTCTTGAACTCCCAACATTCTATTTTGGAATTCTAGAACTCCCAACATTCTATTTTGGAATTCTAGAACTAGCAACATTCTATTTTGGCATTCTAGAATTTCAAACATTCTATTTTGGAATTCTAGAACTCCAAACATTCTATTTTGGAATTCTAGAACTCCCAACATTCTATTTTGGCATTCTTGAACTCCCAACATTCTATTTTGGAATTCTAGAACTCCCAACATTCTATTTTGGCATTCTAGAACTCCCAACATTCTATTTTGGAATTCTAGAACTACCAACATTCTATTTTGGCATTCTAGAACTCCTAACATTCTATTTTGGAATTCTAGAACTACCGACATTCTATATTGGCATTCTAGAACTCCAAACATTCTATTTTGGAATTCTGCAACACCAACATTCTATTTTGGAATTCTAGAACTCCCGACATTCTATTTTGGCATTCTAGAACTCCCAACATTCTATTTTGGCATTCTAGAACTACCAACATTCTATTTTGGCATTCTAGAACTACCAACATTCTATTTTGGCATTCTAGAACTCCCAACATTCTATTTTGGAATTCTAGAAATACCAACATTCTATTTTGGCATTCTAGAACTCCCAACATTCTATTTTGGAATTCTGCAACACCAACATTCTATTTTGGATTTCTAGAACTCCCAACATTCTATTTTGGCATTCTAGAACTCCCAGCATTCTATTTTGGAATTCTAGAACTCCCAACATTCTATTTTGGAATTCTGCAACACCAACATTCTATTTTGGCATTCTAGAACTACCAACATTCTATTTTGGCATTCTAGAACTCCCAACATTCTATTTTGGAATTCTAGAAATACCAACATTCTATTTTGGCATTCTAGAACTCCCAACATTCTATTTTGGAATTCTGCAACACCAACATTCTATTTTGGATTTCTAGAACTCCCAACATTCTATTTTGGCATTCTAGAACTCCCAACATTCTATTTTGGAATTCTGCAACACCAACATTCTATTTTGGCATTCTAGAACTCCCAATGTTCTATTTTGGCATTCTAGAACTCCCAACATTCTATTTTGGAATTCTGCAACACCAACATTCTATTTTGGATTTCTAGAACTCCCAACATTCTATTTTGGCATTCTAGAACTCCCAACATTCTATTTTGGAATTCTAGAACTACCAACATTCTATTTTGGCATTCTAGAACTCCAAACATTCTATTTTGGAATTCTGCAACACCAACATTCTATTTTGGAATTCTAGAACTCCCAACATTCTATTTTGGCATTCTAGAACTCCCAACATTCTATTGTGGCATTCCAGAACTCCCAACATTCTATTTTGGCATTCTAGAACTCCCAACATTCTATTTTGGCATTCTAGAACTCCCAACATTCTATTTTGGCATTCTAGAACTCCCAAGATTCTATTATGGCATTCTAGAACTCCCAACATTCTATTTTGGCATTCTAGAACTCCCAACATTCTATTTTGGCATTCTAGAACTCTTAACATTCTATTTTGGCATTCTAGAACTCCCAACATTCTATTTTGGAATTCTAGAACTACCAACATTCTATTTTGGAATTCTAGAACTACCAACATTCTATTTTGGAATTCTAGAACTTCCAACATTCTATTTTGGCATTCTAGAACTCCCAACATTCTATTTTGGCATTCTAGAACTACCAACATTCTATTTTGGCATTCTAGAACTCCCAACATTCTATTTTGGAATTCTGCAACACCAACATTCTATTTTGGATTTCTAGAACTCCCAACATTCTATTTTGGCATTCTAGAACTCCCAACATTCTATTTTGGAATTCTAGAACTACCAACATTCTATTTTGGCATTCTAGAACTCCAAACATTCTATTTTGGAATTCTGCAACACCAACATTCTATTTTGGAATTCTAGAACTCCCAACATTCTATTTTGGCATTCTAGAACTCCCAACATTCTATTGTGGCATTCTAGAACTCCCAACATTCTATTTTGGCATTCTAGAACTCCCAACATTCTATTTTGGAATTCTGCAACACCAACATTCTATTTTGGATTTCTAGAACTCCCAACATTCTATTTTGGCATTCTAGAACTCCCAACATTCTATTTTGGAATTCTAGAACTCCCAACATTCTATTTTGGAATTCTAGAACTACCAACATTCTATTTTGGCATTCTAGAACTCCAAACATTCTATTTTGGAATTCTGCAACACCAACATTCTATTTTGGATTTCTAGAACTCCCAACATTCTATTTTGGCATTCTAGAACTCCCAACATTCTATTTTGGAATTCTAGAACTACCAACATTCTATTTTGGCATTCTAGAACTCCAAACATTCTATTTTGGAATTCTGCAACACCAACATTCTATTTTGGATTTCTAGAACTCCCAATATTCTGTTTTGGCATTCTAGAACTCCCAGCATTCTATTTTGGAATTCTAGAACTCCCAACATTCTATTTTGGAATTCTAGAACTCCCAACATTCTATTTTGGCATTCTAGAACTCCCAACATTCTATTCTTGAATTCTGCAACACCAACATTCTGTTTTGGAATTCTAGAACTCCCAACATTCTATTTTGGCATTCTAGAACTCCCAACATTATATTTTGGAATTCTAGAACTACCAACATTCTATTTTGGCATTCTAGAACTCCCAACATTCTATTTTGGCATTCTAGAACTCCCAACATTCTATTTTGGCATTCTAGAACTCTTAACATTCTATTTTGGCATTCTAGAACTCCCAACATTCTATTTTGGAATTCTAGAACTCCAAACATTCTATTTTGGAATTCTAGAACTCCCAACATTCTATTTTGGCATTCTTGAACTCCCAACATTCTGTTTTGGAATTCTAGAACTCCCAACATTCTATTTTGGAATTCTAGAACTAGCAACATTCTATTTTGGCATTCTAGAACTCCAAACATTCTATTTTGGAATTCTAGAACTCCAAACATTCTATTTTGGAATTCTAGAACTCCCAACATTCTATTTTGGCATTCTTGAACTCCCAACATTCTATTTTGGAATTCTAGAACTCCCAACATTCTATTTTGGTATTCTGCAACATCAGCATTCTACTTTGGAATTCTAGAACTCCCAACATTCTATTTTGGAATTCTAGAACTCCAAACATTCTATTTTGGAATTCTAGAACTCCCAACATTCTATTATGGCATTCTAGAACTCCCAACATTCTATTTTGGCATTCTAGAACTCCCAACATTCTATTTTGGAATTCTCGAACTACCAACATTCTTTTTTGGAATTCTAGAACTAGCAACATTCTATTTTGGCATTCTAGAACTCCAAACATTCTATTTTGGAATTCTAGAACTCCCAACATTCTATTTTGGCATTCTTGAACTCCCAACATTCTATTTTGGAATTCTAGAACTCCCAACATTCTATTTTGGAATTCTAGAACTCCCAACATTCTATTTTGGAATTCTGCAACACCAACATTCTATTTTGGAATTCTAGAACTCCCAACATTCTATTTTGGCATTCTAGAACTACCAACATTCTATTTTGGAATTCTAGAACTACCAACATTCTATTTTGGCATTCTAGAACTCCTAACATTCTATTTTGGAATTCTAGAACTACCGACATTCTATATTGGCATTCTAGAACTCCAAACATTCTATTTTGGAATTCTGCAACACCAACATTCTATTTTGGAATTCTAGAACTCCCAACATTCTATTTTGGCATTCTAGAACTCCCAACATTCTATTGTGGCATTCCAGAACTCCCAACATTCTATTTTGGCATTCTAGAACTCCCAACATTCTATTTTGGCATTCTAGAACTCCCAACATTATATTTTGGCATTCTAGAACTCCCAACATTCTATTATGGCATTCTAGAACTCCCAACATTCTATTTTGGAATTCTGCAACACCAACATTCTATTTTGGCATTCTAGAACTCCCAACATTCTATTTTGGCATTCTAGAACTCCCAACATTCTATTTTGGAATTCTGCAACACCAACATTCTATTTTGGATTTCTAGAACTCCCAACATTCTATTTTGGCATTCTAGAACTCCCAACATTCTATTTTGGAATTCTAGAACTACCAACATTCTATTTTGGCATTCTAGTACTCCAAACATTCTATTTTGGAATTCTGCAACACCAACATTCTATTTTGGAATTCTAGAACTCCCAACATTCTATTTTGGCATTCTAGAACTCCCAACATTCTATTGTGGCATTCTAGAACTCCCAACATTCTATTTTGGCATTCTAGAACTCCCAACATTCGATTTTGGAATTCTACAACTACCAACATTCTATTTTGGCATTCTAGAACTCCCAACATTCTATTTTGGAATTCTGCAACACCAACATTCTATTTTGGATTTCTAGAACTCCCAACATTCTATTTTGGCATTCTAGAACTCCCAACATTCTATTTTGGAATTCTAGAACTCCCAACATTCTATTTTGGAATTCTAGAACTACCAACATTCTATTTTGGCATTCTAGAACTCCAAACATTCTATTTTGGAATTCTGCAAAACCAACATTCTATTTTGGATTTCTAGAACTCCCAACATTCTATTTTGGCATTCTAGAACTTCCAACATTCTATTTTGGAATTCTAGAACTACCAACATTCTATTTTGGCATTCTAGAACTCCAAACATTCTATTTTGGAATTCTGCAACACCAACATTCTATTTTGGATTTCTAGAACTCCCAACATTCTATTTTGGCATTCTAGAACTCCCAGCATTCTATTTTGGAATTCTAGAACTCCCAACATTCTATTTTGGAATTCTAGAACTCCCAACATTCTATTTTGGCATTCTAGAACTCCCAACATTCTATTCTTGAATTCTGCAAACACCAACATTCTGTTTTGGAATTCTAGAAATACCAACATTCTATTTTGGCATTCTAGAACTCCCAACATTCTATTCTTGAATTCTGCAACACCAACATTCTATTTTGGAATTCTAGAAATACCAACATTCTATTTTGGCATTCTAGAACTCCCAACATTCTATTTTGGAATTCTGCAACACCAACATTCTATTTTGGATTTCTAGAACTCCCAACATTCTATTTTGGCATTCTAGAACTCCCAACATTCTATTTTGGAATTCTGCAACACCAACATTCTATTTTGGCATTCTAGAACTCCCAACATTCTATTTTGGCATTCTAGAACTCCCAACATTCTATTTTGGAATTCTGCAACACCAACATTCTATTTTGGATTTCTAGAACTCCCAACATTCTATTTTGGCATTCTAGAACTCCCAACATTCTATTTTGGAATTCTAGAACTACCAACATTCTATTTTGGCATTCTAGAACTCCAAACATTCTATTTTGGAATTCTGCAACACCAACTTTCTATTTTGGAATTCTAGAACTCCCAACATTCTATTTTGGCATTCTAGAACTCCCAACATTCTATTGTGGCATTCCAGAACTCCCAACATTCTATTTTGGCATTCTAGAACTCCCAACATTCTATTTTGGCATTCTAGAACTCCCAACATTCTATTTTGGCATTCTAGAACTCCCAACATTCTATTATGGCATTCTAGAACTCCCAACATTCTATTTTGGCATTCTAGAACTCCCAACATTCTATTTTGGCATTCTAGAACTCTTAACATTCTATTTTGGCATTCTAGAACTCCCAACATTCTATTTTGGCATTCTAGAACTACCAACATTCTATTTTGGCATTCTAGAACTCCCAGCATTCTATTTTGGAATTCTAGAACTCCCAACATTCTATTTTGGAATTCTGCAACACCAACATTCTATTTTGGATTTCTAGAACTCCCAACATTCTATTTTGGCATTCTAGAACTCCCAACATTCTATTTTGGAATTCTAGAACTACCAACATTCTATTTTGGCATTCTAGAACTCCAAACATTCTATTTTGGAATTCTGCAACACCAACATTCTATTTTGGAATTCTAGAACTCCCAACATTCTATTTTGGCATTCTAGAACAACCAACATTCTATTGTGGCATTCCAGAACTCCCAACATTCTATTTTGGCATTCTAGAACTCCCAACATTCTTTTTTGGCATTCTAGAACTCCCAACATTCTATTTTGGCATTCTAGAACTCCCAACATTCTATTATGGCATTCTAGAACTCCCAACATTCTATTTTGGCATTCTAGAACTCCCAACATTCTATTTTGGCATTCTAGAACTCTTAACATTCTATTTTGGCATTCTAGAACTCCCAACATTCTATTTTGGCATTCTAGAACTACCAACATTCTATTTTGGCATTCTAGAACTCCCAGCATTCTATTTTGGAATTCTAGAACTCCCAACATTCTATTTTGGAATTCTGCAACACCAACATTCTATTTTGGCATTCTAGAACTACCAACATTCTATTTTGGCATTCTAGAACTACCAACATTCTATTTTGGCATTCTAGAACTCCCAGCATTCTATTTTGGAATTCTAGAACTCCCAACATTCTATTTTGGAATTCTGCAACACCAACATTCTATTTTGGATTTCTAGAACTCCCAACATTCTATTTTGGCATTCTAGAACTCCCAACATTCTATTTTGGAATTCTAGAACTACCAACATTCTATTTTGGCATTCTAGAACTCCAAACATTCTATTTTGGAATTCTGCAACACCAACATTCTATTTTGGAATTCTAGAACTCCCAACATTCTATTTTGGCATTCTAGAACAACCAACATTCTATTGTGGCATTCCAGAACTCCCAACATTCTATTTTGGCATTCTAGAACTCCCAACATTCTTTTTTGGCATTCTAGAACTCCCAACATTCTATTTTGGCATTCTAGAACTCCCAACATTCTATTATGGCATTCTAGAACTCCCAACATTCTATTTTGGCATTCTAGAACTCCCAACATTCTATTTTGGCATTCTAGAACTCTTAACATTCTATTTTGGCATTCTAGAACTACCAACATTCTATTTTGGCATTCTAGAACTCCCAGCATTCTATTTTGGAATTCTAGAACTCCCAACATTCTATTTTGGAATTCTGCAACACCAACATTCTATTTTGGATTTCTAGAACTCCCAACATTCTATTTTGGCATTCTAGAACTCCCAGCATTCTATTTTGGAATTCTAGAACTCCCAACATTCTATTTTGGAATTCTGCAACACCAACATTCTATTTTGACATTCTAATACTACCAACATTCTATTTTGGCATTCTAGAACTCCCAACATTCTATTTTGAAATTCTAGAAATACCAACATTCTATTTTGGCATTCTAGAACTCCCAACATTCTATTTTGGAATTCTGCAACACCAACATTCTATTTTGGATTTCTAGAACTCCCAACATTCTATTTTGGCATTCTAGAACTCCCAACATTATATTTTGGAATTCTGCAACACCAACATTCTATTTTGGCATTCTGCAACACCAACATTCTATTTTGGCATTCTAGAACTCCCAACATTCTATTTTGGCATTCTAGAACTCCCAACATTCTATTTTGGAATTCTGCAACACCAACATTCTATTTTGGATTTCTAGAACTCCCAACATTCTATTTTGGCATTCTAGAACTCCCAACATTCTATTTTGGAATTCTAGAACTACCAACATTCTATTTTGGCATTCTAGAACTCCAAACATTCTATTTTGGAATTCTGCAACACCAACATTCTATTTTGGAATTCTAGAACTCCCAACATTCTATTTTGTCATTCTAGAACTCCCAACATTCTATTGTGGCATTCTAGAACTCCCAACATTCTATTTTGGCATTCTAGAACTCCCAACATTCTATTTTGGAATTCTACAACTACCAACATTCTATTTTGGCATTCTAGAACTCCCAACATTCTATTTTGGAATTCTGCAACACCAACATTCTATTTTGGATTTCTAGAACTCCCAACATTCTATTTTGGCATTCTAGAACTCCCAACATTCTATTTTGGAATTCTAGAACTACCAACATTCTATTTTGGCATTCTAGAACTCCAAACATTCTATTTTGGAATTCTGCAACACCAACATTCTATTTTGGATTTCTAGAACTCCCATTATTCTATTTTGGCATTCTAGAACTCCCAACATTCTATTTTGGAATTCTAGAACTACCAACATTCTATTTTGGCATTCTAGAACTCCAAACATTCTATTTTGGAATTCTGCAACACCAACATTCTATTTTGGATTTCTAGAACTCCCAACATTCTATTTTGGCATTCTAGAACTCCCAGCATTCTATTTTGGAATTCTAGAACTCCCAACATTCTATTTTGGAATTCTGCAACACCAACATTCTATTTTGGCATTCTAGAACTCCCAACATTCTATTTTGGAATTCTAGAAATACCAACATTCTATTTTGGCATTCTAGAACTCCCAACATTCTATTTTGGAATTCTGCAACACCAACATTCTATTTTGGATTTCTAGAACTCCCAACATTCTATTTTGGCATTCTAGAACTCCCAACATTCTATTTTGGAATTCTAGAACTCCCAACATTCTATTTTGGCATTCTAGAACTCCCAACATTCTATTTTGGCATTCTAGAATTCCCAACATTCTATTTTGGCATTCTAGAACTCCCAACATTCTATTTTGGATTTCTAGAACTCCCAACATTCTATTTTGGCATTCTAGAACTCCCAACATTCTATTATGGCATTCTAGAACTCCCAACATTCTATTTTGGAATTCTCGAACTACCAACATTCTTTTTTGGAATTCTAGAACTAGCAACATTCTATTTTGGCATTCTAGAACTCCCAACATTCTATTTTGGCATTCTAGAACTCCAAACATTCTATTTTGGAATTCTAGAACTCCAAACATTCTATTTTGGAATTCTAGAAATACCAACATTCTATTTTGGCATTCTAGAACTCCCAACATTCTATTTTGGAATTCTGCAACACCAACATTCTATTTTGGATTTCTAGAACTCCCAACATTCTATTTTGGCATTCTAGAACTCCCAACATTCTATTTTGGAATTCTAGAACTCCCAACATTCTATTTTGGCATTCTAGAACTCCCAACATTCTATTTTGGCATTCTAGAATTCCCAACATTCTATTTTGGCATTCTAGAACTCCCAACATTCTATTTTGGATTTCTAGAACTCCCAACATTCTATTTTGGCATTCTAGAACTCCCAACATTCTATTTTGGCATTCTAGAACTCCAAACATTCTATTTTGGAATTCTAGAACTCCCAACATTCTATTATGGCATTCTAGAACTCCCAACATTCTATTTTGGCATTCTAGAACTCCCAACATTCTATTTTGGAATTCTCGAACTACCAACATTCTTTTTTGGAATTCTAGAACTAGCAACATTCTATTTTGGCATTCTAGAACTCCCAACATTCTATTTTGGCATTCTAGAACTCCAAACATTCTATTTTGGAATTCTAGAACTCCAAACATTCTATTTTGGAATTCTAGAACTCCCAACATTCTATTATGGCATTCTAGAACTCCCAACATTCTATTTTGGCATTCTAGAACTCCCAACATTCTATTTTGGAATTCTCGAACTACCAACATTCTTTTTTGGAATTCTAGAACTAGCAACATTCTATTTTGGCATTCTAGAACTCCCAATATTCTATTTTGGCATTCTAGAACTCCAAACATTCTATTTTGGCATTCTAGAACTCCAAACATTCTATTTTGGAATTCTAGAACTCCCAACATTCTATTTTGGCATTCTTGAACTCCCAACATTCTATTTTGGAATTCTAGAACTCCCAACATTCTATTTTGGAATTCTAGAACTAGCAACATTCTATTTTGGCATTCTAGAACTCCAAACATTCTATTTTGGAATTCTAGAACTCCAAACATTCTATTTTGGAATTCTAGAACTCCCAACATTCTATTTTGGCATTCTTGAACTCCCAACATTCTATTTTGGAATTCTAGAACTCCCAACATTCTATTTTGGAATTCTAGAACTCCCAACATTCTATTTTGGAATTCTGCAACACCAACATTCTATTTTGGAATTCTAGAACTCCCAACATTCTATTTTGGCATTCTAGAACTCCCAACATTCTATTTTGGAATTCTAGAACTACCAACATTCTATTTTGGCATTCTAGAACTCCTAACATTCTATTTTGGAATTCTAGAACTACCGACATTCTATATTGGCATTCTAGAACTCCAAACATTCTATTTTGGAATTCTGCAACACCAACATTCTATTTGGGAATTCTAGAACTCCCAACATTCTATTTTGGCATTCTAGAACTCCCAACATTCTATTGTGGCATTCCAGAACTCCCAACATTCTATTTTGGCATTCTAGAACTCCCAACATTCTATTTTGGCATTCTAGAACTCCCAACATTATATTTTGGCATTCTAGAACTCCCAACATTCTATTATGGCATTCTAGAACTCCCAACATTCTATTTTGGAATTCTGCAACACCAACATTCTATTTTGGCATTCTAGAACTACCAACATTCTATTTTGGCATTCTAGAACTCCCAACATTCTATTTTGGAATTCTAGAAATACCAACATTCTATTTTGGCATTCTAGAACTCCCAACATTCTATTTTGGAATTCTGCAACACCAACATTCTATTTTGGATTTCTAGAACTCCCAACATTCTATTTTGGCATTCTAGAACTCCCAACATTCTATTTTGGAATTCTGCAACACCAACATTCTATTTTGGCATTCTAGAACTCCCAACATTCTATTTTGGCATTCTAGAACTCCCAACATTCTATTTTGGAATTCTGCAACACCAACATTCTATTTTGGATTTCTAGAACTCCCAACATTCTATTTTGGCATTCTAGAACTCCCAACATTCTATTTTGGAATTCTAGAACTACCAACATTCTATTTTGGCATTCTAGAACTCCAAACATTCTATTTTGGAATTCTGCAACACCAACATTCTATTTTGGAATTCTAGAACTCCCAACATTCTATTTTGGCATTCTAGAACTCCCAACATTCTATTGTGGCATTCTAGAACTCCCAACATTCTATTTTGGCATTCTAGAACTCCCAACATTCTATTTTGGAATTCTGCAACACCAACATTCTATTTTGGATTTCTAGAACTCCCAACATTCTATTTTGGCATTCTAGAACTCCCAACATTCTATTTTGGAATTCTAGAACTCCCAACATTCTATTTTGGAATTCTAGAACTACCAACATTCTATTTTGGCATTCTAGAACTCCAAACATTCTATTTTGGAATTCTGCAACACCAACATTCTATTTTGGATTTCTAGAACTCCCAACATTCTATTTTGGCATTCTAGAACTCCCAACATTCTATTTTGGAATTCTAGAACTACCAACATTCTATTTTGGCATTCTAGAACTCCAAACATTCTATTTTGGAATTCTGCAACACCAACATTCTATTTTGGATTTCTAGAACTCCCAACATTCTATTTTGGCATTCTAGAACTCCCAGCATTCTATTTTGGAATTCTAGAACTCCCAACATTCTATTTTGGAATTCTAGAACTCCCAACATTCTATTTTGGCATTCTAGAACTCCCAACATTCTATTCTTGAATTCTGCAACACCAACATTCTGTTTTGGAATTCTAGAACTCCCAACATTCTATTTTGGCATTCTAGAACTCCCAACATTATATTTTGGAATTCTAGAACTACCAACATTCTATTTTGGCATTCTAGAACTCCCAACATTCTATTTTGGCATTCTAGAACTCCCAACATTCTATTTTGGCATTCTAGAACTCTTAACATTCTATTTTGGCATTCTAGAACTCCCAACATTCTATTTTGGAATTCTAGAACTCCAAACATTCTATTTTGGAATTCTAGAACTCCCAACATTCTATTTTGGCATTCTTGAACTCCCAACATTCTGTTTTGGAATTCTAGAACTCCCAACATTCTATTTTGGAATTCTAGAACTAGCAACATTCTATTTTGGCATTCTAGAACTCCAAACATTCTATTTTGGAATTCTAGAACTCCAAACATTCTATTTTGGAATTCTAGAACTCCCAACATTCTATTTTGGCATTCTTGAACTCCCAACATTCTATTTTGGAATTCTAGAACTCCCAACATTCTATTTTGGTATTCTGCAACATCAGCATTCTACTTTGGAATTCTAGAACTCCCAACATTCTATTTTGGAATTCTAGAACTCCAAACATTCTATTTTGGAATTCTAGAACTCCCAACATTCTATTATGGCATTCTAGAACTCCCAACATTCTATTTTGGCATTCTAGAACTCCCAACATTCTATTTTGGAATTCTAGAACTCCCAACATTCTATTTTGGAATTCTGCAACACCAACATTCTATTTTGGAATTCTAGAACTCCCAACATTCTATTTTGGCATTCTAGAACTCCCAACATTCTATTTTGGAATTCTAGAACTACCAACATTCTATTTTGGCATTCTAGAACTCCTAACATTCTATTTTGGAATTCTAGAACTACCGACATTCTATATTGGCATTCTAGAACTCCAAACATTCTATTTTGGAATTCTGCAACACCAACATTCTATTTGGGAATTCTAGAACTCCCAACATTCTATTTTGGCATTCTAGAACTCCCAACATTCTATTGTGGCATTCCAGAACTCCCAACATTCTATTTTGGCATTCTAGAACTCCCAACATTCTATTTTGGCATTCTAGAACTCCCAACATTATATTTTGGCATTCTAGAACTCCCAACATTCTATTATGGCATTCTAGAACTCCCAACATTCTATTTTGGAATTCTGCAACACCAACATTCTATTTTGGCATTCTAGAACTACCAACATTCTATTTTGGCATTCTAGAACTCCCAACATTCTATTTTGGAATTCTAGAAATACCAACATTCTATTTTGGCATTCTAGAACTCCCAACATTCTATTTTGGAATTCTGCAACACCAACATTCTATTTTGGATTTCTAGAACTCCCAACATTCTATTTTGGCATTCTAGAACTCCCAACATTCTATTTTGGAATTCTGCAACACCAACATTCTATTTTGGCATTCTAGAACTCCCAACATTCTATTTTGGCATTCTAGAACTCCCAACATTCTATTTTGGAATTCTGCAACACCAACATTCTATTTTGGATTTCTAGAACTCCCAACATTCTATTTTGGCATTCTAGAACTCCCAACATTCTATTTTGGAATTCTAGAACTACCAACATTCTATTTTGGCATTCTAGAACTCCAAACATTCTATTTTGGAATTCTGCAACACCAACATTCTATTTTGGAATTCTAGAACTCCCAACATTCTATTTTGGCATTCTAGAACTCCCAACATTCTATTGTGGCATTCTAGAACTCCCAACATTCTATTTTGGCATTCTAGAACTCCCAACATTCTATTTTGGAATTCTGCAACACCAACATTCTATTTTGGATTTCTAGAACTCCCAACATTCTATTTTGGCATTCTAGAACTCCCAACATTCTATTTTGGAATTCTAGAACTCCCAACATTCTATTTTGGAATTCTAGAACTACCAACATTCTATTTTGGCATTCTAGAACTCCAAACATTCTATTTTGGAATTCTGCAACACCAACATTCTATTTTGGATTTCTAGAACTCCCAACATTCTATTTTGGCATTCTAGAACTCCCAACATTCTATTTTGGAATTCTAGAACTACCAACATTCTATTTTGGCATTCTAGAACTCCAAACATTCTATTTTGGAATTCTGCAACACCAACATTCTATTTTGGATTTCTAGAACTCCCAACATTCTATTTTGGCATTCTAGAACTCCCAGCATTCTATTTTGGAATTCTAGAACTCCCAACATTCTATTTTGGAATTCTAGAACTCCCAACATTCTATTTTGGCATTCTAGAACTCCCAACATTCTATTCTTGAATTCTGCAACACCAACATTCTGTTTTGGAATTCTAGAACTCCCAACATTCTATTTTGGCATTCTAGAACTCCCAACATTATATTTTGGAATTCTAGAACTACCAACATTCTATTTTGGCATTCTAGAACTCCCAACATTCTATTTTGGCATTCTAGAACTCCCAACATTCTATTTTGGCATTCTAGAACTCTTAACATTCTATTTTGGCATTCTAGAACTCCCAACATTCTATTTTGGAATTCTAGAACTCCAAACATTCTATTTTGGAATTCTAGAACTCCCAACATTCTATTTTGGCATTCTTGAACTCCCAACATTCTGTTTTGGAATTCTAGAACTCCCAACATTCTATTTTGGAATTCTAGAACTAGCAACATTCTATTTTGGCATTCTAGAACTCCAAACATTCTATTTTGGAATTCTAGAACTCCAAACATTCTATTTTGGAATTCTAGAACTCCCAACATTCTATTTTGGCATTCTTGAACTCCCAACATTCTATTTTGGAATTCTAGAACTCCCAACATTCTATTTTGGTATTCTGCAACATCAGCATTCTACTTTGGAATTCTAGAACTCCCAACATTCTATTTTGGAATTCTAGAACTCCAAACATTCTATTTTGGAATTCTAGAACTCCCAACATTCTATTATGGCATTCTAGAACTCCCAACATTCTATTTTGGCATTCTAGAACTCCCAACATTCTATTTTGGAATTCTCGAACTACCAACATTCTTTTTTGGAATTCTAGAACTAGCAACATTCTATTTTGGCATTCTAGAACTCCAAACATTCTATTTTGGAATTCTAGAACTCCCAACATTCTATTTTGGCATTCTTGAACTCCCAACATTCTATTTTGGAATTCTAGAACTCCCAACATTCTATTTTGGAATTCTAGAACTCCCAACATTCTATTTTGGAATTCTGCAACACCAACATTCTATTTTGGAATTCTAGAACTCCCAACATTCTATTTTGGCATTCTAGAACTCCCAACATTCTATTTTGGAATTCTAGAACTACCAACATTCTATTTTGGCATTCTAGAACTCCTAACATTCTATTTTGGAATTCTAGAACTACCGACATTCTATATTGGCATTCTAGAACTCCAAACATTCTATTTTGGCATTCTAGAACTCCCAACATTCTATTGTGGCATTCTAGAACTCCCAACATTCTATTTTGGAATTCTAGAACTCCCAACATTCTATTTTGGAATTCTGCAACACCAACATTCTATTTTGGATTTCTAGAACTCCCAACATTCTATTTTGGCATTCTAGAACTACCAACATTCTATTTTGGCATTCTAGAACTCCCAACATTCTATTTTGGAATTCTGCAACACCAACATTCTATTTTGGATTTCTAGAACTCCCAACATTCTATTTTGGCATTCTAGAACTCCCAGCATTCTATTTTGGAATTCTAGAACTCCCAACATTCTATTTTGGAATTCTGCAACACCAACATTCTATTTTGGCATTCTAGAACTACCAACATTCTATTTTGGCATTCTAGAACTCCCAACATTCTATTTTGGAATTCTAGAAATACCAACATTCTATTTTGGCATTCTAGAACTCCCAACATTCTATTTTGGAATTCTGCAACACCAACATTCTATTTTGGATTTCTAGAACTCCCAACATTCTATTTTGGCATTCTAGAACTCCCAACATTCTATTTTGGAATTCTGCAACACCAACATTCTATTTTGGCATTCTAGAACTCCCAACATTCTATTTTGGCATTCTAGAACTCCCAACATTCTATATTGGCATTCTAGAACTCCAAACATTCTATTTTGGAATTCTGCAACACCAACATTCTATTTTGGAATTCTAGAACTCCCAACATTCTATTTTGGCATTCTAGAACTCCCAACATTCTATTGTGGCATTCTAGAACTCCCAACATTCTATTTTGGCATTCTAGAACTCCCAACATTCTATTTTGGAATTCTGCAACACCAACATTCTATTTTGGATTTCTAGAACTCCCAACATTCTATTTTGGCATTCTAGAACTCCCAACATTCTATTTTGGAATTCTAGAACTCCCAACATTCTATTTTGGAATTCTAGAACTACCAACATTCTATTTTGGCATTCTAGAACTCCAAACATTCTATTTTGGAATTCTGCAACACCAACATTCTATTTTGGATTTCTAGAACTCCCAACATTCTATTTTGGCATTCTAGAACTCCCAACATTCTATTTTGGAATTCTAGAACTACCAACATTCTATTTTGGCATTCTAGAACTCCAAACATTCTATTTTGGAATTCTGCAACACCAACATTCTATTTTGGATTTCTAGAACTCCCAACATTCTATTTTGGCATTCTAGAGCTCCCAGCATTCTATTTTGGAATTCTAGAACTCCCAACATTCTATTTTGGAATTCTAGAACTCCCAACATTCTATTTTGGCATTCTAGAACTCCCAACATTCTATTCTTGAATTCTGCAACACCAACATTCTGTTTTGGAATTCTAGAACTCCCAACATTCTATTTTGGCATTCTAGAACTCCCAACATTATATTTTGGAATTCTAGAACTACCAACATTCTATTTTGGCATTCTAGAACTCCCAACATTCTATTTTGGCATTCTAGAACTCCCAACATTCTATTTTGGCATTCTAGAACTCTTAACATTCTATTTTGGCATTCTAGAACTCCCAACATTCTATTTTGGAATTCTAGAACTCCAAACATTCTATTTTGGAATTCTAGAACTCCCAACATTCTATTTTGGCATTCTTGAACTCCCAACATTCTGTTTTGGAATTCTAGAACTCCCAACATTCTATTTTGGAATTCTAGAACTAGCAACATTCTATTTTGGCATTCTAGAACTCCAAACATTCTATTTTGGAATTCTAGAACTCCAAACATTCTATTTTGGAATTCTAGAACTCCCAACATTCTATTTTGGCATTCTTGAACTCCCAACATTCTATTTTGGAATTCTAGAACTCCCAACATTCTATTTTGGTATTCTGCAACATCAGCATTCTACTTTGGAATTCTAGAACTCCCAACATTCTATTTTGGAATTCTAGAACTCCAAACATTCTATTTTGGAATTCTAGAACTCCCAACATTCTATTATGGCATTCTAGAACTCCCAACATTCTATTTTGGCATTCTAGAACTCCCAACATTCTATTTTGGAATTCTCGAACTACCAACATTCTTTTTTGGAATTCTAGAACTAGCAACATTCTATTTTGGCATTCTAGAACTCCCAACATTCTATTTTGGCATTCTAGAACTCCAAACATTCTATTTTGGAATTCTAGAACTCCAAACATTCTATTTTGGAATTCTAGAACTCCCAACATTCTATTTTGGCATTCTTGAACTCCCAACATTCTATTTTGGAATTCTAGAACTCCCAACATTCTATTTTGGAATTCTAGAACTAGCAACATTCTATTTTGGCATTCTAGAATTTCAAACATTCTATTTTGGAATTCTAGAACTCCAAACATTCTATTTTGGAATTCTAGAACTCCCAACATTCTATTTTGGCATTCTTGAACTCCCAACATTCTATTTTGGAATTCTAGAACTCCCAACATTCTATTTTGGCATTCTAGAACTCCCAACATTCTATTTTGGAATTCTAGAACTACCAACATTCTATTTTGGCATTCTAGAACTCCTAACATTCTATTTTGGAATTCTAGAACTACCGACATTCTATATTGGCATTCTAGAACTCCAAACATTCTATTTTGGAATTCTGCAACACCAACATTCTATTTTGGAATTCTAGAACTCCCGACATTCTATTTTGGCATTCTAGAACTCCCAACATTCTATTTTGGAATTCTAGAACTCCCAACATTCTATTTTGGCATTCTAGAACTCCCAACATTCTATTTTGGCATTCTAGAATTCCCAACATTCTATTTTGGCATTCTAGAACTCCCAACATTCTATTTTGGATTTCTAGAACTCCCAACATTCTATTTTGGCATTCTAGAACTCCCAACATTCTATTTTGGCATTCTAGAACTCCAAACATTCTATTTTGGAATTCTAGAACTCCCAACATTCTATTATGGCATTCTAGAACTCCCAACATTCTATTTTGGCATTCTAGAACTCCCAACATTCTATTTTGGAATTCTCGAACTACCAACATTCTTTTTTGGAATTCTAGAACTAGCAACATTCTATTTTGGCATTCTAGAACTCCCAACATTCTATTTTGGCATTCTAGAACTCCAAACATTCTATTTTGGAATTCTAGAACTCCAAACATTCTATTTTGGAATTCTAGAAATACCAACATTCTATTTTGGCATTCTAGAACTCCCAACATTCTATTTTAGAATTCTGCAACACCAACATTCTATTTTGGATTTCTAGAACTCCCAACATTCTATTTTGGCATTCTAGAACTCCCAACATTCTATTTTGGAATTCTAGAACTCCCAACATTCTATTTTGGCATTCTAGAACTCCCAACATTCTATTTTGGCATTCTAGAATTCCCAACATTCTATTTTGGCATTCTAGAACTCCCAACATTCTATTTTGGATTTCTAGAACTCCCAACATTCTATTTTGGCATTCTAGAACTCCCAACATTCTATTTTGGCATTCTAGAACTCCAAACATTCTATTTTGGAATTCTAGAACTCCCAACATTCTATTATGGCATTCTAGAACTCCCAACATTCTATTTTGGCATTCTAGAACTCCCAACATTCTATTTTGGAATTCTCGAACTACCAACATTCTTTTTTGGAATTCTAGAACTAGCAACATTCTATTTTGGCATTCTAGAACTCCCAACATTCTATTTTGGCATTCTAGAACTCCAAACATTCTATTTTGGAATTCTAGAACTCCAAACATTCTATTTTGGAATTCTAGAACTCCCAACATTCTATTATGGCATTCTAGAACTCCCAACATTCTATTTTGGCATTCTAGAACTCCCAACATTCTATTTTGGAATTCTCGAACTACCAACATTCTTTTTTGGAATTCTAGAACTAGCAACATTCTATTTTGGCATTCTAGAACTCCAAACATTCTATTTTGGAATTCTAGAACTCCAAACATTCTATTTTGGAATTCTAGAACTCCCAACATTCTATTTTGGCATTCTTGAACTCCAAACATTCTATTTTGGAATTCTAGAACTCCAAACATTCTATTTTGGAATTCTAGAACTCCCAACATTCTATTTTGGCATTCTTGAACTCCCAACATTCTATTTTGGAATTCTAGAACTCCCAACATTCTATTTTGGAATTCTAGAACTCCCAACATTCTATTTTGGAATTCTGCAACACCAACATTCTATTTTGGAATTCTAGAACTCCCAACATTCTATTTTGGCATTCTAGAACTCCCAACATTCTATTTTGGAATTCTAGAACTACCAACATTCTATTTTGGCATTCTAGAACTCCTAACATTCTATTTTGGAATTCTAGAACTACCGACATTCTATATTGGCATTCTAGAACTCCAAACATTCTATTTTGGAATTCTGCAACACCAACATTCTATTTGGGAATTCTAGAACTCCCAACATTCTATTTTGGCATTCTAGAACTCCCAACATTCTATTGTGGCATTCCAGAACTCCCAACATTCTATTTTGGCATTCTAGAACTCCCAACATTCTATTTTGGCATTCTAGAACTCCCAACATTATATTTTGGCATTCTAGAACTCCCAACATTCTATTATGGCATTCTAGAACTCCCAACATTCTATTTTGGCATTCTAGAACTCCCAACATTCTATTTTGGCATTCTAGAACTCTTAACATTCTATTTTGGCATTCTAGAACTCCCAACATTCTATTTTGGAATTCTAGAACTACCAACATTCTATTTTGGAATTCTAGAACTACCAACATTCTATTTTGGAATTCTAGAACTACCAACATTCTATTTTGGCATTCTAGAACTCCCAACATTCTATTTTGGAATTCTGCAACACCAACATTCTATTTTGGATTTCTAGAACTCCCAACATTCTATTTTGGCATTCTAGAACTCCCAGCATTCTATTTTGGAATTCTAGAACTCCCAACATTCTATTTTGGAATTCTGCAACACCAACATTCTATTTTGGCATTCTAGAACTACCAACATTCTATTTTGGCATTCTAGAACTCCCAACATTCTATTTTGGAATTCTAGAAATACCAACATTCTATTTTGGCATTCTAGAACTCCCAACATTCTATTTTGGAATTCTGCAACACCAACATTCTATTTTGGATTTCTAGAACTCCCAACATTCTATTTTGGCATTCTAGAACTCCCAACATTCTATTTTGGAATTCTGCAACACCAACATTCTATTTTGGCATTCTAGAACTCCCAACATTCTATTTTGGCATTCTAGAACTCCCAACATTCTATTTTGGAATTCTGCAACACCAACATTCTATTTTG
Organism: Pseudophryne corroboree; assembly: GCF_028390025.1. Lineage (NCBI taxonomy): Eukaryota > Metazoa > Chordata > Amphibia > Anura > Myobatrachidae > Pseudophryne > Pseudophryne corroboree. Next base: position 2,112,198 of record NW_026967466.1, read on the forward strand.
GATTTCTAGAACTCCCAACATTCTATTTTGGCATTCTAGAACTCCCAACATTCTATTTTGGAATTCTAGAACTACCAACATTCTATTTTGGCATTCTAGAACTCCAAACATTCTATTTTGGAATTCTGCAACACCAACATTCTATTTTGGAATTCTAGAACTCCCAACATTCTATTTTGGCATTCTAGAACTCCCAACATTCTATTGTGGCATTCTAGAACTCCCAACATTCTATTTTGGCATTCTAGAACTCCCAACATTCTATTTTGGAATTCTGCAACACCAACATTCTATTTTGGATTTCTAGAACTCCCAACATTCTATTTTGGCATTCTAGAACTCCCAACATTCTATTTTGGAATTCTAGAACTCCCAACATTCTATTTTGGAATTCTAGAACTACCAACATTCTATTTTGGCATTCTAGAACTCCAAACATTCTATTTTGGAATTCTGCAACACCAACATTCTATTTTGGATTTCTAGAACTCCCAACATTCTATTTTGGCATTCTAGAACTCCCAGCATTCTATTTTGGAATTCTAGAACTCCCAACATTCTATTTTGGAATTCTAGAACTCCCAACATTCTATTTTGGCATTCTAGAACTCCCAACATTCTATTCTTGAATTCTGCAACACCAACATTCTGTTTTGGAATTCTAGAACTCCCAACATTCTATTTTGGCATTCTAGAACTCCCAACATTATATTTTGGAATTCTAGAACTACCAACATTCTATTTTGGCATTCTAGAACTCCAAACATTCTATTTTGGAATTCTAGAACTCCCAACATTCTATTTTGGCATTCTTGAACTCCCAACATTCTATTTTGGAATTCTAGAACTCCCAACATTCTATTTTGGTATTCTGCAACATCAGCATTCTACTTTGGAATTCTAGAACTCCCAACATTCTATTTTGGAATTCTAGAACTCCAAACATTCTATTTTGGAATTCTAGAACTCCCAACATTCTATTATGGCATTCTAGAACTCCCAACATTCTATTTTGGCATTCTAGAACTCCCAACATTCTATTTTGGAATTCTCGAACTACCAACATTCTTTTTTGGAATTCTAGAACTAGCAACATTCTATTTTGGCATTCTAGAACTCCAAACATTCTATTTTGGAATTCTAGAACTCCCAACATTCTATTTTGGCATTCTTGAACTCCCAACATTCTATTTTGGAATTCTAGAACTCCCAACATTCTATTTTGGAATTCTAGAACTCCCAACATTCTATTTTGGAATTCTGCAACACCAACATTCTATTTTGGAATTCTAGAACTCCCAACATTCTATTTTGGCATTCTAGAACTCCCAACATTCTATTTTGGAATTCTAGAACTACCAACATTCTATTTTGGCATTCTAGAACTCCTAACATTCTATTTTGGAATTCTAGAACTACCGACATTCTATATTGGCATTCTAGAACTCCAAACATTCTATTTTGGAATTCTGCAACACCAACATTCTATTTTGGAATTCTAGAACTCCCAACATTCTATTTTGGCATTCTAGAACTCCCAACATTCTATTGTGGCATTCCAGAACTCCCAACATTCTATTTTGGCATTCTAGAACTCCCAACATTCTATTTTGGCATTCTAGAACTCCCAACATTCTATTTTGGCATTCTAGAACTCCCAACATTCTATTTTGGCATTCTAGAACTCTTAACATTCTATTTTGGCATTCTAGAACTCCCAACATTCTATTTTGGAATTCTAGAACTACCAACATTCTATTTTGGAATTCTAGAACTACCAACATTCTATTTTGGAATTCTAGAACTACCAACATTCTATTTTGGCATTCTAGAACTCCCAACATTCTATTTTGGAATTCTGCAACACCAACATTCTATTTTGGATTTCTAGAACTCCCAACATTCTATTTTGGCATTCTAGAACTCCCAGCATTCTATTTTGGAATTCTAGAACTCCCAACATTCTATTTTGGAATTCTGCAACACCAACATTCTATTTTGGCATTCTAGAACTACCAACATTCTATTTTGGCATTCTAGAACTCCCAACATTCTATTTTGGAATTCTAGAAATACCAACATTCTATTTTGGCATTCTAGAACTCCCAACATTCTATTTTGGAATTCTGCAACACCAACATTCTATTTTGGATTTCTAGAACTCCCAACATTCTATTTTGGCATTCTAGAACTCCCAACATTCTATTTTGGAATTCTGCAACACCAACATTCTATTTTGGCATTCTAGAACTCCCAACATTCTATTTTGGCATTCTAGAACTCCCAACATTCTATTTTGGAATTCTGCAACACCAACATTCTATTTTGGATTTCTAGAACTCCCAACATTCTATTTTGGCATTCTAGAACTCCCAACATTCTATTTTGGAATTCTAGAACTACCAACATTCTATTTTGGCATTCTAGAACTCCAAACATTCTATTTTGGAATTCTGCAACACCAACATTCTATTTTGGAATTCTAGAACTCCCAACATTCTATTTTGGCATTCTAGAACTCCCAACATTCTATTGTGGCATTCTAGAACTCCCAACATTCTATTTTGGAATTCTAGAACTCCCAACATTCTATTTTGGAATTCTGCAACACCAACATTCTATTTTGGATTTCTAGAACTCCCAACATTCTATTTTGGCATTCTAGAACTACCAACATTCTATTTTGGCATTCTAGAACTCCCAACATTCTATTTTGGAATTCTGCAACACCAACATTCTATTTTGGATTTCTAGAACTCCCAACATTCTATTTTGGCATTCTAGAACTCCCAGCATTCTATTTTGGAATTCTAGAACTCCCAACATTCTATTTTGGAATTCTGCAACACCAACATTCTATTTTGGCATTCTAGAACTACCAACATTCTATTTTGGCATTCTAGAACTCCCAACATTCTATTTTGGAATTCTAGAAATACCAACATTCTATTTTGGCATTCTAGAACTCCCAACATTCTATTTTGGAATTCTGCAACACCAACATTCTATTTTGGATTTCTAGAACTCCCAACATTCTATTTTGGCATTCTAGAACTCCCAACATTCTATTTTGGAATTCTGCAACACCAACATTCTATTTTGGCATTCTAGAACTCCCAACATTCTATTTTGGCATTCTAGAACTCCCAACATTCTATATTGGCATTCTAGAACTCCAAACATTCTATTTTGGAATTCTGCAACACCAACATTCTATTTTGGAATTCTAGAACTCCCAACATTCTATTTTGGCATTCTAGAACTCCCAACATTCTATTGTGGCATTCTAGAACTCCCAACATTCTATTTTGGCATTCTAGAACTCCCAACATTCTATTTTGGAATTCTGCAACACCAACATTCTATTTTGGATTTCTAGAACTCCCAACATTCTATTTTGGCATTCTAGAACTCCCAACATTCTATTTTGGAATTCTAGAACTCCCAACATTCTATTTTGGAATTCTAGAACTACCAACATTCTATTTTGGCATTCTAGAACTCCAAACATTCTATTTTGGAATTCTGCAACACCAACATTCTATTTTGGATTTCTAGAACTCCCAACATTCTATTTTGGCATTCTAGAACTCCCAACATTCTATTTTGGAATTCTAGAACTACCAACATTCTATTTTGGCATTCTAGAACTCCAAACATTCTATTTTGGAATTCTGCAACACCAACATTCTATTTTGGATTTCTAGAACTCCCAACATTCTATTTTGGCATTCTAGAGCTCCCAGCATTCTATTTTGGAATTCTAGAACTCCCAACATTCTATTTTGGAATTCTAGAACTCCCAACATTCTATTTTGGCATTCTAGAACTCCCAACATTCTATTCTTGAATTCTGCAACACCAACATTCTGTTTTGGAATTCTAGAACTCCCAACATTCTATTTTGGCATTCTAGAACTCCCAACATTATATTTTGGAATTCTAGAACTACCAACATTCTATTTTGGCATTCTAGAACTCCCAACATTCTATTTTGGCATTCTAGAACTCCCAACATTCTATTTTGGCATTCTAGAACTCTTAACATTCTATTTTGGCATTCTAGAACTCCCAACATTCTATTTTGGAATTCTAGAACTCCAAACATTCTATTTTGGAATTCTAGAACTCCCAACATTCTATTTTGGCATTCTTGAACTCCCAACATTCTGTTTTGGAATTCTAGAACTCCCAACATTCTATTTTGGAATTCTAGAACTAGCAACATTCTATTTTGGCATTCTAGAACTCCAAACATTCTATTTTGGAATTCTAGAACTCCAAACATTCTATTTTGGAATTCTAGAACTCCCAACATTCTATTTTGGCATTCTTGAACTCCCAACATTCTATTTTGGAATTCTAGAACTCCCAACATTCTATTTTGGTATTCTGCAACATCAGCATTCTACTTTGGAATTCTAGAACTCCCAACATTCTATTTTGGAATTCTAGAACTCCAAACATTCTATTTTGGAATTCTAGAACTCCCAACATTCTATTATGGCATTCTAGAACTCCCAACATTCTATTTTGGCATTCTAGAACTCCCAACATTCTATTTTGGAATTCTCGAACTACCAACATTCTTTTTTGGAATTCTAGAACTAGCAACATTCTATTTTGGAATTCTAGAACTCCAAACATTCTATTTTGGAATTCTAGAACTCCCAACATTCTATTATGGCATTCTAGAACTCCCAACATTCTATTTTGGCATTCTAGAACTCCAAACATTCTATTTTGGAATTCTAGAACTCCAAACATTCTATTTTGGAATTCTAGAACTCCCAACATTCTATTTTGGCATTCTTGAACTCCCAACATTCTATTTTGGAATTCTAGAACTCCCAACATTCTATTTTGGAATTCTAGAACTAGCAACATTCTATTTTGGCATTCTAGAATTTCAAACATTCTATTTTGGAATTCTAGAACTCCAAACATTCTATTTTGGAATTCTAGAACTCCCAACATTCTATTTTGGCATTCTTGAACTCCCAACATTCTATTTTGGAATTCTAGAACTCCCAACATTCTATTTTGGCATTCTAGAACTCCCAACATTCTATTTTGGAATTCTAGAACTACCAACATTCTATTTTGGCATTCTAGAACTCCTAACATTCTATTTTGGAATTCTAGAACTACCGACATTCTATATTGGCATTCTAGAACTCCAAACATTCTATTTTGGAATTCTGCAACACCAACATTCTATTTTGGAATTCTAGAACTCCCGACATTCTATTTTGGCATTCTAGAACTCCCAACATTCTATTTTGGCATTCTAGAACTACCAACATTCTATTTTGGCATTCTAGAACTACCAACATTCTATTTTGGCATTCTAGAACTCCCAACATTCTATTTTGGAATTCTAGAAATACCAACATTCTATTTTGGCATTCTAGAACTCCCAACATTCTATTTTGGAATTCTGCAACACCAACATTCTATTTTGGATTTCTAGAACTCCCAACATTCTATTTTGGCATTCTAGAACTCCCAGCATTCTATTTTGGAATTCTAGAACTCCCAACATTCTATTTTGGAATTCTGCAACACCAACATTCTATTTTGGCATTCTAGAACTACCAACATTCTATTTTGGCATTCTAGAACTCCCAACATTCTATTTTGGAATTCTAGAAATACCAACATTCTATTTTGGCATTCTAGAACTCCCAACATTCTATTTTGGAATTCTGCAACACCAACATTCTATTTTGGATTTCTAGAACTCCCAACATTCTATTTTGGCATTCTAGAACTCCCAACATTCTATTTTGGAATTCTGCAACACCAACATTCTATTTTGGCATTCTAGAACTCCCAACGTTCTATTTTGGCATTCTAGAACTCCCAACATTCTATTTTGGAATTCTGCAACACCAACATTCTATTTTGGATTTCTAGAACTCCCAACATTCTATTTTGGAATTCTAGAACTACCAACATTCTATTTTGGCATTCTAGAACTCCAAACATTCTATTTTGGAATTCTGCAACACCAACATTCTATTTTGGATTTCTAGAACTCCCAACATTCTATTTTGGCATTCTAGAGCTCCCAGCATTCTATTTTGGAATTCTAGAACTCCCAACATTCTATTTTGGAATTCTAGAACTCCCAACATTCTATTTTGGCATTCTAGAACTCCCAACATTCTATTCTTGAATTCTGCAACACCAACATTCTGTTTTGGAATTCTAGAACTCCCAACATTCTATTTTGGCATTCTAGAACTCCCAACATTATATTTTGGAATTCTAGAACTACCAACATTCTATTTTGGCATTCTAGAACTCCCAACATTCTATTTTGGCATTCTAGAACTCCCAACATTCTATTTTGGCATTCTAGAACTCTTAACATTCTATTTTGGCATTCTAGAACTCCCAACATTCTATTTTGGAATTCTAGAACTCCAAACATTCTATTTTGGAATTCTAGAACTCCCAACATTCTATTTTGGCATTCTTGAACTCCCAACATTCTGTTTTGGAATTCTAGAACTCCCAACATTCTATTTTGGAATTCTAGAACTAGCAACATTCTATTTTGGCATTCTAGAACTCCAAACATTCTATTTTGGAATTCTAGAACTCCAAACATTCTATTTTGGAATTCTAGAACTCCCAACATTCTATTTTGGCATTCTTGAACTCCCAACATTCTATTTTGGAATTCTAGAACTCCCAACATTCTATTTTGGTATTCTGCAACATCAGCATTCTACTTTGGAATTCTAGAACTCCCAACATTCTATTTTGGAATTCTAGAACTCCAAACATTCTATTTTGGAATTCTAGAACTCCCAACATTCTATTATGGCATTCTAGAACTCCCAACATTCTATTTTGGCATTCTAGAACTCCCAACATTCTATTTTGGAATTCTCGAACTACCAACATTCTTTTTTGGAATTCTAGAACTAGCAACATTCTATTTTGGCATTCTAGAACTCCCAACATTCTATTTTGGCATTCTAGAACTCCAAACATTCTATTTTGGAATTCTAGAACTCCAAACATTCTATTTTGGAATTCTAGAACTCCCAACATTCTATTTTGGCATTCTTGAACTCCCAACATTCTATTTTGGAATTCTAGAACTCCCAACATTCTATTTTGGAATTCTAGAACTAGCAACATTCTATTTTGGCATTCTAGAATTTCAAACATTCTATTTTGGAATTCTAGAACTCCAAACATTCTATTTTGGAATTCTAGAACTCCCAACATTCTATTTTGGCATTCTTGAACTCCCAACATTCTATTTTGGAATTCTAGAACTCCCAACATTCTATTTTGGCATTCTAGAACTCCCAACATTCTATTTTGGAATTCTAGAACTACCAACATTCTATTTTGGCATTCTAGAACTCCTAACATTCTATTTTGGAATTCTAGAACTACCGACATTCTATATTGGCATTCTAGAACTCCAAACATTCTATTTTGGAATTCTGCAACACCAACATTCTATTTTGGAATTCTAGAACTCCCGACATTCTATTTTGGCATTCTAGAACTCCCAACATTCTATTTTGGCATTCTAGAACTACCAACATTCTATTTTGGCATTCTAGAACTACCAACATTCTATTTTGGCATTCTAGAACTCCCAACATTCTATTTTGGAATTCTAGAAATACCAACATTCTATTTTGGCATTCTAGAACTCCCAACATTCTATTTTGGAATTCTGCAACACCAACATTCTATTTTGGATTTCTAGAACTCCCAACATTCTATTTTGGCATTCTAGAACTCCCAGCATTCTATTTTGGAATTCTAGAACTCCCAACATTCTATTTTGGAATTCTGCAACACCAACATTCTATTTTGGCATTCTAGAACTACCAACATTCTATTTTGGCATTCTAGAACTCCCAACATTCTATTTTGGAATTCTAGAAATACCAACATTCTATTTTGGCATTCTAGAACTCCCAACATTCTATTTTGGAATTCTGCAACACCAACATTCTATTTTGGATTTCTAGAACTCCCAACATTCTATTTTGGCATTCTAGAACTCCCAACATTCTATTTTGGAATTCTGCAACACCAACATTCTATTTTGGCATTCTAGAACTCCCAACGTTCTATTTTGGCATTCTAGAACTCCCAACATTCTATTTTGGAATTCTGCAACACCAACATTCTATTTTGGATTTCTAGAACTCCCAACATTCTATTTTGGCATTCTAGAACTCCCAACATTCTATTTTGGAATTCTAGAACTACCAACATTCTATTTTGGCATTCTAGAACTCCAAACATTCTATTTTGGAATTCTGCAACACCAACATTCTATTTTGGAATTCTAGAACTCCCAACATTCTATTTTGGCATTCTAGAACTCCCAACATTCTATTGTGGCATTCCAGAACTCCCAACATTCTATTTTGGCATTCTAGAACTCCCAACATTCTATTTTGGCATTCTAGAACTCCCAACATTCTATTTTGGCATTCTAGAACTCCCAAGATTCTATTATGGCATTCTAGAACTCCCAACATTCTATTTTGGCATTCTAGAACTCCCAACATTCTATTTTGGCATTCTAGAACTCTTAACATTCTATTTTGGCATTCTAGAACTCCCAACATTCTATTTTGGAATTCTAGAACTACCAACATTCTATTTTGGAATTCTAGAACTACCAACATTCTATTTTGGAATTCTAGAACTCCAAACATTCTATTTTGGAATTCTAGAACTCCCAACATTCTATTTTGGCATTCTTGAACTCCCAACATTCTGTTTTGGAATTCTAGAACTCCCAACATTCTATTTTGGAATTCTAGAACTAGCAACATTCTATTTTGGCATTCTAGAACTCCAAACATTCTATTTTGGAATTCTAGAACTCCAAACATTCTATTTTGGAATTCTAGAACTCCCAACATTCTATTTTGGCATTCTTGAACTCCCAACATTCTATTTTGGAATTCTAGAACTCCCAACATTCTATTTTGGTATTCTGCAACATCAGCATTCTACTTTGGAATTCTAGAACTCCCAACATTCTATTTTGGAATTCTAGAACTCCAAACATTCTATTTTGGAATTCTAGAACTCCCAACATTCTATTATGGCATTCTAGAACTCCCAACATTCTATTTTGGCATTCTAGAACTCCCAACATTCTATTTTGGAATTCTCGAACTACCAACATTCTTTTTTGGAATTCTAGAACTAGCAACATTCTATTTTGGCATTCTAGAACTCCCAACATTCTATTTTGGCATTCTAGAACTCCAAACATTCTATTTTGGAATTCTAGAACTCCAAACATTCTATTTTGGAATTCTAGAACTCCCAACATTCTATTTTGGCATTCTTGAACTCCCAACATTCTATTTTGGAATTCTAGAACTCCCAACATTCTATTTTGGAATTCTAGAACTAGCAACATTCTATTTTGGCATTCTAGAATTTCAAACATTCTATTTTGGAATTCTAGAACTCCAAACATTCTATTTTGGAATTCTAGAACTCCCAACATTCTATTTTGGCATTCTTGAACTCCCAACATTCTATTTTGGAATTCTAGAACTCCCAACATTCTATTTTGGCATTCTAGAACTCCCAACATTCTATTTTGGAATTCTAGAACTACCAACATTCTATTTTGGCATTCTAGAACTCCTAACATTCTATTTTGGAATTCTAGAACTACCGACATTCTATATTGGCATTCTAGAACTCCAAACATTCTATTTTGGAATTCTGCAACACCAACATTCTATTTTGGAATTCTAGAACTCCCGACATTCTATTTTGGCATTCTAGAACTCCCAACATTCTATTTTGGCATTCTAGAACTACCAACATTCTATTTTGGCATTCTAGAACTACCAACATTCTATTTTGGCATTCTAGAACTCCCAACATTCTATTTTGGAATTCTAGAAATACCAACATTCTATTTTGGCATTCTAGAACTCCCAACATTCTATTTTGGAATTCTGCAACACCAACATTCTATTTTGGATTTCTAGAACTCCCAACATTCTATTTTGGCATTCTAGAACTCCCAGCATTCTATTTTGGAATTCTAGAACTCCCAACATTCTATTTTGGAATTCTGCAACACCAACATTCTATTTTGGCATTCTAGAACTACCAACATTCTATTTTGGCATTCTAGAACTCCCAACATTCTATTTTGGAATTCTAGAAATACCAACATTCTATTTTGGCATTCTAGAACTCCCAACATTCTATTTTGGAATTCTGCAACACCAACATTCTATTTTGGATTTCTAGAACTCCCAACATTCTATTTTGGCATTCTAGAACTCCCAGCATTCTATTTTGGAATTCTAGAACTCCCAACATTCTATTTTGGAATTCTGCAACACCAACATTCTATTTTGGCATTCTAGAACTACCAACATTCTATTTTGGCATTCTAGAACTCCCAACATTCTATTTTGGAATTCTAGAAATACCAACATTCTATTTTGGCATTCTAGAACTCCCAACATTCTATTTTGGAATTCTGCAACACCAACATTCTATTTTGGATTTCTAGAACTCCCAACATTCTATTTTGGCATTCTAGAACTCCCAACATTCTATTTTGGAATTCTGCAACACCAACATTCTATTTTGGCATTCTAGAACTCCCAACGTTCTATTTTGGCATTCTAGAACTCCCAACATTCTATTTTGGAATTCTGCAACACCAACATTCTATTTTGGATTTCTAGAACTCCCAACATTCTATTTTGGCATTCTAGAACTCCCAACATTCTATTTTGGAATTCTAGAACTACCAACATTCTATTTTGGCATTCTAGAACTCCAAACATTCTATTTTGGAATTCTGCAACACCAACATTCTATTTTGGAATTCTAGAACTCCCAACATTCTATTTTGGCATTCTAGAACTCCCAACATTCTATTGTGGCATTCCAGAACTCCCAACATTCTATTTTGGCATTCTAGAACTCCCAACATTCTATTTTGGCATTCTAGAACTCCCAACATTCTATTTTGGCATTCTAGAACTCCCAAGATTCTATTATGGCATTCTAGAACTCCCAACATTCTATTTTGGCATTCTAGAACTCCCAACATTCTATTTTGGCATTCTAGAACTCTTAACATTCTATTTTGGCATTCTAGAACTCCCAACATTCTATTTTGGAATTCTAGAACTACCAACATTCTATTTTGGAATTCTAGAACTACCAACATTCTATTTTGGAATTCTAGAACTTCCAACATTCTATTTTGGCATTCTAGAACTCCCAACATTCTATTTTGGCATTCTAGAACTACCAACATTCTATTTTGGCATTCTAGAACTCCCAACATTCTATTTTGGAATTCTGCAACACCAACATTCTATTTTGGATTTCTAGAACTCCCAACATTCTATTTTGGCATTCTAGAACTCCCAACATTCTATTTTGGAATTCTAGAACTACCAACATTCTATTTTGGCATTCTAGAACTCCAAACATTCTATTTTGGAATTCTGCAACACCAACATTCTATTTTGGAATTCTAGAACTCCCAACATTCTATTTTGGCATTCTAGAACTCCCAACATTCTATTGTGGCATTCTAGAACTCCCAACATTCTATTTTGGCATTCTAGAACTCCCAACATTCTATTTTGGAATTCTGCAACACCAACATTCTATTTTGGATTTCTAGAACTCCCAACATTCTATTTTGGCATTCTAGAACTCCCAACATTCTATTTTGGAATTCTAGAACTCCCAACATTCTATTTTGGAATTCTAGAACTACCAACATTCTATTTTGGCATTCTAGAACTCCAAACATTCTATTTTGGAATTCTGCAACACCAACATTCTATTTTGGATTTCTAGAACTCCCAACATTCTATTTTGGCATTCTAGAACTCCCAACATTCTATTTTGTAATTCTAGAACTACCAACATTCTATTTTGGCATTCTAGAACTCCAAACATTCTATTTTGGAATTCTGCAACACCAACATTCTATTTTGGATTTCTAGAACTCCCAACATTCTATTTTGGCATTCTAGAACTCCCAGCATTCTATTTTGGAATTCTAGAACTCCCAACATTCTATTTTGGAATTCTAGAACTCCCAACATTCTATTTTGGCATTCTAGAACTCCCAACATTCTATTCTTGAATTCTGCAACACCAACATTCTGTTTTGGAATTCTAGAACTCCCAACATTCTATTTTGGCATTCTAGAACTCCCAACATTATATTTTGGAATTCTAGAACTACCAACATTCTATTTTGGCATTCTAGAACTCCCAACATTCTATTTTGGCATTCTAGAACTCCCAACATTCTATTTTGGCATTCTAGAACTCTTAACATTCTATTTTGGCATTCTAGAACTCCCAACATTCTATTTTGGAATTCTAGAACTCCAAACATTCTATTTTGGAATTCTAGAACTCCCAACATTCTATTTTGGCATTCTTGAACTCCCAACATTCTGTTTTGGAATTCTAGAACTCCCAACATTCTATTTTGGAATTCTAGAACTAGCAACATTCTATTTTGGCATTCTAGAACTCCAAACATTCTATTTTGGAATTCTAGAACTCCAAACATTCTATTTTGGAATTCTAGAACTCCCAACATTCTATTTTGGCATTCTTGAACTCCCAACATTCTATTTTGGAATTCTAGAACTCCCAACATTCTATTTTGGTATTCTGCAACATCAGCATTCTACTTTGGAATTCTAGAACTCCCAACATTCTATTTTGGAATTCTAGAACTCCAAACATTCTATTTTGGAATTCTAGAACTCCCAACATTCTATTATGGCATTCTAGAACTCCCAACATTCTATTTTGGCATTCTAGAACTCCCAACATTCTATTTTGGAATTCTCGAACTACCAACATTCTTTTTTGGAATTCTAGAACTAGCAACATTCTATTTTGGCATTCTAGAACTCCAAACATTCTATTTTGGAATTCTAGAACTCCCAACATTCTATTTTGGCATTCTTGAACTCCCAACATTCTATTTTGGAATTCTAGAACTCCCAACATTCTATTTTGGAATTCTAGAACTCCCAACATTCTATTTTGGAATTCTGCAACACCAACATTCTATTTTGGAATTCTAGAACTCCCAACATTCTATTTTGGCATTCTAGAACTCCCAACATTCTATTTTGGAATTCTAGAACTACCAACATTCTATTTTGGCATTCTAGAACTCCTAACATTCTATTTTGGAATTCTAGAACTACCGACATTCTATATTGGCATTCTAGAACTCCAAACATTCTATTTTGGAATTCTGCAACACCAACATTCTATTTTGGAATTCTAGAACTCCCAACATTCTATTTTGGCATTCTAGAACTCCCAACATTCTATTGTGGCATTCCAGAACTCCCAACATTCTATTTTGGCATTCTAGAACTCCCAACATTCTATTTTGGCATTCTAGAACTCCCAACATTATATTTTGGCATTCTAGAACTCCCAACATTCTATTATGGCATTCTAGAACTCCCAACATTCTATTTTGGCATTCTAGAACTCCCAACATTCTATTTTGGCATTCTAGAACTCTTAACATTCTATTTTGGCATTCTAGAACTCCCAACATTCTATTTTGGAATTCTAGAACTACCAACATTCTATTTTGGAATTCTAGAACTACCAACATTCTATTTTGGAATTCTAGAACTACCAACATTCTATTTTGGCATTCTAGAACTCCCAACATTCTATTTTGGAATTCTGCAACACCAACATTCTATTTTGGATTTCTAGAACTCCCAACATTCTATTTTTGCATTCTAGAACTCCCAGCATTCTATTTTGGAATTCTGCAACACCAACATTCTATTTTGGCATTCTAGAACTCTCAACATTCTATTTTGGCATTCTAGAACTCCCAACATTCTATTTTGGAATTCTGCAACACCAACATTCTATTTTGGATTTCTAGAACTCCCAACATTCTATTTTGGCATTCTAGAACTCCCAACATTCTATTTTGGAATTCTAGAACTACCAACATTCTATTTTGGAATTCTGCAACACCAACATTCTATTTTGGATTTCTAGAACTCCCAACATTCTATTTTGGAATTCTAGAACTCCCAACATTCTATTTTGGAATTCTGCAACACCAGCATTCTATTTTGGCATTCTAGAACTACCAACATTCTATTTTGGCATTCTAGAACTCCCAACATTCTATTTTGGAATTCTAGAAATACCAACATTCTATTTTGGCATTCTAGAACTCCCAACATTCTATTTTGGAATTCTGCAACACCAACATTCTATTTTGGATTTCTAGAACTCCCAACATTCTATTTTGGCATTCTAGAACTCCCAACATTCTATTTTGGAATTCTGCAACACCAACATTCTATTTTGGCATTCTAGAACTCTCAACATTCTATTTTGGCATTCTAGAACTCCCAACATTCTATTTTGGAATTCTGCAACACCAACATTCTATTTTGGATTTCTAGAACTCCCAACATTCTATTTTGGCATTCTAGAACTCCCAACATTCTATTTTGGAATTCTAGAACTACCAACATTCTATTTTGGCATTCTAGAACTCCAAACATTCTATTTTGGAATTCTGCAACACCAACATTCTATTTTGGAATTCTAGAACTCCCAACATTCTATTTTGGCATTCTAGAACTCCCAACATTCTATTGTGGCATTCTAGAACTCCCAACATTCTATTTTGGAATTCTAGAACTCCCAACATTCTATTTTGGAATTCTGCAACACCAACATTCTATTTTGGATTTCTAGAACTCCCAACATTCTATTTTGGCATTCTAGAACTACCAACATTCTATTTTGGCATTCTAGAACTCCCAACATTCTATTTTGGAATTCTGCAACACCAACATTCTATTTTGGATTTCTAGAACTCCCAACATTCTATTTTGGCATTCTAGAACTCCCAGCATTCTATTTTGGAATTCTAGAACTCCCAACATTCTATTTTGGAATTCTGCAACACCAACATTCTATTTTGGCATTCTAGAACTACCAACATTCTATTTTGGCATTCTAGAACTCCCAACATTCTATTTTGGAATTCTAGAAATACCAACATTCTATTTTGGCATTCTAGAACTCCCAACATTCTATTTTGGAATTCTGCAACACCAACATTCTATTTTGGCATTCTAGAACTCTCAACATTCTATTTTGGCATTCTAGAACTCCCAACATTCTATTTTGGAATTCTGCAACACCAACATTCTATTTTGGATTTCTAGAACTCCCAACATTCTATTTTGGAATTCTAGAACTCCCAACATTCTATTTTGGAATTCTGCAACACCAACATTCTATTTTGGCATTCTAGAACTACCAACATTCTATTTTGGCATTCTAGAACTCCCAACATTCTATTTTGGAATTCTAGAAATACCAACATTCTATTTTGGCATTCTAGAACTCCCAACATTCTATTTTGGAATTCTGCAACACCAACATTCTATTTTGGATTTCTAGAACTCCCAACATTCTATTTTGGCATTCTAGAACTCCCAACATTCTATTTTGGAATTCTGCAACACCAACATTCTATTTTGGCATTCTAGAACTCTCAACATTCTATTTTGGCATTCTAGAACTCCCAACATTCTATTTTGGAATTCTGCAACACCAACATTCTATTTTGGATTTCTAGAACTCCCAACATTCTATTTTGGCATTCTAGAACTCCCAACATTCTATTTTGGAATTCTAGAACTACCAACATTCTATTTTGGCATTCTAGAACTCCAAACATTCTATTTTGGAATTCTGCAACACCAACATTCTATTTTGGAATTCTAGAACTCCCAACATTCTATTTTGGCATTCTAGAACTCCCAACATTCTATTGTGGCATTCTAGAACTCCCAACATTCTATTTTGGAATTCTAGAACTCCCAACATTCTATTTTGGAATTCTGCAACACCAACATTCTATTTTGGATTTCTAGAACTCCCAACATTCTATTTTGGCATTCTAGAACTACCAACATTCTATTTTGGCATTCTAGAACTCCCAACATTCTATTTTGGAATTCTGCAACACCAACATTCTATTTTGGATTTCTAGAACTCCCAACATTCTATTTTGGCATTCTAGAACTCCCAGCATTCTATTTTGGAATTCTAGAACTCCCAACATTCTATTTTGGAATTCTGCAACACCAACATTCTATTTTGGCATTCTAGAACTACCAACATTCTATTTTGGCATTCTAGAACTCCCAACATTCTATTTTGGAATTCTAGAAATACCAACATTCTATTTTGGCATTCTAGAACTCCCAACATTCTATTTTGGAATTCTGCAACACCAACATTCTATTTTGGATTTCTAGAACTCCCAACATTCTATTTTGGCATTCTAGAACTCCCAACATTCTATTTTGGAATTCTGCAACACCAACATTCTATTTTGGCATTCTAGAACTCCCAACATTCTATTTTGGCATTCTAGAACTCCCAACATTCTATATTGGCATTCTAGAACTCCAAACATTCTATTTTGGAATTCTGCAACACCAACATTCTATTTTGGAATTCTAGAACTCCCAACATTCTATTTTGGCATTCTAGAACTCCCAACATTCTATTGTGGCATTCTAGAACTCCCAACATTCTATTTTGGCATTCTAGAACTCCCAACATTCTATTTTGGAATTCTAGAACTACCAACATTCTATTTTGGCATTCTAGAACTCCAAACATTCTATTTTGGAATTCTGCAACACCAACATTCTATTTTGGAATTCTAGAACTCCCAACATTCTATTTTGGCATTCTAGAACTCCCAACATTCTATTGTGGCATTCTAGAACTCCCAACATTCTATTTTGGAATTCTAGAACTCCCAACATTCTATTTTGGAATTCTGCAACACCAACATTCTATTTTGGATTTCTAGAACTCCCAACATTCTATTTTGGCATTCTAGAACTACCAACATTCTATTTTGGCATTCTAGAACTCCCAACATTCTATTTTGGAATTCTGCAACACCAACATTCTATTTTGGATTTCTAGAACTCCCAACATTCTATTTTGGCATTCTAGAACTCCCAGCATTCTATTTTGGAATTCTAGAACTCCCAACATTCTATTTTGGAATTCTGCAACACCAACATTCTATTTTGGCATTCTAGAACTACCAACATTCTATTTTGGCATTCTAGAACTCCCAACATTCTATTTTGGAATTCTAGAAATACCAACATTCTATTTTGGCATTCTAGAACTCCCAACATTCTATTTTGGAATTCTGCAACACCAACATTCTATTTTGGATTTCTAGAACTCCCAACATTCTATTTTGGCATTCTAGAACTCCCAACATTCTATTTTGGAATTCTGCAACACCAACATTCTATTTTGGCATTCTAGAACTCCCAACATTCTATTTTGGCATTCTAGAACTCCCAACATTCTATATTGGCATTCTAGAACTCCAAACATTCTATTTTGGAATTCTGCAACACCAACATTCTATTTTGGAATTCTAGAACTCCCAACATTCTATTTTGGCATTCTAGAACTCCCAACATTCTATTGTGGCATTCTAGAACTCCCAACATTCTATTTTGGCATTCTAGAACTCCCAACATTCTATTTTGGAATTCTGCAACACCAACATTCTATTTTGGATTTCTAGAACTCCCAACATTCTATTTTGGCATTCTAGAACTCCCAACATTCTATTTTGGAATTCTAGAACTCCCAACATTCTATTTTGGAATTCTAGAACTACCAACATTCTATTTTGGCATTCTAGAACTCCAAACATTCTATTTTGGAATTCTGCAACACCAACATTCTATTTTGGATTTCTAGAACTCCCAACATTCTATTTTGGCATTCTAGAACTCCCAACATTCTATTTTGGAATTCTAGAACTACCAACATTCTATTTTGGCATTCTAGAACTCCAAACATTCTATTTTGGAATTCTGCAACACCAACATTCTATTTTGGATTTCTAGAACTCCCAACATTCTATTTTGGCATTCTAGAACTCCCAGCATTCTATTTTGGAATTCTAGAACTCCCAACATTCTATTTTGGAATTCTAGAACTCCCAACATTCTATTTTGGCATTCTAGAACTCCCAACATTCTATTCTTGAATTCTGCAACACCAACATTCTGTTTTGGAATTCTAGAACTCCCAACATTCTATTTTGGCATTCTAGAACTCCCAACATTATATTTTGGAATTCTAGAACTACCAACATTCTATTTTGGCATTCTAGAACTCCCAACATTCTATTTTGGCATTCTAGAACTCCCAACATTCTATTTTGGCATTCTAGAACTCTTAACATTCTATTTTGGCATTCTAGAACTCCCAACATTCTATTTTGGAATTCTAGAACTCCAAACATTCTATTTTGGAATTCTAGAACTCCCAACATTCTATTTTGGCATTCTTGAACTCCCAACATTCTGTTTTGGAATTCTAGAACTCCCAACATTCTATTTTGGAATTCTAGAACTAGCAACATTCTATTTTGGCATTCTAGAACTCCAAACATTCTATTTTGGAATTCTAGAACTCCAAACATTCTATTTTGGAATTCTAGAACTCCCAACATTCTATTTTGGCATTCTTGAACTCCCAACATTCTATTTTGGAATTCTAGAACTCCCAACATTCTATTTTGGTATTCTGCAACATCAGCATTCTACTTTGGAATTCTAGAACTCCCAACATTCTATTTTGGAATTCTAGAACTCCAAACATTCTATTTTGGAATTCTAGAACTCCCAACATTCTATTATGGCATTCTAGAACTCCCAACATTCTATTTTGGCATTCTAGAACTCCCAACATTCTATTTTGGAATTCTCGAACTACCAACATTCTTTTTTGGAATTCTAGAACTAGCAACATTCTATTTTGGCATTCTAGAACTCCCAACATTCTATTTTGGCATTCTAGAACTCCAAACATTCTATTTTGGAATTCTAGAACTCCAAACATTCTATTTTGGAATTCTAGAACTCCCAACATTCTATTTTGGCATTCTTGAACTCCCAACATTCTATTTTGGAATTCTAGAACTCCCAACATTCTATTTTGGAATTCTAGAACTAGCAACATTCTATTTTGGCATTCTAGAATTTCAAACATTCTATTTTGGAATTCTAGAACTCCAAACATTCTATTTTGGAATTCTAGAACTCCCAACATTCTATTTTGGCATTCTTGAACTCCCAACATTCTATTTTGGAATTCTAGAACTCCCAACATTCTATTTTGGCATTCTAGAACTCCCAACATTCTATTTTGGAATTCTAGAACTACCAACATTCTATTTTGGCATTCTAGAACTCCTAACATTCTATTTTGGAATTCTAGAACTACCGACATTCTATATTGGCATTCTAGAACTCCAAACATTCTATTTTGGAATTCTGCAACACCAACATTCTATTTTGGAATTCTAGAACTCCCGACATTCTATTTTGGCATTCTAGAACTCCCAACATTCTATTTTGGCATTCTAGAACTACCAACATTCTATTTTGGCATTCTAGAACTCCCAACATTCTATTTTGGAATTCTAGAAATACCAACATTCTATTTTGGCATTCTAGAACTCCCAACATTCTATTTTGGAATTCTGCAACACCAACATTCTATTTTGGATTTCTAGAACTCCCAACATTCTATTTTGGCATTCTAGAACTCCCAGCATTCTATTTTGGAATTCTAGAACTCCCAACATTCTATTTTGGAATTCTGCAACACCAACATTCTATTTTGGCATTCTAGAACTACCAACATTCTATTTTGGCATTCTAGAACTCCCAACATTCTATTTTGGAATTCTAGAAATACCAACATTCTATTTTGGCATTCTAGAACTCCCAACATTCTATTTTGGAATTCTGCAACACCAACATTCTATTTTGGATTTCTAGAACTCCCAACATTCTATTTTGGCATTCTAGAACTCCCAACATTCTATTTTGGAATTCTGCAACACCAACATTCTATTTTGGCATTCTAGAACTCCCAACGTTCTATTTTGGCATTCTAGAACTCCCAACATTCTATTTTGGAATTCTGCAACACCAACATTCTATTTTGGATTTCTAGAACTCCCAACATTCTATTTTGGCATTCTAGAACTCCCAACATTCTATTTTGGAATTCTAGAACTACCAACATTCTATTTTGGCATTCTAGAACTCCAAACATTCTATTTTGGAATTCTGCAACACCAACATTCTATTTTGGAATTCTAGAACTCCCAACATTCTATTTTGGCATTCTAGAACTCCCAACATTCTATTGTGGCATTCCAGAACTCCCAACATTCTATTTTGGCATTCTAGAACTCCCAACATTCTATTTTGGCATTCTAGAACTCCCAACATTCTATTTTGGCATTCTAGAACTCCCAAGATTCTATTATGGCATTCTAGAACTCCCAACATTCTATTTTGGCATTCTAGAACTCCCAACATTCTATTTTGGCATTCTAGAACTCTTAACATTCTATTTTGGCATTCTAGAACTCCCAACATTCTATTTTGGAATTCTAGAACTACCAACATTCTATTTTGGAATTCTAGAACTACCAACATTCTATTTTGGAATTCTAGAACTTCCAACATTCTATTTTGGCATTCTAGAACTCCCAACATTCTATTTTGGCATTCTAGAACTACCAACATTCTATTTTGGCATTCTAGAACTCCCAACATTCTATTTTGGAATTCTAGAAATACCAACATTCTATTTTGGCATTCTAGAACTCCCAACATTCTATTTTGGAATTCTGCAACACCAACATTCTATTTTGGATTTCTAGAACTCCCAACATTCTATTTTGGCATTCTAGAACTCCCAGCATTCTATTTTGGAATTCTAGAACTCCCAACATTCTATTTTGGAATTCTGCAACACCAACATTCTATTTTGGCATTCTAGAACTACCAACATTCTATTTTGGCATTCTAGAACTCCCAACATTCTATTTTGGAATTCTAGAAATACCAACATTCTATTTTGGCATTCTAGAACTCCCAACATTCTATTTTGGAATTCTGCAACACCAACATTCTATTTTGGATTTCTAGAACTCCCAACATTCTATTTTGGCATTCTAGAACTCCCAACATTCTATTTTGGAATTCTGCAACACCAACATTCTATTTTGGATTTCTAGAACTCCCAACATTCTATTTTGGCATTCTAGAACTCCCAACATTCTATTTTGGAATTCTAGAACTACCAACATTCTATTTTGGCATTCTAGAACTCCAAACATTCTATTTTGGAATTCTGCAACACCAACATTCTATTTTGGAATTCTAGAACTCCCAACATTCTATTTTGGCATTCTAGAACTCCCAACATTCTATTGTGGCATTCTAGAACTCCCAACATTCTATTTTGGCATTCTAGAACTCCCAACATTCTATTTTGGAATTCTACAACTACCAACATTCTATTTTGGCATTCTAGAACTCCCAACATTCTATTTTGGAATTCTGCAACACCAACATTCTATTTTGGATTTCTAGAACTCCCAACATTCTATTTTGGCATTCTAGAACTCCCAACATTCTATTTTGGAATTCTAGAACTCCCAACATTCTATTTTGGAATTCTGCAACACCAACATTCTATTTTGGCATTCTAGAACTCCAAACATTCTATTTTGGAATTCTGCAACACCAACATTCTATTTTGGATTTCTAGAACTCCCAACATTCTATTTTGGCATTCTAGAACTCCCAACATTCTATTTTGGAATTCTAGAACTACCAACATTCTATTTTGGCATTCTAGAACTCCAAACATTCTATTTTGGAATTCTGCAACACCAACATTCTATTTTGGATTTCTAGAACTCCCAACATTCTATTTTGGCATTCTAGAACTCCCAGCATTCTATTTTGGAATTCTAGAACTCCCAACATTCTATTTTGGAATTCTGCAACACCAACATTCTATTTTGGATTTCTAGAACTCCCAACATTCTATTTTGGCATTCTAGAACTCCCAACATTCTATTTTGGAATTCTGCAACACCAACATTCTATTTTGGCATTCTAGAACTCCCAACATTCTATTTTGGCATTCTAGAACTCCCAACATTCTATTTTGGAATTCTGCAACACCAACATTCTATTTTGGATTTCTAGAACTCCCAACATTCTATTTTGGCATTCTAGAACTCCCAACATTCTATTTTGGAATTCTAGAACTACCAACATTCTATTTTGGCATTCTAGAACTCCAAACATTCTATTTTGGAATTCTGCAACACCAACATTCTATTTTGGAATTCTAGAACTCCCAACATTCTATTTTGGCATTCTAGAACTCCCAACATTCTATTGTGGCATTCCAGAACTCCCAACATTCTATTTTGGCATTCTAGAACTCCCAACATTCTATTTTGGCATTCTAGAACTCCCAACATTCTATTTTGGCATTCTAGAACTCCCAACATTCTATTATGGCATTCTAGAACTCCCAACATTCTATTTTGGCATTCTAGAACTCCCAACATTCTATTTTGGCATTCTAGAACTCTTAACATTCTATTTTGGCATTCTAGAACTCCCAACATTCTATTTTGGCATTCTAGAACTCCCAGCATTCTTTTTTGGAATTCTAGAACTCCCAACATTCTATTTTGGAATTCTGCAACACCAACATTCTATTTTGGCATTCTAGAACTACCAACATTCTATTTTGGCATTCTAGAACTCCCAACATTCTATTTTGGAATTCTAGAAATACCAACATTCTATTGTGGCATTCTAGAACTCCCAACATTCTATTTTGGAATTCTGCAACACCAACATTCTATTTTGGATTTCTAGAACTCCCAACATTCTATTTTGGCATTCTAGAACTCCCAACATTCTATTTTGGAATTCTGCAACACCAACATTCTATTTTGGCATTCTAGAACTCCCAACATTCTATTTTGGCATTCTAGAACTCCCAACATTCTATTTTGGAATTCTGCAACACCAACATTCTATTTTGGATTTCTAGAACTCCCAACATTCTATTTTGGCATTCTAGAACTCCCAACATTCTATTTTGGAATTCTAGAACTACCAACATTCTATTTTGGCATTCTAGAACTCCAAACATTCTATTTTGGAATTCTGCAACACCAACATTCTATTTTGGAATTCTAGAACTCCCAACATTCTATTTTGGCATTCTAGAACTCCCAACATTCTATTGTGGCATTCTAGAACTCCCAACATTCTATTTTGGCATTCTAGAACTCCCAACATTCTATTTTGGAATTCTACAACTACCAACATTCTATTTTGGCATTCTAGAACTCCCAACATTCTATTTTGGAATTCTGCAACACCAACATTCTATTTTGGATTTCTAGAACTCCCAACATTCTATTTTGGCATTCTAGAACTCCCAACATTCTATTTTGGAATTCTAGAACTCCCAACATTCTATTTTGGAATTCTAGAACTACCAACATTCTATTTTGGCATTCTAGAACTCCAAACATTCTATTTTGGAATTCTGCAACACCAACATTCTATTTTGGATTTCTAGAACTCCCAACATTCTATTTTGGCATTCTAGAACTTCCAACATTCTATTTTGGAATTCTAGAACTACCAACATTCTATTTTGGCATTCTAGAACTCCAAACATTCTATTTTGGAATTCTGCAACACCAACATTCTATTTTGGATTTCTAGAACTCCCAACATTCTATTTTGGCATTCTAGAACTCCCAGCATTCTATTTTGGAATTCTAGAACTCCCAACATTCTATTTTGGAATTCTAGAACTCCCAACATTCTATTTTGGCATTCTAGAACTCCCAACATTCTATTCTTGAATTCTGCAACACCAACATTCTGTTTTGGAATTCTAGAAATACCACAATTCTATTTTGGCATTCTAGAACTCCCAACATTCTATTCTTGAATTCTGCAACACCAACATTCTATTTTGGAATTCTAGAAATACCAACATTCTAATTTGGCATTCTAGAACTCCCAACATTCTATTTTGGAATTCTGCAACACCAACATTCTATTTTGGATTTCTAGAACTCCCAACATTCTATTTTGGCATTCTAGAACTCCCAACATTCTATTTTGGAATTCTGCAACACCAACATTCTATTTTGGCATTCTAGAACTCCCAACATTCTATTTTGGCATTCTAGAACTCCCAACATTCTATTTTGGAATTCTGCAACACCAACATTCTATTTTGGATTTCTAGAACTCCCAACATTCTATTTTGGCATTCTAGAACTCCCAACATTCTATTTTGGAATTCTAGAACTACCAACATTCTATTTTGGCATTCTAGAACTCCAAACATTCTATTTTGGAATTCTGCAACACCAACATTCTATTTTGGAATTCTAGAACTCCCAACATTCTATTTTGGCATTCTAGAACTCCCAACATTCTATTGTGGCATTCCAGAACTCCCAACATTCTATTTTGGCATTCTAGAACTCCCAACATTCTATTTTGGCATTCTAGAACTCCCAACATTCTATTTTGGCATTCTAGAACTCCCAACATTCTATTATGGCATTCTAGAACTCCCAACATTCTATTTTGGCATTCTAGAACTCCCAACATTCTATTTTGGCATTCTAGAACTCTTAACATTCTATTTTGGCATTCTAGAACTCCCAACATTCTATTTTGGCATTCTAGAACTACCAACATTCTATTTTGGCATTCTAGAACTCCCAGCATTCTATTTTGGAATTCTAGAACTCCCAACATTCTATTTTGGAATTCTGCAACACCAACATTCTATTTTGGATTTCTAGAACTCCCAACATTCTATTTTGGCATTCTAGAACTCCCAACATTCTATTTTGGAATTCTAGAACTACCAACATTCTATTTTGGCATTCTAGAACTCCAAACATTCTATTTTGGAATTCTGCAACACCAACATTCTATTTTGGAATTCTAGAACTCCCAACATTCTATTTTGGCATTCTAGAACTCCCAGCATTCTATTGTGGCATTCCAGAACTCCCAACATTCTATTTTGGCATTCTAGAACTCCCAACATTCTATTTTGGCATTCTAGAACTCCCAACATTCTATTTTGGAATTCTAGAACTCCCAACATTCTATTATGGCATTCTAGAACTCCCAACATTCTATTTTGGCATTCTAGAACTCCCAACATTCTATTTTGGCATTCTAGAACTCTTAACATTCTATTTTGGCATTCTAGAACTCCCAACATTCTATTTTGGCATTCTAGAACTACCAACATTCTATTTTGGCATTCTAGAACTCCCAGCATTCTATTTTGGAATTCTAGAACTCCCAACATTCTATTTTGGAATTCTGCAACACCAACATTCTATTTTGGCATTCTAGAACTACCAACATTCTATTTTGGCATTCTAGAACTCCCAACATTCTATTTTGGAATTCTAGAAATACCAACATTCTATTTTGGCATTCTAGAACTCCCAACATTCTATTTTGGAATTCTGCAACACCAACATTCTATTTTGGATTTCTAGAACTCCCAACATTCTATTTTGGCATTCTAGAACTCCCAACATTCTATTTTGGAATTCTGCAACACCAACATTCTATTTGGCATTCTAGAACTCCCAACATTCTATTTTGGCATTCTAGAACTCCCAACATTCTATTTTGGAATTCTGCAACACCAACATTCTATTTTGGATTTCTAGAACTCCCAACATTCTATTTTGGCATTCTAGAACTCCCAACATTCTATTTTGGAATTCTAGAACTACCAACATTCTATTTTGGCATTCTAGAACTCCAAACATTCTATTTTGGAATTCTGCAACACCAACATTCTATTTTGGAATTCTAGAACTCCCAACATTCTATTTTGGCATTCTAGAACTCCCAACATTCTATTGTGGCATTCTAGAACTCCCAACATTCTATTTTGGCATTCTAGAACTCCCAACATTCTATTTTGGAATTCTACAACTACCAACATTCTATTTTGGCATTCTAGAACTCCCAACATTCTATTTTGGAATTCTGCAACACCAACATTCTATTTTGGATTTCTAGAACTCCCAACATTCTATTTTGGCATTCTAGAACTCCCAACATTCTATTTTGGAATTCTAGAACTCCCAACATTCTATTTTGGAATTCTAGAACTACCAACATTCTATTTTGGCATTCTAGAACTCCAAACATTCTATTTTGGAATTCTGCAACACCAACATTCTATTTTGGATTTCTAGAACTCCCAACATTCTATTTTGGCATTCTAGAACTTCCAACATTCTATTTTGGAATTCTAGAACTACCAACATTCTATTTTGGCATTCTAGAACTCCAAACATTCTATTTTGGAATTCTGCAACACCAACATTCTATTTTGGATTTCTAGAACTCCCAACATTCTATTTTGGCATTCTAGAACTCCCAGCATTCTATTTTGGAATTCTAGAACTCCCAACATTCTATTTTGGAATTCTAGAACTCCCAGCATTCTATTTTGGCTTTCTAAAACTCCCAACATTCTATTTTGGAATTCTACTGCTCCCAACATTCTATTCTGGAATTCTGCAACACCAACATTCTATTTTGGAATTCAATAACTCCCAACATTCTATTTTGGAATTCAAGAACTCCCAACATTCTATTTTGGAATTCTAGAACTCCCAACATTCTATTTTGGAATTCTAGAACTCCCAACATTCTATTCTGGAATTCTGCAACACCAACATTCTATTTTGGAATTCAAGAACTCCCTAAATTCTATTTTGGAATTCAAGAACTCCCAACATTCTATTTTGGAATTCTGCAATACCAACATACTATTTTGGAATTCTAGAACTCCCAACATTCTATTTTGGAATTCTAGAACTCCCAACATTCTATTTTGGAATTCTAGAACTCCCAACATTCTATTTTAGACTTCTAGAGCTCCCAACATTCTATTTTGGAATTCTAGAACTCCCAACATTCTAACATGCAGTGTTTATTCAGTGTGTCGTGCAGTGTAGTGTGCAGTGTAATTGCAGTGTGTCATGTAGTGTAAATTCTGTGTATCATATTGTGCAGTGTAATGTGCAGAGTATCATGCAGTGAAATTGCAGTGTAATGCAAAGTGTAGCACATCATGCAGTGTATATGTGGTGTGTTGTGCTGTGTATCATGCAGTGTATCATATCATGCAGGGAAATGCGCAGTGTATCGTGTAGTGTATCGTTCAGTGTAATGTGCAGCTTATCATATTATGCAGTGAAATTGCAGTGTAATGTGTAGTGTATCGTGCAGTGTATAGTATCATACAGTGAAACATGCTGTGAATGATGCCATGTAAAGTGCAGTGTACTGTGCAGTGTATTATTTTGGAATTCTGCAACACCAACATTCTATTTTGGAATTCTAGAACTCTTAAAATTATATTTTGGAATTCTGCAACACCAACATTCTATTTTGGAATTCTAGAACTCCCAACATTCTATTTTTGAATTCTAGAACTCCAAAAATTCTATTTTGGAATTCTGCAACACCAACATTCTATTTTGGAATACTAGAACTCTCAATATTCTATTCTGGAATTCTGCAACACCAAGAGTCAATTTTGGCATTCTAGAACTCCCAACATTCTATTTTGGAATTCTAGAACTCCCAACATTCTATTTTGGATTCTACTGCTCCCAACATTCTATTCTGGAATTCTGCAACACCAACATTCTATTTTGGAATTAAAGAACTCCCAACATTCTATTTTGGAATTCTAGAACTCCCAACATTCTATTTTGGAATTCTGCAACACCAACATTCTATTTTGAAATTCTAGAAGTCCCAACATTCTATTTTGGAATTCTAGGACTCCCAACATTCTATTTTGGCATTCTAGAACTCCCAACATTCTATTTTGGAATTCTAGAATGCTCAACATTCTATTCTGGAATTCTGCAACACCAACATTCTATTTTGGAATTCTAGGACTCCCAACATTCTATTTTGGCATTCTAAAACTCCCAACATTCTATTTTGGAATTCTACTGCTCCCAACATTCTATTCTGGAATTCTGCAACACCAACATTCTATTTTGGAATTCAATAACTCCCAACATTCTATTTTGGAATTCAAGAACTCCCAACATTCTATTTTGGAATTCCAGAACTCCCAACATTCTATTCTGGAATTCTGCAACACCAACATTCTATTTTGGAATTCTAGAACTCTTAAAATTCTATTTTGGAATTCTGCAACACCAACATTCTATTTTGGAATACTAGAACTCTCAATATTCTATTTTGGAATTCTGCAACACCAAGTTACTATTTTGGCATTCTAGAACTCCCAACATTTTATTTGGGAATTCTAGAACTCCCAACATTCTATTTTGGAATTCTAGAACTACCAACATTCTATTCTTGAATTCTGCAACACCAACATTCTACTTTGGAATTCTTGAACTACCAACATTCTATTTTGGAATTCTAGAACTTCCAACATTCTATTTTGGAATTCTAGAATGCCCAACATTCTATTCTGGAATTCTGCAACACCAACATTCTATTTTGGTATTCTAGGACTCCCAGCAGTCTTTTTTGGAATTCTAGAACTCCCAACATTCTATTCTGGAATTCTGCAACACCAAAATTCTACTTTAGAATTCTAGAAGTCCCAACATTCTATTTTGGAATTCTAGAATGCTCAACATTCTATTCTGGAATTCTGCAACTCCAACATTCTATTTTGGAATTCTAGGACTCCCAACATTCTATTTTGGCATTCTAGAACTCCCAACATTCTATTTTGGAATTCTACTGCTGCCAACATTCTATTCTGGAATTCTGCAAAACCAACATTCTATTTTGGAATTCAAGAACTCCCAACATTCTGTTTTGGAATTCTAGAACTCCCAACATTCTATTTTGGAATTCTAGAACTAGCAACATTCTATTTTGGCATTCTAGAACTCCAAACATTCTATTTTGGAATTCTAGAACTCCAAACATTCTATTTTGGAATTCTAGAACTCCCAACATTCTATTTTGGCATTCTTGAACTCCCAACATTCTATTTTGGAATTCTAGAACTCCCAACATTCTATTTTGGTATTCTGCAACATCAGCATTCTACTTTGGAATTCTAGAACTCCCAACATTCTATATTGGAATTCTAGAACTCCAAACATTCTATTTTGGAATTCTAGAACTCCCAACATTCTATTATGGCATTCTAGAACTCCCAACATTCTATTTTGGCATTCTAGAACTCCCAACATTCTATTTTGGAATTCTCGAACTACCAACATTCTTTTTTGGAATTCTAGAACTAGCAACATTCTATTTTGGCATTCTAGAACTCCAAACATTCTATTTTGGAATTCTAGAACTCCCAACATTCTATTTTGGCATTCTTGAACTCCCAACATTCTATTTTGGAATTCTAGAACTCCCAACATTCTATTTTGGAATTCTAGAACTCCCAACATTCTATTTTGGAATTCTGCAACACCAACATTCTATTTTGGAATTCTAGAACTCCCAACATTCTATTTTGGCATTCTAGAACTCCCAACATTCTATTTTGGAATTCTAGAACTACCAACATTCTATTTTGGCATTCTAGAACTCCTAACATTCTATTTTGGAATTCTAGAACTACAGACATTCTATATTGGCATTCTAGAACTCCAAACATTCTATTTTGGAATTCTGCAACACCAACATTCTATTTTGGAATTCTAGAACTCCCAACATTCTATTTTGGCATTCTAGAACTCCCAACATTCTATTGTGGCATTCCAGAACTCCCAACATTCTATTTTGGCATTCTAGAACTCCCAACATTCTATTTTGGCATTCTAGAACTCCCAACATTCTATTTTGGCATTCTAGAACTCCCAACATTCTATTTTGGCATTCTAGAACTCTTAACATTCTATTTTGGCATTCTAGAACTCCCAACATTCTATTTTGGAATTCTAGAACTACCAACATTCTATTTTGGAATTCTAGAACTACCAACATTCTATTTTGGAATTCTAGAACTACCAACATTCTATTTTGGCATTCTAGAACTCCCAACATTCTATTTTGGAATTCTGCAACACCAACATTCTATTTTGGATTTCTAGAACTCCCAACATTCTATTTTGGCATTCTAGAACTCCCAGCATTCTATTTTGGAATTCTAGAACTCCCAACATTCTATTTTGGAATTCTGCAACACCAACATTCTATTTTGGCATTCTAGAACTACCAACATTCTATTTTGGCATTCTAGAACTCCCAACATTCTATTTTGGAATTCTAGAAATACCAACATTCTATTTTGGCATTCTAGAACTCCCAACATTCTATTTTGGAATTCTGCAACACCAACATTCTATTTTGGCATTCTAGAACTCCCAACATTCTATTTTGGCATTCTAGAACTCCCAACATTCTATTTTGGAATTCTGCAACACCAACATTCTATTTTGGATTTCTAGAACTCCCAACATTCTATTTTGGCATTCTAGAACTCCCAACATTCTATTTTGGAATTCTAGAACTACCAACATTCTATTTTGGCATTCTAGAACTCCAAACATTCTATTTTGGAATTCTGCAACACCAACATTCTATTTTGGAATTCTAGAACTCCCAACATTCTATTTTGGCATTCTAGAACTCCCAACATTCTATTGTGGCATTCTAGAACTCCCAACATTCTATTTTGGAATTCTAGAATGCCCAACATTCTATTCTGGAATTCTGCAACACCAACATTCTATTTTGGTATTCTAGGACTCCCAGCAGTCTTTTTTGGAATTCTAGAACTCCCAACATTCTATTCTGGAATTCTGCAACACCAAAATTCTACTTTAGAATTCTAGAAGTCCCAACATTCTATTTTGGAATTCTAGAATGCTCAACATTCTATTCTGGAATTCTGCAACTCCAACATTCTATTTTGGAATTCTAGGACTCCCAACATTCTATTTTGGCATTCTAGAACTCCCAACATTCTATTTTGGAATTCTACTGCTGCCAACATTCTATTCTGGAATTCTGCAAAACCAACATTCTATTTTGGAATTCAAGAACTCCCAACATTCTGTTTTGGAATTCTAGAACTCCCAACATTCTATTTTGGAATTCTAGAACTAGCAACATTCTATTTTGGCATTCTAGAACTCCAAACATTCTATTTTGGAATTCTAGAACTCCAAACATTCTATTTTGGAATTCTAGAACTCCCAACATTCTATTTTGGCATTCTTGAACTCCCAACATTCTATTTTGGAATTCTAGAACTCCCAACATTCTATTTTGGTATTCTGCAACATCAGCATTCTACTTTGGAATTCTAGAACTCCCAACATTCTATATTGGAATTCTAGAACTCCAAACATTCTATTTTGGAATTCTAGAACTCCCAACATTCTATTATGGCATTCTAGAACTCCCAACATTCTATTTTGGCATTCTAGAACTCCCAACATTCTATTTTGGAATTCTCGAACTACCAACATTCTTTTTTGGAATTCTAGAACTAGCAACATTCTATTTTGGCATTCTAGAACTCCAAACATTCTATTTTGGAATTCTAGAACTCCCAACATTCTATTTTGGCATTCTTGAACTCCCAACATTCTATTTTGGAATTCTAGAACTCCCAACATTCTATTTTGGAATTCTAGAACTCCCAACATTCTATTTTGGAATTCTGCAACACCAACATTCTATTTTGGAATTCTAGAACTCCCAACATTCTATTTTGGCATTCTAGAACTCCCAACATTCTATTTTGGAATTCTAGAACTACCAACATTCTATTTTGGCATTCTAGAACTCCTAACATTCTATTTTGGAATTCTAGAACTACAGACATTCTATATTGGCATTCTAGAACTCCAAACATTCTATTTTGGAATTCTGCAACACCAACATTCTATTTTGGAATTCTAGAACTCCCAACATTCTATTTTGGCATTCTAGAACTCCCAACATTCTATTGTGGCATTCCAGAACTCCCAACATTCTATTTTGGCATTCTAGAACTCCCAACATTCTATTTTGGCATTCTAGAACTCCCAACATTCTATTTTGGCATTCTAGAACTCCCAACATTCTATTTTGGCATTCTAGAACTCTTAACATTCTATTTTGGCATTCTAGAACTCCCAACATTCTATTTTGGAATTCTAGAACTACCAACATTCTATTTTGGAATTCTAGAACTACCAACATTCTATTTTGGAATTCTAGAACTACCAACATTCTATTTTGGCATTCTAGAACTCCCAACATTCTATTTTGGAATTCTGCAACACCAACATTCTATTTTGGATTTCTAGAACTCCCAACATTCTATTTTGGCATTCTAGAACTCCCAGCATTCTATTTTGGAATTCTAGAACTCCCAACATTCTATTTTGGAATTCTGCAACACCAACATTCTATTTTGGCATTCTAGAACTACCAACATTCTATTTTGGCATTCTAGAACTCCCAACATTCTATTTTGGAATTCTAGAAATACCAACATTCTATTTTGGCATTCTAGAACTCCCAACATTCTATTTTGGAATTCTGCAACACCAACATTCTATTTTGGCATTCTAGAACTCCCAACATTCTATTTTGGCATTCTAGAACTCCCAACATTCTATTTTGGAATTCTGCAACACCAACATTCTATTTTGGATTTCTAGAACTCCCAACATTCTATTTTGGCATTCTAGAACTCCCAACATTCTATTTTGGAATTCTAGAACTACCAACATTCTATTTTGGCATTCTAGAACTCCAAACATTCTATTTTGGAATTCTGCAACACCAACATTCTATTTTGGAATTCTAGAACTCCCAACATTCTATTTTGGCATTCTAGAACTCCCAACATTCTATTGTGGCATTCTAGAACTCCCAACATTCTATTTTGGAATTCTAGAACTCCCAACATTCTATTTTGGAATTCTGCAACACCAACATTCTATTTTGGATTTCTAGAACTCCCAACATTCTATTTTGGCATTCTAGAACTACCAACATTCTATTTTGGCATTCTAGAACTCCCAACATTCTATTTTGGAATTCTGCAACACCAACATTCTATTTTGGATTTCTAGAACTCCCAACATTCTATTTTGGCATTCTAGAACTCCCAGCATTCTATTTTGGAATTCTAGAACTCCCAACATTCTATTTTGGAATTCTGCAACACCAACATTCTATTTTGGCATTCTAGAACTACCAACATTCTATTTTGGCATTCTAGAACTCCCAACATTCTATTTTGGAATTCTAGAAATACCAACATTCTATTTTGGCATTCTAGAACTCCCAACATTCTATTTTGGAATTCTGCAACACCAACATTCTATTTTGGATTTCTAGAACTCCCAACATTCTATTTTGGCATTCTAGAACTCCCAACATTCTATTTTGGAATTCTGCAACACCAACATTCTATTTTGGCATTCTAGAACTCCCAACATTCTATTTTGGCATTCTAGAACTCCCAACATTCTATATTGGCATTCTAGAACTCCAAACATTCTATTTTGGAATTCTGCAACACCAACATTCTATTTTGGAATTCTAGAACTCCCAACATTCTATTTTGGCATTCTAGAACTCCCAACATTCTATTGTGGCATTCTAGAACTCCCAACATTCTATTTTGGCATTCTAGAACTCCCAACATTCTATTTTGGAATTCTGCAACACCAACATTCTATTTTGGATTTCTAGAACTCCCAACATTCTATTTTGGCATTCTAGAACTCCCAACATTCTATTTTGGAATTCTAGAACTCCCAACATTCTATTTTGGAATTCTAGAACTACCAACATTCTATTTTGGCATTCTAGAACTCCAAACATTCTATTTTGGAATTCTGCAACACCAACATTCTATTTTGGATTTCTAGAACTCCCAACATTCTATTTTGGCATTCTAGAACTCCCAACATTCTATTTTGGAATTCTAGAACTACCAACATTCTATTTTGGCATTCTAGAACTCCAAACATTCTATTTTGGAATTCTGCAACACCAACATTCTATTTTGGATTTCTAGAACTCCCAACATTCTATTTTGGCATTCTAGAACTCCCAGCATTCTATTTTGGAATTCTAGAACTCCCAACATTCTATTTTGGAATTCTAGAACTCCCAACATTCTATTTTGGCATTCTAGAACTCCCAACATTCTATTCTTGAATTCTGCAACACCAACATTCTGTTTTGGAATTCTAGAACTCCCAACATTCTATTTTGGCATTCTAGAACTCCCAACATTATATTTTGGAATTCTAGAACTACCAACATTCTATTTTGGCATTCTAGAACTCCCAACATTCTATTTTGGCATTCTAGAACTCCCAACATTCTATTTTGGCATTCTAGAACTCTTAACATTCTATTTTGGCATTCTAGAACTCCCAACATTCTATTTTGGAATTCTAGAACTCCAAACATTCTATTTTGGAATTCTAGAACTCCCAACATTCTATTTTGGCATTCTTGAACTCCCAACATTCTGTTTTGGAATTCTAGAACTCCCAACATTCTATTTTGGAATTCTAGAACTAGCAACATTCTATTTTGGCATTCTAGAACTCCAAACATTCTATTTTGGAATTCTAGAACTCCAAACATTCTATTTTGGAATTCTAGAACTCCCAACATTCTATTTTGGCATTCTTGAACTCCCAACATTCTATTTTGGAATTCTAGAACTCCCAACATTCTATTTTGGTATTCTGCAACATCAGCATTCTACTTTGGAATTCTAGAACTCCCAACATTCTATTTTGGAATTCTAGAACTCCAAACATTCTATTTTGGAATTCTAGAACTCCCAACATTCTATTATGGCATTCTAGAACTCCCAACATTCTATTTTGGCATTCTAGAACTCCCAACATTCTATTTTGGAATTCTCGAACTACCAACATTCTTTTTTGGAATTCTAGAACTAGCAACATTCTATTTTGGCATTCTAGAACTCCCAACATTCTATTTTGGCATTCTAGAACTCCAAACATTCTATTTTGGAATTCTAGAACTCCAAACATTCTATTTTGGAATTCTAGAACTCCCAACATTCTATTTTGGCATTCTTGAACTCCCAACATTCTATTTTGGAATTCTAGAACTCCCAACATTCTATTTTGGAATTCTAGAACTAGCAACATTCTATTTTGGCATTCTAGAATTTCAAACATTCTATTTTGGAATTCTAGAACTCCAAACATTCTATTTTGGAATTCTAGAACTCCCAACATTCTATTTTGGCATTCTTGAACTCCCAACATTCTATTTTGGAATTCTAGAACTCCCAACATTCTATTTTGGCATTCTAGAACTCCCAACATTCTATTTTGGAATTCTAGAACTACCAACATTCTATTTTGGCATTCTAGAACTCCTAACATTCTATTTTGGAATTCTAGAACTACCGACATTCTATATTGGCATTCTAGAACTCCAAACATTCTATTTTGGAATTCTGCAACACCAACATTCTATTTTGGAATTCTAGAACTCCCGACATTCTATTTTGGCATTCTAGAACTCCCAACATTCTATTTTGGCATTCTAGAACTACCAACATTCTATTTTGGCATTCTAGAACTCCCAACATTCTATTTTGGAATTCTAGAAATACCAACATTCTATTTTGGCATTCTAGAACTCCCAACATTCTATTTTGGAATTCTGCAACACCAACATTCTATTTTGGATTTCTAGAACTCCCAACATTCTATTTTGGCATTCTAGAACTCCCAGCATTCTATTTTGGAATTCTAGAACTCCCAACATTCTATTTTGGAATTCTGCAACACCAACATTCTATTTTGGCATTCTAGAACTACCAACATTCTATTTTGGCATTCTAGAACTCCCAACATTCTATTTTGGAATTCTAGAAATACCAACATTCTATTTTGGCATTCTAGAACTCCCAACATTCTATTTTGGAATTCTGCAACACCAACATTCTATTTTGGATTTCTAGAACTCCCAACATTCTATTTTGGCATTCTAGAACTCCCAACATTCTATTTTGGAATTCTGCAACACCAACATTCTATTTTGGCATTCTAGAACTCCCAACGTTCTATTTTGGCATTCTAGAACTCCCAACATTCTATTTTGGAATTCTGCAACACCAACATTCTATTTTGGATTTCTAGAACTCCCAACATTCTATTTTGGCATTCTAGAACTCCCAACATTCTATTTTGGAATTCTAGAACTACCAACATTCTATTTTGGCATTCTAGAACTCCAAACATTCTATTTTGGAATTCTGCAACACCAACATTCTATTTTGGAATTCTAGAACTCCCAACATTCTATTTTGGCATTCTAGAACTCCCAACATTCTATTGTGGCATTCCAGAACTCCCAACATTCTATTTTGGCATTCTAGAACTCCCAACATTCTATTTTGGCATTCTAGAACTCCCAACATTCTATTTTGGCATTCTAGAACTCCCAAGATTCTATTATGGCATTCTAGAACTCCCAACATTCTATTTTGGCATTCTAGAACTCCCAACATTCTATTTTGGCATTCTAGAACTCTTAACATTCTATTTTGGCATTCTAGAACTCCCAACATTCTATTTTGGAATTCTAGAACTACCAACATTCTATTTTGGAATTCTAGAACTACCAACATTCTATTTTGGAATTCTAGAACTTCCAACATTCTATTTTGGCATTCTAGAACTCCCAACATTCTATTTTGGCATTCTAGAACTACCAACATTCTATTTTGGCATTCTAGAACTCCCAACATTCTATTTTGGAATTCTGCAACACCAACATTCTATTTTGGATTTCTAGAACTCCCAACATTCTATTTTGGCATTCTAGAACTCCCAACATTCTATTTTGGAATTCTAGAACTACCAACATTCTATTTTGGCATTCTAGAACTCCAAACATTCTATTTTGGAATTCTGCAACACCAACATTCTATTTTGGAATTCTAGAACTCCCAACATTCTATTTTGGCATTCTAGAACTCCCAACATTCTATTGTGGCATTCTAGAACTCCCAACATTCTATTTTGGCATTCTAGAACTCCCAACATTCTATTTTGGAATTCTGCAACACCAACATTCTATTTTGGATTTCTAGAACTCCCAACATTCTATTTTGGCATTCTAGAACTCCCAACATTCTATTTTGGAATTCTAGAACTCCCAACATTCTATTTTGGAATTCTAGAACTACCAACATTCTATTTTGGCATTCTAGAACTCCAAACATTCTATTTTGGAATTCTGCAACACCAACATTCTATTTTGGATTTCTAGAACTCCCAACATTCTATTTTGGCATTCTAGAACTCCCAACATTCTATTTTGGAATTCTAGAACTACCAACATTCTATTTTGGCATTCTAGAACTCCAAACATTCTATTTTGGAATTCTGCAACACCAACATTCTATTTTGGATTTCTAGAACTCCCAACATTCTATTTTGGCATTCTAGAACTCCCAGCATTCTATTTTGGAATTCTAGAACTCCCAACATTCTATTTTGGAATTCTAGAACTCCCAACATTCTATTTTGGCATTCTAGAACTCCCAACATTCTATTCTTGAATTCTGCAACACCAACATTCTGTTTTGGAATTCTAGAACTCCCAACATTCTATTTTGGCATTCTAGAACTCCCAACATTATATTTTGGAATTCTAGAACTACCAACATTCTATTTTGGCATTCTAGAACTCCCAACATTCTATTTTGGCATTCTAGAACTCCCAACATTCTATTTTGGCATTCTAGAACTCTTAACATTCTATTTTGGCATTCTAGAACTCCCAACATTCTATTTTGGAATTCTAGAACTCCAAACATTCTATTTTGGAATTCTAGAACTCCCAACATTCTATTTTGGCATTCTTGAACTCCCAACATTCTGTTTTGGAATTCTAGAACTCCCAACATTCTATTTTGGAATTCTAGAACTAGCAACATTCTATTTTGGCATTCTAGAACTCCAAACATTCTATTTTGGAATTCTAGAACTCCAAACATTCTATTTTGGAATTCTAGAACTCCCAACATTCTATTTTGGCATTCTTGAACTCCCAACATTCTATTTTGGAATTCTAGAACTCCCAACATTCTATTTTGGTATTCTGCAACATCAGCATTCTACTTTGGAATTCTAGAACTCCCAACATTCTATTTTGGAATTCTAGAACTCCAAACATTCTATTTTGGAATTCTAGAACTCCCAACATTCTATTATGGCATTCTAGAACTCCCAACATTCTATTTTGGCATTCTAGAACTCCCAACATTCTATTTTGGAATTCTCGAACTACCAACATTCTTTTTTGGAATTCTAGAACTAGCAACATTCTATTTTGGCATTCTAGAACTCCAAACATTCTATTTTGGAATTCTAGAACTCCCAACATTCTATTTTGGCATTCTTGAACTCCCAACATTCTATTTTGGCATTCTAGAACTCCCAACGTTCTATTTTGGCATTCTAGAACTCCCAACATTCTATTTTGGAATTCTGCAACACCAACATTCTATTTTGGATTTCTAGAACTCCCAACATTCTATTTTGGCATTCTAGAACTCCCAACATTCTATTTTGGAATTCTAGAACTACCAACATTCTATTTTGGCATTCTAGAACTCCAAACATTCTATTTTGGAATTCTGCAACACCAACATTCTATTTTGGAATTCTAGAACTCCCAACATTCTATTTTGGCATTCTAGAACTCCCAACATTCTATTGTGGCATTCCAGAACTCCCAACATTCTATTTTGGCATTCTAGAACTCCCAACATTCTATTTTGGCATTCTAGAACTCCCAACATTCTATTTTGGCATTCTAGAACTCCCAAGATTCTATTATGGCATTCTAGAACTCCCAACATTCTATTTTGGCATTCTAGAACTCCCAACATTCTATTTTGGCATTCTAGAACTCTTAACATTCTATTTTGGCATTCTAGAACTCCCAACATTCTATTTTGGAATTCTAGAACTACCAACATTCTATTTTGGAATTCTAGAACTACCAACATTCTATTTTGGAATTCTAGAACTTCCAACATTCTATTTTGGCATTCTAGAACTCCCAACATTCTATTTTGGCATTCTAGAACTACCAACATTCTATTTTGGCATTCTAGAACTCCCAACATTCTATTTTGGAATTCTGCAACACCAACATTCTATTTTGGATTTCTAGAACTCCCAACATTCTATTTTGGCATTCTAGAACTCCCAACATTCTATTTTGGAATTCTAGAACTACCAACATTCTATTTTGGCATTCTAGAACTCCAAACATTCTATTTTGGAATTCTGCAACACCAACATTCTATTTTGGAATTCTAGAACTCCCAACATTCTATTTTGGTATTCTAGAACTCCCAACATTCTATTGTGGCATTCTAGAACTCCCAACATTCTATTTTGGCATTCTAGAACTCCCAACATTCTATTTTGGAATTCTGCAACACCAACATTCTATTTTGGATTTCTAGAACTCCCAACATTCTATTTTGGCATTCTAGAACTCCCAACATTCTATTTTGGAATTCTAGAACTCCCAACATTCTAATTTGGAATTCTAGAACTACCAACATTCTATTTTGGCATTCTAGAACTCCAAACATTCTATTTTGGAATTCTGCAACACCAACATTCTATTTTGGATTTCTAGAACTCCCAACATTCTATTTTGGCATTCTAGAACTCCCAACATTCTATTTTGGAATTCTAGAACTACCAACATTCTATTTTGGCATTCTAGAACTCCAAACATTCTATTTTGGAATTCTGCAACACCAACATTCTATTTTGGATTTCTAGAACTCCCAACATTCTATTTTGGCATTCTAGAACTCCCAGCATTCTATTTTGGAATTCTAGAACTCCCAACATTCTATTTTGGAATTCTGCAACACCAACATTCTATTTTGGCATTCTAGAACTACCAACATTCTATTTTGGCATTCTAGAACTCCCAACATTCTATTTTGGAATTCTAGAAATACCAACATTCTATTTTGGCATTCTAGAACTCCCAACATTCTATTTTGGAATTCTGCAACACCAACATTCTATTTTGGATTTCTAGAACTCCCAACATTCTATTTTGGCATTCTAGAACTCCCAACATTCTATTTTGGAATTCTGCAACACCAACATTCTATTTTGGCATTCTAGAACTCCCAACATTCTATTTTGGCATTCTAGAACTCCCAACATTCTATATTGGCATTCTAGAACTCCAAACATTCTATTTTGGAATTCTGCAACACCAACATTCTATTTTGGAATTCTAGAACTCCCAACATTCTATTTTGGCATTCTAGAACTCCCAACATTCTATTGTGGCATTCTAGAACTCCCAACATTCTATTTTGGCATTCTAGAACTCCCAACATTCTATTTTGGAATTCTGCAACACCAACATTCTATTTTGGATTTCTAGAACTCCCAACATTCTATTTTGGCATTCTAGAACTCCCAACATTCTATTTTGGAATTCTAGAACTCCCAACATTCTATTTTGGAATTCTAGAACTACCAACATTCTATTTTGGCATTCTAGAACTCCAAACATTCTATTTTGGAATTCTAGAACTCCCAACATTCTATTTTGGCATTCTTGAACTCCCAACATTCTATTTTGGCATTCTAGAACTCCCAACGTTCTATTTTGGCATTCTAGAACTCCCAACATTCTATTTTGGAATTCTGCAACACCAACATTCTATTTTGGATTTCTAGAACTCCCAACATTCTATTTTGGCATTCTAGAACTCCCAACATTCTATTTTGGAATTCTAGAACTACCAACATTCTATTTTGGCATTCTAGAACTCCAAACATTCTATTTTGGAATTCTGCAACACCAACATTCTATTTTGGAATTCTAGAACTCCCAACATTCTATTTTGGCATTCTAGAACTCCCAACATTCTATTGTGGCATTCCAGAACTCCCAACATTCTATTTTGGCATTCTAGAACTCCCAACATTCTATTTTGGCATTCTAGAACTCCCAACATTCTATTTTGGCATTCTAGAACTCCCAAGATTCTATTATGGCATTCTAGAACTCCCAACATTCTATTTTGGCATTCTAGAACTCCCAACATTCTATTTTGGCATTCTAGAACTCTTAACATTCTATTTTGGCATTCTAGAACTCCCAACATTCTATTTTGGAATTCTAGAACTACCAACATTCTATTTTGGAATTCTAGAACTACCAACATTCTATTTTGGAATTCTAGAACTTCCAACATTCTATTTTGGCATTCTAGAACTCCCAACATTCTATTTTGGCATTCTAGAACTACCAACATTCTATTTTGGCATTCTAGAACTCCCAACATTCTATTTTGGAATTCTGCAACACCAACATTCTATTTTGGATTTCTAGAACTCCCAACATTCTATTTTGGCATTCTAGAACTCCCAACATTCTATTTTGGAATTCTAGAACTACCAACATTCTATTTTGGCATTCTAGAACTCCAAACATTCTATTTTGGAATTCTGCAACACCAACATTCTATTTTGGAATTCTAGAACTCCCAACATTCTATTTTGGTATTCTAGAACTCCCAACATTCTATTGTGGCATTCTAGAACTCCCAACATTCTATTTTGGCATTCTAGAACTCCCAACATTCTATTTTGGAATTCTGCAACACCAACATTCTATTTTGGATTTCTAGAACTCCCAACATTCTATTTTGGCATTCTAGAACTCCCAACATTCTATTTTGGAATTCTAGAACTCCCAACATTCTAATTTGGAATTCTAGAACTACCAACATTCTATTTTGGCATTCTAGAACTCCAAACATTCTATTTTGGAATTCTGCAACACCAACATTCTATTTTGGATTTCTAGAACTCCCAACATTCTATTTTGGCATTCTAGAACTCCCAACATTCTATTTTGGAATTCTAGAACTACCAACATTCTATTTTGGCATTCTAGAACTCCAAACATTCTATTTTGGAATTCTGCAACACCAACATTCTATTTTGGATTTCTAGAACTCCCAACATTCTATTTTGGCATTCTAGAACTCCCAGCATTCTATTTTGGAATTCTAGAACTCCCAACATTCTATTTTGGAATTCTGCAACACCAACATTCTATTTTGGCATTCTAGAACTACCAACATTCTATTTTGGCATTCTAGAACTCCCAACATTCTATTTTGGAATTCTAGAAATACCAACATTCTATTTTGGCATTCTAGAACTCCCAACATTCTATTTTGGAATTCTGCAACACCAACATTCTATTTTGGATTTCTAGAACTCCCAACATTCTATTTTGGCATTCTAGAACTCCCAACATTCTATTTTGGAATTCTGCAACACCAACATTCTATTTTGGCATTCTAGAACTCCCAACATTCTATTTTGGCATTCTAGAACTCCCAACATTCTATATTGGCATTCTAGAACTCCAAACATTCTATTTTGGAATTCTGCAACACCAACATTCTATTTTGGAATTCTAGAACTCCCAACATTCTATTTTGGCATTCTAGAACTCCCAACATTCTATTGTGGCATTCTAGAACTCCCAACATTCTATTTTGGCATTCTAGAACTCCCAACATTCTATTTTGGAATTCTGCAACACCAACATTCTATTTTGGATTTCTAGAACTCCCAACATTCTATTTTGGCATTCTAGAACTCCCAACATTCTATTTTGGAATTCTAGAACTCCCAACATTCTATTTTGGAATTCTAGAAC
This sequence comes from Pseudophryne corroboree, assembly GCF_028390025.1. Classification (NCBI taxonomy): domain Eukaryota; kingdom Metazoa; phylum Chordata; class Amphibia; order Anura; family Myobatrachidae; genus Pseudophryne; species Pseudophryne corroboree. The sequence continues at coordinate 2,154,992 of NW_026967466.1, forward strand.
TACCAACATTCTATTTTGGCATTCTAGAACTCCAAACATTCTATTTTGGAATTCTGCAACACCAACATTCTATTTTGGATTTCTAGAACTCCCAACATTCTATTTTGGCATTCTAGAACTCCCAACATTCTATTTTGGAATTCTAGAACTACCAACATTCTATTTTGGCATTCTAGAACTCCAAACATTCTATTTTGGAATTCTGCAACACCAACATTCTATTTTGGATTTCTAGAACTCCCAACATTCTATTTTGGCATTCTAGAACTCCCAGCATTCTATTTTGGAATTCTAGAACTCCCAACATTCTATTTTGGAATTCTAGAACTCCCAACATTCTATTTTGGCATTCTAGAACTCCCAACATTCTATTCTTGAATTCTGCAACACCAACATTCTGTTTTGGAATTCTAGAACTCCCAACATTCTATTTTGGCATTCTAGAACTCCCAACATTATATTTTGGAATTCTAGAACTACCAACATTCTATTTTGGCATTCTAGAACTCCCAACATTCTATTTTGGCATTCTAGAACTCCCAACATTCTATTTTGGCATTCTAGAACTCTTAACATTCTATTTTGGCATTCTAGAACTCCCAACATTCTATTTTGGAATTCTAGAACTCCAAACATTCTATTTTGGAATTCTAGAACTCCCAACATTCTATTTTGGCATTCTTGAACTCCCAACATTCTGTTTTGGAATTCTAGAACTCCCAACATTCTATTTTGGAATTCTAGAACTAGCAACATTCTATTTTGGCATTCTAGAACTCCAAACATTCTATTTTGGAATTCTAGAACTCCAAACATTCTATTTTGGAATTCTAGAACTCCCAACATTCTATTTTGGCATTCTTGAACTCCCAACATTCTATTTTGGAATTCTAGAACTCCCAACATTCTATTTTGGTATTCTGCAACATCAGCATTCTACTTTGGAATTCTAGAACTCCCAACATTCTATTTTGGAATTCTAGAACTCCAAACATTCTATTTTGGAATTCTAGAACTCCCAACATTCTATTATGGCATTCTAGAACTCCCAACATTCTATTTTGGCATTCTAGAACTCCCAACATTCTATTTTGGAATTCTCGAACTACCAACATTCTTTTTTGGAATTCTAGAACTAGCAACATTCTATTTTGGCATTCTAGAACTCCCAACATTCTATTTTGGCATTCTAGAACTCCAAACATTCTATTTTGGAATTCTAGAACTCCAAACATTCTATTTTGGAATTCTAGAACTCCCAACATTCTATTTTGGCATTCTTGAACTCCCAACATTCTATTTTGGAATTCTAGAACTCCCAACATTCTATTTTGGAATTCTAGAACTAGCAACATTCTATTTTGGCATTCTAGAATTTCAAACATTCTATTTTGGAATTCTAGAACTCCAAACATTCTATTTTGGAATTCTAGAACTCCCAACATTCTATTTTGGCATTCTTGAACTCCCAACATTCTATTTTGGAATTCTAGAACTCCCAACATTCTATTTTGGCATTCTAGAACTCCCAACATTCTATTTTGGAATTCTAGAACTACCAACATTCTATTTTGGCATTCTAGAACTCCTAACATTCTATTTTGGAATTATAGAACTACCGACATTCTATATTGGCATTCTAGAACTCCAAACATTCTATTTTGGAATTCTGCAACACCAACATTCTATTTTGGAATTCTAGAACTCCCGACATTCTATTTTGGCATTCTAGAACTCCCAACATTCTATTTTGGCATTCTAGAACTACCAACATTCTATTTTGGCATTCTAGAACTCCCAACATTCTATTTTGGAATTCTAGAAATACCAACATTCTATTTTGGCATTCTAGAACTCCCAACATTCTATTTTGGAATTCTGCAACACCAACATTCTATTTTGGATTTCTAGAACTCCCAACATTCTATTTTGGCATTCTAGAACTCCCAGCATTCTATTTTGGAATTCTAGAACTCCCAACATTCTATTTTGGAATTCTGCAACACCAACATTCTATTTTGGCATTCTAGAACTACCAACATTCTATTTTGGCATTCTAGAACTCCCAACATTCTATTTTGGAATTCTAGAAATACCAACATTCTATTTTGGCATTCTAGAACTCCCAACATTCTATTTTGGAATTCTGCAACACCAACATTCTATTTTGGATTTCTAGAACTCCCAACATTCTATTTTGGCATTCTAGAACTCCCAACATTCTATTTTGGAATTCTGCAACACCAACATTCTATTTTGGCATTCTAGAACTCCCAACGTTCTATTTTGGCATTCTAGAACTCCCAACATTCTATTTTGGAATTCTGCAACACCAACATTCTATTTTGGATTTCTAGAACTCCCAACATTCTATTTTGGCATTCTAGAACTCCCAACATTCTATTTTGGAATTCTAGAACTACCAACATTCTATTTTGGCATTCTAGAACTCCAAACATTCTATTTTGGAATTCTGCAACACCAACATTCTATTTTGGAATTCTAGAACTCCCAACATTCTATTTTGGCATTCTAGAACTCCCAACATTCTATTGTGGCATTCCAGAACTCCCAACATTCTATTTTGGCATTCTAGAACTCCCAACATTCTATTTTGGCATTCTAGAACTCCCAACATTCTATTTTGGCATTCTAGAACTCCCAAGATTCTATTATGGCATTCTAGAACTCCCAACATTCTATTTTGGCATTCTAGAACTCCCAACATTCTATTTTGGCATTCTAGAACTCTTAACATTCTATTTTGGCATTCTAGAACTCCCAACATTCTATTTTGGAATTCTAGAACTACCAACATTCTATTTTGGAATTCTAGAACTACCAACATTCTATTTTGGAATTCTAGAACTTCCAACATTCTATTTTGGCATTCTAGAACTCCCAACATTCTATTTTGGCATTCTAGAACTACCAACATTCTATTTTGGCATTCTAGAACTCCCAACATTCTATTTTGGAATTCTGCAACACCAACATTCTATTTTGGATTTCTAGAACTCCCAACATTCTATTTTGGCATTCTAGAACTCCCAACATTCTATTTTGGAATTCTAGAACTACCAACATTCTATTTTGGCATTCTAGAACTCCAAACATTCTATTTTGGAATTCTGCAACACCAACATTCTATTTTGGAATTCTAGAACTCCCAACATTCTATTTTGGCATTCTAGAACTCCCAACATTCTATTGTGGCATTCTAGAACTCCCAACATTCTATTTTGGCATTCTAGAACTCCCAACATTCTATTTTGGAATTCTGCAACACCAACATTCTATTTTGGATTTCTAGAACTCCCAACATTCTATTTTGGCATTCTAGAACTCCCAACATTCTATTTTGGAATTCTAGAACTCCCAACATTCTATTTTGGAATTCTAGAACTACCAACATTCTATTTTGGCATTCTAGAACTCCAAACATTCTATTTTGGAATTCTGCAACACCAACATTCTATTTTGGATTTCTAGAACTCCCAACATTCTATTTTGGCATTCTAGAACTCCCAACATTCTATTTTGGAATTCTAGAACTACCAACATTCTATTTTGGCATTCTAGAACTCCAAACATTCTATTTTGGAATTCTGCAACACCAACATTCTATTTTGGATTTCTAGAACTCCCAACATTCTATTTTGGCATTCTAGAACTCCCAGCATTCTATTTTGGAATTCTAGAACTCCCAACATTCTATTTTGGAATTCTAGAACTCCCAACATTCTATTTTGGCATTCTAGAACTCCCAACATTCTATTCTTGAATTCTGCAACACCAACATTCTGTTTTGGAATTCTAGAACTCCCAACATTCTATTTTGGCATTCTAGAACTCCCAACATTATATTTTGGAATTCTAGAACTACCAACATTCTATTTTGGCATTCTAGAACTCCCAACATTCTATTTTGGCATTCTAGAACTCCCAACATTCTATTTTGGCATTCTAGAACTCTTAACATTCTATTTTGGCATTCTAGAACTCCCAACATTCTATTTTGGAATTCTAGAACTCCAAACATTCTATTTTGGAATTCTAGAACTCCCAACATTCTATTTTGGCATTCTTGAACTCCCAACATTCTGTTTTGGAATTCTAGAACTCCCAACATTCTATTTTGGAATTCTAGAACTAGCAACATTCTATTTTGGCATTCTAGAACTCCAAACATTCTATTTTGGAATTCTAGAACTCCAAACATTCTATTTTGGAATTCTAGAACTCCCAACATTCTATTTTGGCATTCTTGAACTCCCAACATTCTATTTTGGAATTCTAGAACTCCCAACATTCTATTTTGGTATTCTGCAACATCAGCATTCTACTTTGGAATTCTAGAACTCCCAACATTCTATTTTGGAATTCTAGAACTCCAAACATTCTATTTTGGAATTCTAGAACTCCCAACATTCTATTATGGCATTCTAGAACTCCCAACATTCTATTTTGGCATTCTAGAACTCCCAACATTCTATTTTGGAATTCTCGAACTACCAACATTCTTTTTTGGAATTCTAGAACTAGCAACATTCTATTTTGGCATTCTAGAACTCCAAACATTCTATTTTGGAATTCTAGAACTCCCAACATTCTATTTTGGCATTCTTGAACTCCCAACATTCTATTTTGGAATTCTAGAACTCCCAACATTCTATTTTGGAATTCTAGAACTCCCAACATTCTATTTTGGAATTCTGCAACACCAACATTCTATTTTGGAATTCTAGAACTCCCAACATTCTATTTTGGCATTCTAGAACTCCCAACATTCTATTTTGGAATTCTAGAACTACCAATATTCTATTTTGGCATTCTAGAACTCCTAACATTCTATTTTGGAATTCTAGAACTACCGACATTCTATATTGGCATTCTAGAACTCCAAACATTCTATTTTGGAATTCTGCAACACCAACATTCTATTTTGGAATTCTAGAACTCCCAACATTCTATTTTGGCATTCTAGAACTCCCAACATTCTATTGTGGCATTCCAGAACTCCCAACATTCTATTTTGGCATTCTAGAACTCCCAACATTCTATTTTGGCATTCTAGAACTCCCAACATTATATTTTGGCATTCTAGAACTCCCAACATTCTATTATGGCATTCTAGAACTCCCAACATTCTATTTTGGCATTCTAGAACTCCCAACATTCTATTTTGGCATTCTAGAACTCTTAACATTCTATTTTGGCATTCTAGAACTCCCAACATTCTATTTTGGAATTCTAGAACTACCAACATTCTATTTTGGAATTCTAGAACTACCAACATTCTATTTTGGAATTCTAGAACTACCAACATTCTATTTTGGCATTCTAGAACTCCCAACATTCTATTTTGGAATTCTGCAACACCAACATTCTATTTTGGATTTCTAGAACTCCCAACATTCTATTTTTGCATTCTAGAACTCCCAGCATTCTATTTTGGAATTCTAGAACTCCCAACATTCTATTTTGGAATTCTGCAACACCAACATTCTATTTTGGCATTCTAGAACTACCAACATTCTATTTTGGCATTCTAGAACTCCCAACATTCTATTTTGGAATTCTAGAAATACCAACATTCTATTTTGGCATTCTAGAACTCCCAACATTCTATTTTGGAATTCTGCAACACCAACATTCTATTTTGGATTTCTAGAACTCCCAACATTCTATTTTGGCATTCTAGAACTCCCAACATTCTATTTTGGAATTCTGCAACACCAACATTCTATTTTGGCATTCTAGAACTCCCAACATTCTATTTTGGCATTCTAGAACTCCCAACATTCTATTTTGGAATTCTGCAACACCAACATTCTATTTTGGATTTCTAGAACTCCCAACATTCTATTTTGGCATTCTAGAACTCCCAACATTCTATTTTGGAATTCTAGAACTACCAACATTCTATTTTGGCATTCTAGAACTCCAAACATTCTATTTTGGAATTCTGCAACACCAACATTCTATTTTGGAATTCTAGAACTCCCAACATTCTATTTTGGCATTCTAGAACTCCCAACATTCTATTGTGGCATTCTAGAACTCCCAACATTCTATTTTGGAATTCTAGAACTCCCAACATTCTATTTTGGAATTCTGCAACACCAACATTCTATTTTGGATTTCTAGAACTCCCAACATTCTATTTTGGCATTCTAGAACTACCAACATTCTATTTTGGCATTCTGGAACTCCCAACATTCTATTTTGGAATTCTGCAACACCAACATTCTATTTTGGATTTCTAGAACTCCCAACATTCTATTTTGGCATTCTAGAACTCCCAGCATTCTATTTTGGAATTCTAGAACTCCCAACATTCTATTTTGGAATTCTGCAACACCAACATTCTATTTTGGCATTCTAGAACTACCAACATTCTATTTTGGCATTCTAGAACTCCCAACATTCTATTTTGGAATTCTAGAAATACCAACATTCTATTTTGGCATTCTAGAACTCCCAACATTCTATTTTGGAATTCTGCAACACCAACATTCTATTTTGGATTTCTAGAACTCCCAACATTCTATTTTGGCATTCTAGAACTCCCAACATTCTATTTTGGAATTCTGCAACACCAACATTCTATTTTGGCATTCTAGAACTCCCAACATTCTATTTTGGCATTCTAGAACTCCCAACATTCTATATTGGCATTCTAGAACTCCAAACATTCTATTTTGGAATTCTGCAACACCAACATTCTATTTTGGAATTCTAGAACTCCCAACATTCTATTTTGGCATTCTAGAACTCCCAACATTCTATTGTGGCATTCTAGAACTCCCAACATTCTATTTTGGCATTCTAGAACTCCCAACATTCTATTTTGGAATTCTGCAACACCAACATTCTATTTTGGATTTCTAGAACTCCCAACATTCTATTTTGGCATTCTAGAACTCCCAACATTCTATTTTGGAATTCTAGAACTCCCAACATTCTATTTTGGAATTCTAGAACTACCAACATTCTATTTTGGCATTCTAGAACTCCAAACATTCTATTTTGGAATTCTGCAACACCAACATTCTATTTTGGATTTCTAGAACTCCCAACATTCTATTTTGGCATTCTAGAACTCCCAACATTCTATTTTGGAATTCTAGAACTACCAACATTCTATTTTGGCATTCTAGAACTCCAAACATTCTATTTTGGAATTCTGCAACACCAACATTCTATTTTGGATTTCTAGAACTCCCAACATTCTATTTTGGCATTCTAGAACTCCCAGCATTCTATTTTGGAATTCTAGAACTCCCAACATTCTATTTTGGAATTCTAGAACTCCCAACATTCTATTTTGGCATTCTAGAACTCCCAACATTCTATTCTTGAATTCTGCAACACCAACATTCTGTTTTGGAATTCTAGAACTCCCAACATTCTATTTTGGCATTCTAGAACTCCCAACATTATATTTTGGAATTCTAGAACTACCAACATTCTATTTTGGCATTCTAGAACTCCCAACATTCTATTTTGGCATTCTAGAACTCCCAACATTCTATTTTGGCATTCTAGAACTCTTAACATTCTATTTTGGCATTCTAGAACTCCCAACATTCTATTTTGGAATTCTAGAACTCCAAACATTCTATTTTGGAATTCTAGAACTCCCAACATTCTATTTTGGCATTCTTGAACTCCCAACATTCTGTTTTGGAATTCTAGAACTCCCAACATTCTATTTTGGAATTCTAGAACTAGCAACATTCTATTTTGGCATTCTAGAACTCCAAACATTCTATTTTGGAATTCTAGAACTCCAAACATTCTATTTTGGAATTCTAGAACTCCCAACATTCTATTTTGGCATTCTTGAACTCCCAACATTCTATTTTGGAATTCTAGAACTCCCAACATTCTATTTTGGTATTCTGCAACATCAGCATTCTACTTTGGAATTCTAGAACTCCCAACATTCTATTTTGGAATTCTAGAACTCCAAACATTCTATTTTGGAATTCTAGAACTCCCAACATTCTATTATGGCATTCTAGAACTCCCAACATTCTATTTTGGCATTCTAGAACTCCCAACATTCTATTTTGGAATTCTCGAACTACCAACATTCTTTTTTGGAATTCTAGAACTAGCAACATTCTATTTTGGCATTCTAGAACTCCCAACATTCTATTTTGGCATTCTAGAACTCCAAACATTCTATTTTGGAATTCTAGAACTCCAAACATTCTATTTTGGAATTCTAGAACTCCCAACATTCTATTTTGGCATTCTTGAACTCCCAACATTCTATTTTGGAATTCTAGAACTCCCAACATTCTATTTTGGAATTCTAGAACTAGCAACATTCTATTTTGGCATTCTAGAATTTCAAACATTCTATTTTGGAATTCTAGAACTCCCAACATTCTATTTTGGCATTCTTGAACTCCCAACATTCTATTTTGGAATTCTAGAACTCCCAACATTCTATTTTGGCATTCTAGAACTCCCAACATTCTATTTTGGAATTCTAGAACTACCAACATTCTATTTTGGCATTCTAGAACTCCTAACATTCTATTTTGGAATTCTAGAACTACCGACATTCTATATTGGCATTCTAGAACTCCAAACATTCTATTTTGGAATTCTGCAACACCAACATTCTATTTTGGAATTCTAGAACTCCCGACATTCTATTTTGGCATTCTAGAACTCCCAACATTCTATTTTGGCATTCTAGAACTACCAACATTCTATTTTGGCATTCTAGAACTCCCAACATTCTATTTTGGAATTCTAGAAATACCAACATTCTATTTTGGCATTCTAGAACTCCCAACATTCTATTTTGGAATTCTGCAACACCAACATTCTATTTTGGATTTCTAGAACTCCCAACATTCTATTTTGGCATTCTTGAACTCCCAACATTCTATTTTGGAATTCTAGAACTCCCAACATTCTATTTTGGAATTCTAGAACTAGCAACATTCTATTTTGGCATTCTAGAATTTCAAACATTCTATTTTGGAATTCTAGAACTCCAAACATTCTATTTTGGAATTCTAGAACTCCCAACATTCTATTTTGGCATTCTTGAACTCCCAACATTCTATTTTGGAATTCTAGAACTCCCAACATTCTATTTTGGCATTCTAGAACTCCCAACATTCTATTTTGGAATTCTAGAACTACCAACATTCTATTTTGGCATTCTAGAACTCCTAACATTCTATTTTGGAATTCTAGAACTACCGACATTCTATATTGGCATTCTAGAACTCCAAACATTCTATTTTGGAATTCTGCAACACCAACATTCTATTTTGGAATTCTAGAACTCCCGACATTCTATTTTGGCATTCTAGAACTCCCAACATTCTATTTTGGCATTCTAGAACTACCAACATTCTATTTTGGCATTCTAGAACTCCCAACATTCTATTTTGGAATTCTAGAAATACCAACATTCTATTTTGGCATTCTAGAACTCCCAACATTCTATTTTGGAATTCTGCAACACCAACATTCTATTTTGGATTTCTAGAACTCCCAACATTCTATTTTGGCATTCTAGAACTCCCAGCATTCTATTTTGGAATTCTAGAACTCCCAACATTCTATTTTGGAATTCTGCAACACCAACATTCTATTTTGGCATTCTAGAACTACCAACATTCTATTTTGGCATTCTAGAACTCCCAACATTCTATTTTGGAATTCTAGAAATACCAACATTATATTTTGGCATTCTAGAACTCCCAACATTCTATTTTGGAATTCTGCAACACCAACATTCTATTTTGGATTTCTAGAACTCCCAACATTCTATTTTGGCATTCTAGAACTCCCAACATTCTATTTTGGAATTCTGCAACACCAACATTCTATTTTGGCATTCTAGAACTCCCAACGTTCTATTTTGGCATTCTAGAACTCCCAACATTCTATTTTGGAATTCTGCAACACCAACATTCTATTTTGGATTTCTAGAACTCCCAACATTCTATTTTGGCATTCTAGAACTCCCAACATTCTATTTTGGAATTCTAGAACTACCAACATTCTATTTTGGCATTCTAGAACTCCAAACATTCTATTTTGGAATTCTGCAACACCAACATTCTATTTTGGAATTCTAGAACTCCCAACATTCTATTTTGGCATTCTAGAACTCCCAACATTCTATTGTGGCATTCCAGAACTCCCAACATTCTATTTTGGCATTCTAGAACTCCCAACATTCTATTTTGGCATTCTAGAACTCCCAACATTCTATTTTGGCATTCTAGAACTCCCAAGATTCTATTATGGCATTCTAGAACTCCCAACATTCTATTTTGGCATTCTAGAACTCCCAACATTCTATTTTGGCATTCTAGAACTCTTAACATTCTATTTTGGCATTCTAGAACTCCCAACATTCTATTTTGGAATTCTAGAACTACCAACATTCTATTTTGGAATTCTAGAACTACCAACATTCTATTTTGGAATTCTAGAACTTCCAACATTCTATTTTGGCATTCTAGAACTCCCAACATTCTATTTTGGCATTCTAGAACTCCCAACATTCTATTTTGGAATTCTGCAACACCAACATTCTATTTTGGATTTCTAGAACTCCCAACATTCTATTTTGGCATTCTAGAACTCCCAGCATTCTATTTTGGAATTCTAGAACTCCCAACATTCTATTTTGGAATTCTGCAACACCAACATTCTATTTTGGCATTCTAGAACTACCAACATTCTATTTTGGCATTCTAGAACTCCCAACATTCTATTTTGGAATTCTAGAAATACCAACATTCTATTTTGGCATTCTAGAACTCCCAACATTCTATTTTGGAATTCTGCAACACCAACATTCTATTTTGGATTTCTAGAACTCCCAACATTCTATTTTGGCATTCTAGAACTCCCAACATTCTATTTTGGAATTCTGCAACACCAACATTCTATTTTGGCATTCTAGAACTCCCAACATTCTATTTTGGCATTCTAGAACTCCCAACATTCTATTTTGGAATTCTGCAACACCAACATTCTATTTTGGATTTCTAGAACTCCCAACATTCTATTTTGGCATTCTAGAACTCCCAACATTCTATTTTGGAATTCTAGAACTACCAACATTCTATTTTGGCATTCTAGAACTCCAAACATTCTATTTTGGAATTCTGCAACACCAACATTCTATTTTGGAATTCTAGAACTCCCAACATTCTATTTTGGCATTCTAGAACTCCCAACATTCTATTGTGGCATTCTAGAACTCCCAACATTCTATTTTGGCATTCTAGAACTCCCAACATTCTATTTTGGAATTCTACAACTACCAACATTCTATTTTGGCATTCTAGAACTCCCAACATTCTATTTTGGAATTCTGCAACACCAACATTCTATTTTGGATTTCTAGAACTCCCAACATTCTATTTTGGCATTCTAGAACTCCCAACATTCTATTTTGGAATTCTAGAACTCCCAACATTCTATTTTGGAATTCTGCAACACCAACATTCTATTTTGGCATTCTAGAACTCCAAACATTCTATTTTGGAATTCTGCAACACCAACATTCTATTTTGGATTTCTAGAACTCCCAACATTCTATTTTGGCATTCTAGAACTCCCAACATTCTATTTTGGAATTCTAGAACTACCAACATTCTATTTTGGCATTCTAGAACTCCAAACATTCTATTTTGGAATTCTGCAACACCAACATTCTATTTTGGATTTCTAGAACTCCCAACATTCTATTTTGGCATTCTAGAACTCCCAGCATTCTATTTTGGAATTCTAGAACTCCCAACATTCTATTTTGGAATTCTGCAACACCAACATTCTATTTTGGATTTCTAGAACTCCCAACATTCTATTTTGGCATTCTAGAACTCCCAACATTCTATTTTGGAATTCTGCAACACCAACATTCTATTTTGGCATTCTAGAACTCCCAACATTCTATTTTGGCATTCTAGAACTCCCAACATTCTATTTTGGAATTCTGCAACACCAACATTCTATTTTGGATTTCTAGAACTCCCAACATTCTATTTTGGCATTCTAGAACTCCCAACATTCTATTTTGGAATTCTAGAACTACCAACATTCTATTTTGGCATTCTAGAACTCCAAACATTCTATTTTGGAATTCTGCAACACCAACATTCTATTTTGGAATTCTAGAACTCCAAACATTCTATTTTGGCATTCTAGAACTCCCAACATTCTATTGTGGCATTCCAGAACTCCCAACATTCTATTTTGGCATTCTAGAACTCCCAACATTCTATTTTGGCATTCTAGAACTCCCAACATTCTATTTTGGCATTCTAGAACTCCCAACATTCTATTATGGCATTCTAGAACTCCCAACATTCTATTTTGGCATTCTAGAACTCCCAACATTCTATTTTGGAATTCTGCAACACCAACATTCTATTTTGGCATTCTAGAACTCCCAACATTCTATTTTGGCATTCTAGAACTCCCAACATTCTATTTTGGAATTCTGCAACACCAACATTCTATTTTGGATTTCTAGAACTCCCAACATTCTATTTTGGCATTCTAGAACTCCCAACATTCTATTTTGGAATTCTAGAACTACCAACATTCTATTTTGGCATTCTAGAACTCCAAACATTCTATTTTGGAATTCTGCAACACCAACATTCTATTTTGGAATTCTAGAACTCCCAACATTCTATTTTGGCATTCTAGAACTCCCAACATTCTATTGTGGCATTCTAGAACTCCCAACATTCTATTTTGGCATTCTAGAACTCCCAACATTCTATTTTGGAATTCTACAACTACCAACATTCTATTTTGGCATTCTAGAACTCCCAACATTCTATTTTGGAATTCTGCAACACCAACATTCTATTTTGGATTTCTAGAACTCCCAACATTCTATTTTGGCATTCTAGAACTCCCAACATTCTATTTTGGAATTCTAGAACTCCCAACATTCTATTTTGGAATTCTGCAACACCAACATTCTATTTTGGCATTCTAGAACTCCAAACATTCTATTTTGGAATTCTGCAACACCAACATTCTATTTTGGATTTCTAGAACTCCCAACATTCTATTTTGGCATTCTAGAACTCCCAACATTCTATTTTGGAATTCTAGAACTACCAACATTCTATTTTGGCATTCTAGAACTCCAAACATTCTATTTTGGAATTCTGCAACACCAACATTCTATTTTGGATTTCTAGAACTCCCAACATTCTATTTTGGCATTCTAGAACTCCCAGCATTCTATTTTGGAATTCTAGAACTCCCAACATTCTATTTTGGAATTCTGCAACACCAACATTCTATTTTGGATTTCTAGAACTCCCAACATTCTATTTTGGCATTCTAGAACTCCCAACATTCTATTTTGGAATTCTGCAACACCAACATTCTATTTTGGCATTCTAGAACTCCCAACATTCTATTTTGGCATTCTAGAACTCCCAACATTCTATTTTGGAATTCTGCAACACCAACATTCTATTTTGGATTTCTAGAACTCCCAACATTCTATTTTGGCATTCTAGAACTCCCAACATTCTATTTTGGAATTCTAGAACTACCAACATTCTATTTTGGCATTCTAGAACTCCAAACATTCTATTTTGGAATTCTGCAACACCAACATTCTATTTTGGAATTCTAGAACTCCAAACATTCTATTTTGGCATTCTAGAACTCCCAACATTCTATTGTGGCATTCCAGAACTCCCAACATTCTATTTTGGCATTCTAGAACTCCCAACATTCTATTTTGGCATTCTAGAACTCCCAACATTCTATTTTGGCATTCTAGAACTCCCAACATTCTATTATGGCATTCTAGAACTCCCAACATTCTATTTTGGCATTCTAGAACTCCCAACATTCTATTTTGGCATTCTAGAACTCTTAACATTCTATTTTGGCATTCTAGAACTCCCAACATTCTATTTTGGCATTCTAGAACTCCCAGCATTCTATTTTGGAATTCTAGAACTCCCAACATTCTATTTTGGAATTCTGCAACACCAACATTCTATTTTGGCATTCTAGAACTCCCAACATTCTATTTTGGCATTCTAGAACTCCCAACATTCTATTTTGGAATTCTAGAACTACCAACATTCTATTTTGGCATTCTAGAACTCCAAACATTCTATTTTGGAATTCTGCAACACCAACATTCTATTTTGGATTTCTAGAACTCCCAACATTCTATTTTGGCATTCTAGAACTCCCAGCATTCTATTTTGGAATTCTAGAACTCCCAACATTCTATTTTGGAATTCTGCAACACCAACATTCTATTTTGGATTTCTAGAACTCCCAACATTCTATTTTGGCATTCTAGAACTCCCAACATTCTATTTTGGAATTCTAGAACTACCGACATTCTATATTGGCATTCTAGAACTCCAAACATTCTATTTTGGAATTCTGCAACACCAACATTCTATTTTGGAATTCTAGAACTCCCGACATTCTATTTTGGCATTCTAGAACTCCCAACATTCTATTTTGGCATTCTAGAACTACCAACATTCTATTTTGGCATTCTAGAACTCCCAACATTCTATTTTGGAATTCTAGAAATACCAACATTCTATTTTGGCATTCTAGAACTCCCAACATTCTATTTTGGAATTCTGCAACACCAACATTCTATTTTGGATTTCTAGAACTCCCAACATTCTATTTTGGCATTCTAGAACTCCCAGCATTCTATTTTGGAATTCTAGAACTCCCAACATTCTATTTTGGAATTCTGCAACACCAACATTCTATTTTGGCATTCTAGAACTACCAACATTCTATTTTGGCATTCTAGAACTCCCAACATTCTATTTTGGAATTCTAGAAATACCAACATTCTATTTTGGCATTCTAGAACTCCCAACATTCTATTTTGGAATTCTGCAACACCAACATTCTATTTTGGATTTCTAGAACTCCCAACATTCTATTTTGGCATTCTAGAACTCCCAACATTCTATTTTGGAATTCTGCAACACCAACATTCTATTTTGGCATTCTAGAACTCCCAACGTTCTATTTTGGCATTCTAGAACTCCCAACATTCTATTTTGGAATTCTGCAACACCAACATTCTATTTTGGATTTCTAGAACTCCCAACATTCTATTTTGGCATTCTAGAACTCCCAACATTCTATTTTGGAATTCTAGAACTACCAACATTCTATTTTGGCATTCTAGAACTCCAAACATTCTATTTTGGAATTCTGCAACACCAACATTCTATTTTGGAATTCTAGAACTCCCAACATTCTATTTTGGCATTCTAGAACTCCCAACATTCTATTGTGGCATTCCAGAACTCCCAACATTCTATTTTGGCATTCTAGAACTCCCAACATTCTATTTTGGCATTCTAGAACTCCCAACATTCTATTTTGGCATTCTAGAACTCCCAAGATTCTATTATGGCATTCTAGAACTCCCAACATTCTATTTTGGCATTCTAGAACTCCCAACATTCTATTTTGGCATTCTAGAACTCTTAACATTCTATTTTGGCATTCTAGAACTCCCAACATTCTATTTTGGAATTCTAGAACTACCAACATTCTATTTTGGAATTCTAGAACTACCAACATTCTATTTTGGAATTCTAGAACTTCCAACATTCTATTTTGGCATTCTAGAACTCCCAACATTCTATTTTGGCATTCTAGAACTACCAACATTCTATTTTGGCATTCTAGAACTCCCAACATTCTATTTTGGAATTCTGCAACACCAACATTCTATTTTGGATTTCTAGAACTCCCAACATTCTATTTTGGCATTCTAGAACTCCCAACATTCTATTTTGGAATTCTAGAACTACCAACATTCTATTTTGGCATTCTAGAACTCCAAACATTCTATTTTGGAATTCTGCAACACCAACATTCTATTTTGGAATTCTAGAACTCCCAACATTCTATTTTGGCATTCTAGAACTCCCAACATTCTATTGTGGCATTCTAGAACTCCCAACATTCTATTTTGGCATTCTAGAACTCCCAACATTCTATTTTGGAATTCTGCAACACCAACATTCTATTTTGGATTTCTAGAACTCCCAACATTCTATTTTGGCATTCTAGAACTCCCAACATTCTATTTTGGAATTCTAGAACTCCCAACATTCTATTTTGGAATTCTAGAACTACCAACATTCTATTTTGGCATTCTAGAACTCCAAACATTCTATTTTGGAATTCTGCAACACCAACATTCTATTTTGGATTTCTAGAACTCCCAACATTCTATTTTGGCATTCTAGAACTCCCAACATTCTATTTTGGAATTCTAGAACTACCAACATTCTATTTTGGCATTCTAGAACTCCAAACATTCTATTTTGGAATTCTGCAACACCAACATTCTATTTTGGATTTCTAGAACTCCCAACATTCTATTTTGGCATTCTAGAACTCCCAGCATTCTATTTTGGAATTCTAGAACTCCCAACATTCTATTTTGGAATTCTAGAACTCCCAACATTCTATTTTGGCATTCTAGAACTCCCAACATTCTATTCTTGAATTCTGCAACACCAACATTCTGTTTTGGAATTCTAGAACTCCCAACATTCTATTTTGGCATTCTAGAACTCCCAACATTATATTTTGGAATTCTAGAACTACCAACATTCTATTTTGGCATTCTAGAACTCCCAACATTCTATTTTGGCATTCTAGAACTCCCAACATTCTATTTTGGCATTCTAGAACTCTTAACATTCTATTTTGGCATTCTAGAACTCCCAACATTCTATTTTGGAATTCTAGAACTCCAAACATTCTATTTTGGAATTCTAGAACTCCCAACATTCTATTTTGGCATTCTTGAACTCCCAACATTCTGTTTTGGAATTCTAGAACTCCCAACATTCTATTTTGGAATTCTAGAACTAGCAACATTCTATTTTGGCATTCTAGAACTCCAAACATTCTATTTTGGAATTCTAGAACTCCAAACATTCTATTTTGGAATTCTAGAACTCCCAACATTCTATTTTGGCATTCTTGAACTCCCAACATTCTATTTTGGAATTCTAGAACTCCCAACATTCTATTTTGGTATTCTGCAACATCAGCATTCTACTTTGGAATTCTAGAACTCCCAACATTCTATTTTGGAATTCTAGAACTCCAAACATTCTATTTTGGAATTCTAGAACTCCCAACATTCTATTATGGCATTCTAGAACTCCCAACATTCTATTTTGGCATTCTAGAACTCCCAACATTCTATTTTGGAATTCTCGAACTACCAACATTCTTTTTTGGAATTCTAGAACTAGCAACATTCTATTTTGGCATTCTAGAACTCCAAACATTCTATTTTGGAATTCTAGAACTCCCAACATTCTATTTTGGCATTCTTGAACTCCCAACATTCTATTTTGGAATTCTAGAACTCCCAACATTCTATTTTGGAATTCTAGAACTCCCAACATTCTATTTTGGAATTCTGCAACACCAACATTCTATTTTGGAATTCTAGAACTCCCAACATTCTATTTTGGCATTCTAGAACTCCCAACATTCTATTTTGGAATTCTAGAACTACCAACATTCTATTTTGGCATTCTAGAACTCCTAACATTCTATTTTGGAATTCTAGAACTACCGACATTCTATATTGGCATTCTAGAACTCCAAACATTCTATTTTGGAATTCTGCAACACCAACATTCTATTTTGGAATTCTAGAACTCCCAACATTCTATTTTGGCATTCTAGAACTCCCAACATTCTATTGTGGCATTCCAGAACTCCCAACATTCTATTTTGGCATTCTAGAACTCCCAACATTCTATTTTGGCATTCTAGAACTCCCAACATTATATTTTGGCATTCTAGAACTCCCAACATTCTATTATGGCATTCTAGAACTCCCAACATTCTATTTTGGCATTCTAGAACTCCCAACATTCTATTTTGGCATTCTAGAACTCTTAACATTCTATTTTGGCATTCTAGAACTCCCAACATTCTATTTTGGAATTCTAGAACTACCAACATTCTATTTTGGAATTCTAGAACTACCAACATTCTATTTTGGAATTCTAGAACTACCAACATTCTATTTTGGCATTCTAGAACTCCCAACATTCTATTTTGGAATTCTGCAACACCAACATTCTATTTTGGATTTCTAGAACTCCCAACATTCTATTTTTGCATTCTAGAACTCCCAGCATTCTATTTTGGAATTCTAGAACTCCCAACATTCTATTTTGGAATTCTGCAACACCAACATTCTATTTTGGCATTCTAGAACTACCAACATTCTATTTTGGCATTCTAGAACTCCCAACATTCTATTTTGGAATTCTAGAAATACCAACATTCTATTTTGGCATTCTAGAACTCCCAACATTCTATTTTGGAATTCTGCAACACCAACATTCTATTTTGGATTTCTAGAACTCCCAACATTCTATTTTGGCATTCTAGAACTCCCAACATTCTATTTTGGAATTCTGCAACACCAACATTCTATTTTGGCATTCTAGAACTCCCAACATTCTATTTTGGCATTCTAGAACTCCCAACATTCTATTTTGGAATTCTGCAACACCAACATTCTATTTTGGATTTCTAGAACTCCCAACATTCTATTTTGGCATTCTAGAACTCCCAACATTCTATTTTGGAATTCTAGAACTACCAACATTCTATTTTGGCATTCTAGAACTCCAAACATTCTATTTTGGAATTCTGCAACACCAACATTCTATTTTGGAATTCTAGAACTCCCAACATTCTATTTTGGCATTCTAGAACTCCCAACATTCTATTGTGGCATTCTAGAACTCCCAACATTCTATTTTGGAATTCTAGAACTCCCAACATTCTATTTTGGAATTCTGCAACACCAACATTCTATTTTGGATTTCTAGAACTCCCAACATTCTATTTTGGCATTCTAGAACTACCAACATTCTATTTTGGCATTCTAGAACTCCCAACATTCTATTTTGGAATTCTGCAACACCAACATTCTATTTTGGATTTCTAGAACTCCCAACATTCTATTTTGGCATTCTAGAACTCCCAGCATTCTATTTTGGAATTCTAGAACTCCCAACATTCTATTTTGGAATTCTGCAACACCAACATTCTATTTTGGCATTCTAGAACTACCAACATTCTATTTTGGCATTCTAGAACTCCCAACATTCTATTTTGGAATTCTAGAAATACCAACATTCTATTTTGGCATTCTAGAACTCCCAACATTCTATTTTGGAATTCTGCAACACCAACATTCTATTTTGGATTTCTAGAACTCCCAACATTCTATTTTGGCATTCTAGAACTCCCAACATTCTATTTTGGAATTCTGCAACACCAACATTCTATTTTGGCATTCTAGAACTCCCAACATTCTATTTTGGCATTCTAGAACTCCCAACATTCTATATTGGCATTCTAGAACTCCAAACATTCTATTTTGGAATTCTGCAACACCAACATTCTATTTTGGAATTCTAGAACTCCCAACATTCTATTTTGGCATTCTAGAACTCCCAACATTCTATTGTGGCATTCTAGAACTCCCAACATTCTATTTTGGCATTCTAGAACTCCCAACATTCTATTTTGGAATTCTGCAACACCAACATTCTATTTTGGATTTCTAGAACTCCCAACATTCTATTTTGGCATTCTAGAACTCCCAACATTCTATTTTGGCATTCTAGAACTCCCAACATTCTATTTTGGAATTCTAGAACTACCAACATTCTATTTTGGCATTCTAGAACTCCAAACATTCTATTTTGGAATTCTGCAACACCAACATTCTATTTTGGATTTCTAGAACTCCCAACATTCTATTTTGGCATTCTAGAACTCCCAACATTCTATTTTGGAATTCTAGAACTACCAACATTCTATTTTGGCATTCTAGAACTCCAAACATTCTATTTTGGAATTCTGCAACACCAACATTCTATTTTGGATTTCTAGAACTCCCAACATTCTATTTTGGCATTCTAGAACTCCCAGCATTCTATTTTGGAATTCTAGAACTCCCAACATTCTATTTTGGAATTCTGCAACACCAACATTCTATTTTGGCATTCTAGAACTACCAACATTCTATTTTGGCATTCTAGAACTCCCAACATTCTATTTTGGAATTCTAGAAATACCAACATTCTATTTTGGCATTCTAGAACTCCCAACATTCTATTTTGGAATTCTGCAACACCAACATTCTATTTTGGATTTCTAGAACTCCCAACATTCTATTTTGGCATTCTAGAACTCCCAACATTCTATTTTGGAATTCTGCAACACCAACATTCTATTTTGGCATTCTAGAACTCCCAACATTCTATTTTGGCATTCTAGAACTCCCAACATTCTATTTTGGAATTCTGCAACACCAACATTCTATTTTGGATTTCTAGAACTCCCAACATTCTATTTTGGCATTCTAGAACTCCCAACATTCTATTTTGGAATTCTAGAACTACCAACATTCTATTTTGGCATTCTAGAACTCCAAACATTCTATTTTGGAATTCTGCAACACCAACATTCTATTTTGGAATTCTAGAACTCCCAACATTCTATTTTGGCATTCTAGAACTCCCAACATTCTATTGTGGCATTCTAGAACTCCCAACATTCTATTTTGGCATTCTAGAACTCCCAACATTCTATTTTGGAATTCTACAACTACCAACATTCTATTTTGGCATTCTAGAACTCCCAACATTCTATTTTGGAATTCTGCAACACCAACATTCTATTTTGGATTTCTAGAACTCCCAACATTCTATTTTGGCATTCTAGAACTCCCAACATTCTATTTTGGAATTCTAGAACTCCCAACATTCTATTTTGGAATTCTGCAACACCAACATTCTATTTTGGCATTCTAGAACTCCAAACATTCTATTTTGGAATTCTGCAACACCAACATTCTATTTTGGATTTCTAGAACTCCCAACATTCTATTTTGGCATTCTAGAACTCCCAACATTCTATTTTGGAATTCTAGAACTACCAACATTCTATTTTGGCATTCTAGAACTCCAAACATTCTATTTTGGAATTCTGCAACACCAACATTCTATTTTGGATTTCTAGAACTCCCAACATTCTATTTTGGCATTCTAGAACTCCCAGCATTCTATTTTGGAATTCTAGAACTCCCAACATTCTATTTTGGAATTCTGCAACACCAACATTCTATTTTGGATTTCTAGAACTCCCAACATTCTATTTTGGCATTCTAGAACTCCCAACATTCTATTTTGGAATTCTGCAACACCAACATTCTATTTTGGCATTCTAGAACTCCCAACATTCTATTTTGGCATTCTAGAACTCCCAACATTCTATTTTGGAATTCTGCAACACCAACATTCTATTTTGGATTTCTAGAACTCCCAACATTCTATTTTGGCATTCTAGAACTCCCAACATTCTATTTTGGAATTCTAGAACTACCAACATTCTATTTTGGCATTCTAGAACTCCAAACATTCTATTTTGGAATTCTGCAACACCAACATTCTATTTTGGAATTCTAGAACTCCAAACATTCTATTTTGGCATTCTAGAACTCCCAACATTCTATTGTGGCATTCCAGAACTCCCAACATACTATTTTGGCATTCTAGAACTCCCAACATTCTATTTTGGCATTCTAGAACTCCCAACATTCTATTTTGGCATTCTAGAACTCCCAACATTCTATTATGGCATTCTAGAACTCCCAACATTCTATTTTGGCATTCTAGAACTCCCAACATTCTATTTTGGCATTCTAGAACTCTTAACATTCTATTTTGGCATTCTAGAACTCCCAACATTCTATTTTGGCATTCTAGAACTCCCAGCATTCTATTTTGGAATTCTAGAACTCCCAACATTCTATTTTGGAATTCTGCAACACCAACATTCTATTTTGGCATTCTAGAACTCCCAACATTCTATTTTGGCATTCTAGAACTCCCAACATTCTATTTTGGAATTCTAGAACTACCAACATTCTATTTTGGCATTCTAGAACTCCAAACATTCTATTTTGGAATTCTGCAACACCAACATTCTATTTTGGATTTCTAGAACTCCCAACATTCTATTTTGGCATTCTAGAACTCCCAGCATTCTATTTTGGAATTCTAGAACTCCCAACATTCTATTTTGGAATTCTGCAACACCAACATTCTATTTTGGCATTCTAGAACTACCAACATTCTATTTTGGCATTCTAGAACTCCCAACATTCTATTTTGGAATTCTAGAAATACCAACATTCTATTTTGGCATTCTAGAACTCCCAACATTCTATTTTGGAATTCTGCAACACCAACATTCTATTTTGGATTTCTAGAACTCCCAACATTCTATTTTGGCATTCTAGAACTCCCAACATTCTATTTTGGAATTCTGCAACACCAACATTCTATTTTGGCATTCTAGAACTCCCAACGTTCTATTTTGGCATTCTAGAACTCCCAACATTCTATTTTGGAATTCTGCAACACCAACATTCTATTTTGGATTTCTAGAACTCCCAACATTCTATTTTGGCATTCTAGAACTCCCAACATTCTATTTTGGAATTCTAGAACTACCAACATTCTATTTTGGCATTCTAGAACTCCAAACATTCTATTTTGGAATTCTGCAACACCAACATTCTATTTTGGAATTCTAGAACTCCCAACATTCTATTTTGGCATTCTAGAACTCCCAACATTCTATTGTGGCATTCCAGAACTCCCAACATTCTATTTTGGCATTCTAGAACTCCCAACATTCTATTTTGGCATTCTAGAACTCCCAACATTCTATTTTGGCATTCTAGAACTCCCAAGATTCTATTATGGCATTCTAGAACTCCCAACATTCTATTTTGGCATTCTAGAACTCCCAACATTCTATTTTGGCATTCTAGAACTCTTAACATTCTATTTTGGCATTCTAGAACTCCCAACATTCTATTTTGGAATTCTAGAACTACCAACATTCTATTTTGGAATTCTAGAACTACCAACATTCTATTTTGGAATTCTAGAACTTCCAACATTCTATTTTGGCATTCTAGAACTCCCAACATTCTATTTTGGCATTCTAGAACTACCAACATTCTATTTTGGCATTCTAGAACTCCCAACATTCTATTTTGGAATTCTGCAACACCAACATTCTATTTTGGATTTCTAGAACTCCCAACATTCTATTTTGGCATTCTAGAACTCCCAACATTCTATTTTGGAATTCTAGAACTACCAACATTCTATTTTGGCATTCTAGAACTCCAAACATTCTATTTTGGAATTCTGCAACACCAACATTCTATTTTGGAATTCTAGAACTCCCAACATTCTATTTTGGCATTCTAGAACTCCCAACATTCTATTGTGGCATTCTAGAACTCCCAACATTCTATTTTGGCATTCTAGAACTCCCAACATTCTATTTTGGAATTCTGCAACACCAACATTCTATTTTGGATTTCTAGAACTCCCAACATTCTATTTTGGCATTCTAGAACTCCCAACATTCTATTTTGGAATTCTAGAACTCCCAACATTCTATTTTGGAATTCTAGAACTACCAACATTCTATTTTGGCATTCTAGAACTCCAAACATTCTATTTTGGAATTCTGCAACACCAACATTCTATTTTGGATTTCTAGAACTCCCAACATTCTATTTTGGCATTCTAGAACTCCCAACATTCTATTTTGGAATTCTAGAACTACCAACATTCTATTTTGGCATTCTAGAACTCCAAACATTCTATTTTGGAATTCTGCAACACCAACATTCTATTTTGGATTTCTAGAACTCCCAACATTCTATTTTGGCATTCTAGAACTCCCAGCATTCTATTTTGGAATTCTAGAACTCCCAACATTCTATTTTGGAATTCTAGAACTCCCAACATTCTATTTTGGCATTCTAGAACTCCCAACATTCTATTCTTGAATTCTGCAACACCAACATTCTGTTTTGGAATTCTAGAACTCCCAACATTCTATTTTGGCATTCTAGAACTCCCAACATTATATTTTGGAATTCTAGAACTACCAACATTCTATTTTGGCATTCTAGAACTCCCAACATTCTATTTTGGCATTCTAGAACTCCCAACATTCTATTTTGGCATTCTAGAACTCTTAACATTCTATTTTGGCATTCTAGAACTCCCAACATTCTATTTTGGAATTCTAGAACTCCAAACATTCTATTTTGGAATTCTAGAACTCCCAACATTCTATTTTGGCATTCTTGAACTCCCAACATTCTGTTTTGGAATTCTAGAACTCCCAACATTCTATTTTGGAATTCTAGAACTAGCAACATTCTATTTTGGCATTCTAGAACTCCAAACATTCTATTTTGGAATTCTAGAACTCCAAACATTCTATTTTGGAATTCTAGAACTCCCAACATTCTATTTTGGCATTCTTGAACTCCCAACATTCTATTTTGGAATTCTAGAACTCCCAACATTCTATTTTGGTATTCTGCAACATCAGCATTCTACTTTGGAATTCTAGAACTCCCAACATTCTATTTTGGAATTCTAGAACTCCAAACATTCTATTTTGGAATTCTAGAACTCCCAACATTCTATTATGGCATTCTAGAACTCCCAACATTCTATTTTGGCATTCTAGAACTCCCAACATTCTATTTTGGAATTCTCGAACTACCAACATTCTTTTTTGGAATTCTAGAACTAGCAACATTCTATTTTGGCATTCTAGAACTCCAAACATTCTATTTTGGAATTCTAGAACTCCCAACATTCTATTTTGGCATTCTTGAACTCCCAACATTCTATTTTGGAATTCTAGAACTCCCAACATTCTATTTTGGAATTCTAGAACTCCCAACATTCTATTTTGGAATTCTGCAACACCAACATTCTATTTTGGAATTCTAGAACTCCCAACATTCTATTTTGGCATTCTAGAACTCCCAACATTCTATTTTGGAATTCTAGAACTACCAACATTCTATTTTGGCATTCTAGAACTCCTAACATTCTATTTTGGAATTCTAGAACTACCGACATTCTATATTGGCATTCTAGAACTCCGAACATTCTATTTTGGAATTCTGCAACACCAACATTCTATTTTGGAATTCTAGAACTCCCAACATTCTATTTTGGCATTCTAGAACTCCCAACATTCTATTGTGGCATTCCAGAACTCCCAACATTCTATTTTGGCATTCTAGAACTCCCAACATTCTATTTTGGCATTCTAGAACTCCCAACATTATATTTTGGCATTCTAGAACTCCCAACATTCTATTATGGCATTCTAGAACTCCCAACATTCTATTTTGGCATTCTAGAACTCCCAACATTCTATTTTGGCATTCTAGAACTCTTAACATTCTATTTTGGCATTCTAGAACTCCCAACATTCTATTTTGGAATTCTAGAACTACCAACATTCTATTTTGGAATTCTAGAACTACCAACATTCTATTTTGGAATTCTAGAACTACCAACATTCTATTTTGGCATTCTAGAACTCCCAACATTCTATTTTGGAATTCTGCAACACCAACATTCTATTTTGGATTTCTAGAACTCCCAACATTCTATTTTTGCATTCTAGAACTCCCAGCATTCTATTTTGGAATTCTAGAACTCCCAACATTCTATTTTGGAATTCTGCAACACCAACATTCTATTTTGGCATTCTAGAACTACCAACATTCTATTTTGGCATTCTAGAACTCCCAACATTCTATTTTGGAATTCTAGAAATACCAACATTCTATTTTGGCATTCTAGAACTCCCAACATTCTATTTTGGAATTCTGCAACACCAACATTCTATTTTGGATTTCTAGAACTCCCAACATTCTATTTTGGCATTCTAGAACTCCCAACATTCTATTTTGGAATTCTGCAACACCAACATTCTATTTTGGCATTCTAGAACTCCCAACATTCTATTTTGGCATTCTAGAACTCCCAACATTCTATTTTGGAATTCTGCAACACCAACATTCTATTTTGGATTTCTAGAACTCCCAACATTCTATTTTGGCATTCTAGAACTCCCAACATTCTATTTTGGAATTCTAGAACTACCAACATTCTATTTTGGCATTCTAGAACTCCAAACATTCTATTTTGGAATTCTGCAACACCAACATTCTATTTTGGAATTCTAGAACTCCCAACATTCTATTTTGGCATTCTAGAACTCCCAACATTCTATTGTGGCATTCTAGAACTCCCAACATTCTATTTTGGAATTCTAGAACTCCCAACATTCTATTTTGGAATTCTGCAACACCAACATTCTATTTTGGATTTCTAGAACTCCCAACATTCTATTTTGGCATTCTAGAACTACCAACATTCTATTTTGGCATTCTAGAACTCCCAACATTCTATTTTGGAATTCTGCAACACCAACATTCTATTTTGGATTTCTAGAACTCCCAACATTCTATTTTGGCATTCTAGAACTCCCAGCATTCTATTTTGGAATTCTAGAACTCCCAACATTCTATTTTGGAATTCTGCAACACCAACATTCTATTTTGGCATTCTAGAACTACCAACATTCTATTTTGGCATTCTAGAACTCCCAACATTCTATTTTGGAATTCTAGAAATACCAACATTCTATTTTGGCATTCTAGAACTCCCAACATTCTATTTTGGAATTCTGCAACACCAACATTCTATTTTGGATTTCTAGAACTCCCAACATTCTATTTTGGCATTCTAGAACTCCCAACATTCTATTTTGGAATTCTGCAACACCAACATTCTATTTTGGCATTCTAGAACTCCCAACATTCTATTTTGGCATTCTAGAACTCCCAACATTCTATATTGGCATTCTAGAACTCCAAACATTCTATTTTGGAATTCTGCAACACCAACATTCTATTTTGGAATTCTAGAACTCCCAACATTCTATTTTGGCATTCTAGAACTCCCAACATTCTATTGTGGCATTCTAGAACTCCCAACATTCTATTTTGGCATTCTAGAACTCCCAACATTCTATTTTGGAATTCTGCAACACCAACATTCTATTTTGGATTTCTAGAACTCCCAACATTCTATTTTGGCATTCTAGAACTCCCAACATTCTATTTTGGAATTCTAGAACTCCCAACATTCTATTTTGGAATTCTAGAACTACCAACATTCTATTTTGGCATTCTAGAACTCCAAACATTCTATTTTGGAATTCTGCAACACCAACATTCTATTTTGGATTTCTAGAACTCCCAACATTCTATTTTGGCATTCTAGAACTCCCAACATTCTATTTTGGAATTCTAGAACTACCAACATTCTATTTTGGCATTCTAGAACTCCAAACATTCTATTTTGGAATTCTGCAACACCAACATTCTATTTTGGATTTCTAGAACTCCCAACATTCTATTTTGGCATTCTAGAACTCCCAGCATTCTATTTTGGAATTCTAGAACTCCCAACATTCTATTTTGGAATTCTAGAACTCCCAACATTCTATTTTGGCATTCTAGAACTCCCAACATTCTATTCTTGAATTCTGCAACACCAACATTCTGTTTTGGAATTCTAGAACTCCCAACATTCTATTTTGGCATTCTAGAACTCCCAACATTCTATTTTGGCATTCTAGAACTCTTAACATTCTATTTTGGCATTCTAGAACTCCCAACATTCTATTTTGGAATTCTAGAACTCCAAACATTCTATTTTGGAATTCTAGAACTCCCAACATTCTATTTTGGCATTCTTGAACTCCCAACATTCTGTTTTGGAATTCTAGAACTCCCAACATTCTATTTTGGAATTCTAGAACTAGCAACATTCTATTTTGGCATTCTAGAACTCCAAACATTCTATTTTGGAATTCTAGAACTCCAAACATTCTATTTTGGAATTCTAGAACTCCCAACATTCTATTTTGGCATTCTTGAACTCCCAACATTCTATTTTGGAATTCTAGAACTCCCAACATTCTATTTTGGTATTCTGCAACATCAGCATTCTACTTTGGAATTCTAGAACTCCCAACATTCTATTTTGGAATTCTAGAACTCCAAACATTCTATTTTGGAATTCTAGAACTCCCAACATTCTATTATGGCATTCTAGAACTCCCAACATTCTATTTTGGCATTCTAGAACTCCCAACATTCTATTTTGGAATTCTCGAACTACCAACATTCTTTTTTGGAATTCTAGAACTAGCAACATTCTATTTTGGCATTCTAGAACTCCCAACATTCTATTTTGGCATTCTAGAACTCCAAACATTCTATTTTGGAATTCTAGAACTCCAAACATTCTATTTTGGAATTCTAGAACTCCCAACATTCTATTTTGGCATTCTTGAACTCCCAACATTCTATTTTGGAATTCTAGAACTCCCAACATTCTATTTTGGAATTCTAGAACTAGCAACATTCTATTTTGGCATTCTAGAATTTCAAACATTCTATTTTGGAATTCTAGAACTCCAAACATTCTATTTTGGAATTCTAGAACTCCCAACATTCTATTTTGGCATTCTTGAACTCCCAACATTCTATTTTGGAATTCTAGAACTCCCAACATTCTATTTTGGCATTCTAGAACTCCCAACATTCTATTTTGGAATTCTAGAACTACCAACATTCTATTTTG
Source organism: Pseudophryne corroboree (assembly GCF_028390025.1). Taxonomy (NCBI): domain Eukaryota; kingdom Metazoa; phylum Chordata; class Amphibia; order Anura; family Myobatrachidae; genus Pseudophryne; species Pseudophryne corroboree. The sequence continues at coordinate 2,183,659 of NW_026967466.1, forward strand.
GCATTCTAGAACTCCTAACATTCTATTTTGGAATTCTAGAACTACCGACATTCTATATTGGCATTCTAGAACTCCAAACATTCTATTTTGGAATTCTGCAACACCAACATTCTATTTTGGAATTCTAGAACTCCCGACATTCTATTTTGGCATTCTAGAACTCCCAACATTCTATTTTGGCATTCTAGAACTACCAACATTCTATTTTGGCATTCTAGAACTCCCAACATTCTATTTTGGAATTCTAGAAATACCAACATTCTATTTTGGCATTCTAGAACTCCCAACATTCTATTTTGGAATTCTGCAACACCAACATTCTATTTTGGATTTCTAGAACTCCCAACATTCTATTTTGGCATTCTAGAACTCCCAGCATTCTATTTTGGAATTCTAGAACTCCCAACATTCTATTTTGGAATTCTGCAACACCAACATTCTATTTTGGCATTCTAGAACTACCAACATTCTATTTTGGCATTCTAGAACTCCCAACATTCTATTTTGGAATTCTAGAAATACCAACATTATATTTTGGCATTCTAGAACTCCCAACATTCTATTTTGGAATTCTGCAACACCAACATTCTATTTTGGATTTCTAGAACTCCCAACATTCTATTTTGGCATTCTAGAACTCCCAACATTCTATTTTGGAATTCTGCAACACCAACATTCTATTTTGGCATTCTAGAACTCCCAACGTTCTATTTTGGCATTCTAGAACTCCCAACATTCTATTTTGGAATTCTGCAACACCAACATTCTATTTTGGATTTCTAGAACTCCCAACATTCTATTTTGGCATTCTAGAACTCCCAACATTCTATTTTGGAATTCTAGAACTACCAACATTCTATTTTGGCATTCTAGAACTCCAAACATTCTATTTTGGAATTCTGCAACACCAACATTCTATTTTGGAATTCTAGAACTCCCAACATTCTATTTTGGCATTCTAGAACTCCCAACATTCTATTGTGGCATTCCAGAACTCCCAACATTCTATTTTGGCATTCTAGAACTCCCAACATTCTATTTTGGCATTCTAGAACTCCCAACATTCTATTTTGGCATTCTAGAACTCCCAAGATTCTATTATGGCATTCTAGAACTCCCAACATTCTATTTTGGCATTCTAGAACTCCCAACATTCTATTTTGGCATTCTAGAACTCTTAACATTCTATTTTGGCATTCTAGAACTCCCAACATTCTATTTTGGAATTCTAGAACTACCAACATTCTATTTTGGAATTCTAGAACTACCAACATTCTATTTTGGAATTCTAGAACTTCCAACATTCTATTTTGGCATTCTAGAACTCCCAACATTCTATTTTGGCATTCTAGAACTACCAACATTCTATTTTGGCATTCTAGAACTCCCAACATTCTATTTTGGAATTCTAGAAATACCAACATTCTATTTTGGCATTCTAGAACTCCCAACATTCTATTTTGGAATTCTGCAACACCAACATTCTATTTTGGATTTCTAGAACTCCCAACATTCTATTTTGGCATTCTAGAACTCCCAGCATTCTATTTTGGAATTCTAGAACTCCCAACATTCTATTTTGGAATTCTGCAACACCAACATTCTATTTTGGCATTCTAGAACTACCAACATTCTATTTTGGCATTCTAGAACTCCCAACATTCTATTTTGGAATTCTAGAAATACCAACATTCTATTTTGGCATTCTAGAACTCCCAACATTCTATTTTGGAATTCTGCAACACCAACATTCTATTTTGGATTTCTAGAACTCCCAACATTCTATTTTGGCATTCTAGAACTCCCAACATTCTATTTTGGAATTCTGCAACACCAACATTCTATTTTGGCATTCTAGAACTCCCAACATTCTATTTTGGCATTCTAGAACTCCCAACATTCTATTTTGGAATTCTGCAACACCAACATTCTATTTTGGATTTCTAGAACTCCCAACATTCTATTTTGGCATTCTAGAACTCCCAACATTCTATTTTGGAATTCTAGAACTACCAACATTCTATTTTGGCATTCTAGAACTCCAAACATTCTATTTTGGAATTCTGCAACACCAACATTCTATTTTGGAATTCTAGAACTCCCAACATTCTATTTTGGCATTCTAGAACTCCCAACATTCTATTGTGGCATTCTAGAACTCCCAACATTCTATTTTGGCATTCTAGAACTCCCAACATTCTATTTTGGAATTCTACAACTACCAACATTCTATTTTGGCATTCTAGAACTCCCAACATTCTATTTTGGAATTCTGCAACACCAACATTCTATTTTGGATTTCTAGAACTCCCAACATTCTATTTTGGCATTCTAGAACTCCCAACATTCTATTTTGGAATTCTAGAACTCCCAACATTCTATTTTGGAATTCTGCAACACCAACATTCTATTTTGGCATTCTAGAACTCCAAACATTCTATTTTGGAATTCTGCAACACCAACATTCTATTTTGGATTTCTAGAACTCCCAACATTCTATTTTGGCATTCTAGAACTCCCAACATTCTATTTTGGAATTCTAGAACTACCAACATTCTATTTTGGCATTCTAGAACTCCAAACATTCTATTTTGGAATTCTGCAACACCAACATTCTATTTTGGATTTCTAGAACTCCCAACATTCTATTTTGGCATTCTAGAACTCCCAGCATTCTATTTTGGAATTCTAGAACTCCCAACATTCTATTTTGGAATTCTGCAACACCAACATTCTATTTTGGATTTCTAGAACTCCCAACATTCTATTTTGGCATTCTAGAACTCCCAACATTCTATTTTGGAATTCTGCAACACCAACATTCTATTTTGGCATTCTAGAACTCCCAACATTCTATTTTGGCATTCTAGAACTCCCAACATTCTATTTTGGAATTCTGCAACACCAACATTCTATTTTGGATTTCTAGAACTCCCAACATTCTATTTTGGCATTCTAGAACTCCCAACATTCTATTTTGGAATTCTAGAACTACCAACATTCTATTTTGGCATTCTAGAACTCCAAACATTCTATTTTGGAATTCTGCAACACCAACATTCTATTTTGGAATTCTAGAACTCCAAACATTCTATTTTGGCATTCTAGAACTCCCAACATTCTATTGTGGCATTCCAGAACTCCCAACATTCTATTTTGGCATTCTAGAACTCCCAACATTCTATTTTGGCATTCTAGAACTCCCAACATTCTATTTTGGCATTCTAGAACTCCCAACATTCTATTATGGCATTCTAGAACTCCCAACATTCTATTTTGGCATTCTAGAACTCCCAACATTCTATTTTGGCATTCTAGAACTCTTAACATTCTATTTTGGCATTCTAGAACTCCCAACATTCTATTTTGGCATTCTAGAACTCCCAGCATTCTATTTTGGAATTCTAGAACTCCCAACATTCTATTTTGGAATTCTGCAACACCAACATTCTATTTTGGCATTCTAGAACTCCCAACATTCTATTTTGGCATTCTAGAACTCCCAACATTCTATTTTGGAATTCTAGAACTACCAACATTCTATTTTGGCATTCTAGAACTCCAAACATTCTATTTTGGAATTCTGCAACACCAACATTCTATTTTGGATTTCTAGAACTCCCAACATTCTATTTTGGCATTCTAGAACTCCCAGCATTCTATTTTGGAATTCTAGAACTCCCAACATTCTATTTTGGAATTCTGCAACACCAACATTCTATTTTGGATTTCTAGAACTCCCAACATTCTATTTTGGCATTCTAGAACTCCCAACATTCTATTTTGGAATTCTGCAACACCAACATTCTATTTTGGCATTCTAGAACTCCCAACATTCTATTTTGGCATTCTAGAACTCCCAACATTCTATTTTGGAATTCTGCAACACCAACATTCTATTTTGGATTTCTAGAACTCCCAACATTCTATTTTGGCATTCTAGAACTCCCAACATTCTATTTTGGAATTCTAGAACTACCAACATTCTATTTTGGCATTCTAGAACTCCAAACATTCTATTTTGGAATTCTGCAACACCAACATTCTATTTTGGAATTCTAGAACTCCCAACATTCTATTTTGGCATTCTAGAACTCCCAACATTCTATTGTGGCATTCCAGAACTCCCAACATTCTATTTTGGCATTCTAGAACTCCCAACATTCTATTTTGGCATTCTAGAACTCCCAACATTCTATTTTGGCATTCTAGAACTCCCAACATTCTATTATGGCATTCTAGAACTCCCAACATTCTATTTTGGCATTCTAGAACTCCCAACATTCTATTTTGGCATTCTAGAACTCTTAACATTCTATTTTGGCATTCTAGAACTCCCAACATTCTATTTTGGCATTCTAGAACTCCCAGCATTCTATTTTGGAATTCTAGAACTCCCAACATTCTATTTTGGAATTCTGCAACACCAACATTCTATTTTGGCATTCTAGAACTACCAACATTCTATTTTGGCATTCTAGAACTCCCAACATTCTATTTTGGAATTCTAGAAATACCAACATTCTATTTTGGCATTCTAGAACTCCCAACATTCTATTTTGGAATTCTGCAACACCAACATTCTATTTTGGATTTCTAGAACTCCCAACATTCTATTTTGGCATTCTAGAACTCCCAACATTCTATTTTGGAATTCTGCAACACCAACATTCTATTTTGGCATTCTAGAACTCCCAACATTCTATTTTGGCATTCTAGAACTCCCAACATTCTATTTTGGAATTCTGCAACACCAACATTCTATTTTGGATTTCTAGAACTCCCAACATTCTATTTTGGCATTCTAGAACTCCCAACATTCTATTTTGGAATTCTAGAACTACCAACATTCTATTTTGGCATTCTAGAACTCCAAACATTCTATTTTGGAATTCTGCAACACCAACATTCTATTTTGGAATTCTAGAACTCCCAACATTCTATTTTGGCATTCTAGAACTCCCAACATTCTATTGTGGCATTCTAGAACTCCCAACATTCTATTTTGGCATTCTAGAACTCCCAACATTCTATTTTGGAATTCTACAACTACCAACATTCTATTTTGGCATTCTAGAACTCCCAACATTCTATTTTGGAATTCTGCAACACCAACATTCTATTTTGGATTTCTAGAACTCCCAACATTCTATTTTGGCATTCTAGAACTCCCAACATTCTATTTTGGAATTCTAGAAATACCAACATTCTATTTTGGCATTCTAGAACTCCCAACATTCTATTTTGGAATTCTGCAACACCAACATTCTATTTTGGATTTCTAGAACTCCCAACATTCTATTTTGGCATTCTAGAACTCCCAACATTCTATTTTGGAATTCTGCAACACCAACATTCTATTTTGGCATTCTAGAACTCCCAACGTTCTATTTTGGCATTCTAGAACTCCCAACATTCTATTTTGGAATTCTGCAACACCAACATTCTATTTTGGATTTCTAGAACTCCCAACATTCTATTTTGGCATTCTAGAACTCCCAACATTCTATTTTGGAATTCTAGAACTACCAACATTCTATTTTGGCATTCTAGAACTCCAAACATTCTATTTTGGAATTCTGCAACACCAACATTCTATTTTGGAATTCTAGAACTCCCAACATTCTATTTTGGCATTCTAGAACTCCCAACATTCTATTGTGGCATTCCAGAACTCCCAACATTCTATTTTGGCATTCTAGAACTCCCAACATTCTATTTTGGCATTCTAGAACTCCCAACATTCTATTTTGGCATTCTAGAACTCCCAAGATTCTATTATGGCATTCTAGAACTCCCAACATTCTATTTTGGCATTCTAGAACTCCCAACATTCTATTTTGGCATTCTAGAACTCCCAACATTCTATTTTGGAATTCTAGAACTACCAACATTCTATTTTGGAATTCTAGAACTACCAACATTCTATTTTGGAATTCTAGAACTTCCAACATTCTATTTTGGCATTCTAGAACTCCCAACATTCTATTTTGGCATTCTAGAACTACCAACATTCTATTTTGGCATTCTAGAACTCCCAACATTCTATTTTGGAATTCTGCAACACCAACATTCTATTTTGGATTTCTATAACTCCCAACATTCTATTTTGGCATTCTAGAACTCCCAACATTCTATTTTGGAATTCTAGAACTACCAACATTCTATTTTGGCATTCTAGAACTCCAAACATTCTATTTTGGAATTCTGCAACACCAACATTCTATTTTGGAATTCTAGAACTCCCAACATTCTATTTTGGCATTCTAGAACTCCCAACATTCTATTGTGGCATTCTAGAACTCCCAACATTCTATTTTGGCATTCTAGAACTCCCAACATTCTATTTTGGAATTCTGCAACACCAACATTCTATTTTGGATTTCTAGAACTCCCAACATTCTATTTTGGCATTCTAGAACTCCCAACATTCTATTTTGGAATTCTGCAACACCAACATTCTATTTTGGCATTCTAGAACTCCCAACGTTCTATTTTGGCATTCTAGAACTCCCAACATTCTATTTTGGAATTCTGCAACACCAACATTCTATTTTGGATTTCTAGAACTCCCAACATTCTATTTTGGCATTCTAGAACTCCCAACATTCTATTTTGGAATTCTAGAACTACCAACATTCTATTTTGGCATTCTAGAACTCCAAACATTCTATTTTGGAATTCTGCAACACCAACATTCTATTTTGGAATTCTAGAACTCCCAACATTCTATTTTGGCATTCTAGAACTCCCAACATTCTATTGTGGCATTCCAGAACTCCCAACATTCTATTTTGGCATTCTAGAACTCCCAACATTCTATTTTGGCATTCTAGAACTCCCAACATTCTATTTTGGCATTCTAGAACTCCCAAGATTCTATTATGGCATTCTAGAACTCCCAACATTCTATTTTGGCATTCTAGAACTCCCAACATTCTATTTTGGCATTCTAGAACTCCCAACATTCTATTTTGGAATTCTAGAACTACCAACATTCTATTTTGGAATTCTAGAACTACCAACATTCTATTTTGGAATTCTAGAACTTCCAACATTCTATTTTGGCATTCTAGAACTCCCAACATTCTATTTTGGCATTCTAGAACTACCAACATTCTATTTTGGCATTCTAGAACTCCCAACATTCTATTTTGGAATTCTGCAACACCAACATTCTATTTTGGATTTCTAGAACTCCCAACATTCTATTTTGGCATTCTAGAACTCCCAACATTCTATTTTGGAATTCTAGAACTACCAACATTCTATTTTGGCATTCTAGAACTACCAACATTCTATTTTGGAATTCTAGAACTTCCAACATTCTATTTTGGCATTCTAGAACTCCCAACATTCTATTTTGGCATTCTAGAACTACCAACATTCTATTTTGGCATTCTAGAACTCCCAACATTCTATTTTGGAATTCTGCAACACCAACATTCTATTTTGGCATTCTAGAACTCCCAACATTCTATTTTGGAATTCTAGAAATACCAACATTCTATTTTGGCATTCTAGAACTCCCAACATTCTATTTTGGAATTCTGCAACACCAACATTCTATTTTGGAATTCTAGAACTCCCAACATTCTATTTTGGCATTCTAGAACTCCCAACATTCTATTGTGGCATTCTAGAACTCCCAACATTCTATTTTGGCATTCTAGAACTCCCAACATTCTATTTTGGAATTCTGCAACACCAACATTCTATTTTGGATTTCTAGAACTCCCAACATTCTATTTTGGCATTCTAGAACTCCCAACATTCTATTTTGGAATTCTAGAACTCCCAACATTCTATTTTGGAATTCTAGAACTACCAACATTCTATTTTGGCATTCTAGAACTCCAAACATTCTATTTTGGAATTCTGCAACACCAACATTCTATTTTGGATTTCTAGAACTCCCAACATTCTATTTTGGCATTCTAGAACTCCCAACATTCTATTTTGGAATTCTAGAACTACCAACATTCTATTTTGGCATTCTAGAACTCCAAACATTCTATTTTGGAATTCTGCAACACCAACATTCTATTTTGGATTTCTAGAACTCCCAACATTCTATTTTGGCATTCTAGAACTCCCAGCATTCTATTTTGGAATTCTAGAACTCCCAACATTCTATTTTGGAATTCTAGAACTCCCAACATTCTATTTTGGCATTCTAGAACTCCCAACATTCTATTCTTGAATTCTGCAACACCAACATTCTGTTTTGGAATTCTAGAACTCCCAACATTCTATTTTGGCATTCTAGAACTCCCAACATTATATTTTGGAATTCTAGAACTACCAACATTCTATTTTGGCATTCTAGAACTCCCAACATTCTATTTTGGCATTCTAGAACTCCCAACATTCTATTTTGGCATTCTAGAACTCTTAACATTCTATTTTGGCATTCTAGAACTCCCAACATTCTATTTTGGAATTCTAGAACTCCAAACATTCTATTTTGGAATTCTAGAACTCCCAACATTCTATTTTGGCATTCTTGAACTCCCAACATTCTGTTTTGGAATTCTAGAACTCCCAACATTCTATTTTGGAATTCTAGAACTAGCAACATTCTATTTTGGCATTCTAGAACTCCAAACATTCTATTTTGGAATTCTAGAACTCCAAACATTCTATTTTGGAATTCTAGAACTCCCAACATTCTATTATGGCATTCTAGAACTCCCAACATTCTATTTTGGCATTCTAGAACTCCCAACATTCTATTTTGGCATTCTAGAACTCTTAACATTCTATTTTGGCATTCTAGAACTCCCAACATTCTATTTTGGAATTCTAGAACTACCAACATTCTATTTTGGAATTCTAGAACTACCAACATTCTATTTTGGAATTCTAGAACTACCAACATTCTATTTTGGCATTCTAGAACTCCCAACATTCTATTTTGGAATTCTGCAACACCAACATTCTATTTTGGATTTCTAGAACTCCCAACATTCTATTTTTGCATTCTAGAACTCCCAGCATTCTATTTTGGAATTCTAGAACTCCCAACATTCTATTTTGGAATTCTGCAACACCAACATTCTATTTTGGCATTCTAGAACTCCCAACATTCTATTTTGGAATTCTAGAAATACCAACATTCTATTTTGGCATTCTAGAACTCCCAACATTCTATTTTGGAATTCTGCAACACCAACATTCTATTTTGGATTTCTAGAACTCCCAACATTCTATTTTGGCATTCTAGAACTCCCAACATTCTATTTTGGAATTCTGCAACACCAACATTCTATTTTGGCATTCTAGAACTCCCAACATTCTATTTTGGCATTCTAGAACTCCCAACATTCTATTTTGGAATTCTGCAACACCAACATTCTATTTTGGCATTCTAGAACTCCCAACATTCTATTTTGGCATTCTAGAACTCCCAACATTCTATATTGGCATTCTAGAACTCCAAACATTCTATTTTGGAATTCTGCAACACCAACATTCTATTTTGGAATTCTAGAACTCCCAACATTCTATTTTGGCATTCTAGAACTCCCAACATTCTATTGTGGCATTCTAGAACTCCCAACATTCTATTTTGGCATTCTAGAACTCCCAACATTCTATTTTGGAATTCTGCAACACCAACATTCTATTTTGGATTTCTAGAACTCCCAACATTCTATTTTGGCATTCTAGAACTCCCAACATTCTATTTTGGAATTCTAGAACTCCCAACATTCTATTTTGGAATTCTAGAACTACCAACATTCTATTTTGGCATTCTAGAACTCCAAACATTCTATTTTGGAATTCTGCAACACCAACATTCTATTTTGGATTTCTAGAACTCCCAACATTCTATTTTGGCATTCTAGAACTCCCAACATTCTATTTTGGAATTCTAGAACTACCAACATTCTATTTTGGCATTCTAGAACTCCAAACATTCTATTTTGGAATTCTGCAACACCAACATTCTATTTTGGATTTCTAGAACTCCCAACATTCTATTTTGGCATTCTAGAACTCCCAGCATTCTATTTTGGAATTCTAGAACTCCCAACATTCTATTTTGGAATTCTAGAACTCCCAACATTCTATTTTGGCATTCTAGAACTCCCAACATTCTATTCTTGAATTCTGCAACACCAACATTCTGTTTTGGAATTCTAGAACTCCCAACATTCTATTTTGGCATTCTAGAACTCCCAACATTATATTTTGGAATTCTAGAACTACCAACATTCTATTTTGGCATTCTAGAACTCCCAACATTCTATTTTGGCATTCTAGAACTCCCAACATTCTATTTTGGCATTCTAGAACTCTTAACATTCTATTTTGGCATTCTAGAACTCCCAACATTCTATTTTGGAATTCTAGAACTCCAAACATTCTATTTTGGAATTCTAGAACTCCCAACATTCTATTTTGGCATTCTTGAACTCCCAACATTCTGTTTTGGAATTCTAGAACTCCCAACATTCTATTTTGGAATTCTAGAACTAGCAACATTCTATTTTGGCATTCTAGAACTCCAAACATTCTATTTTGGAATTCTAGAACTCCAAACATTCTATTTTGGAATTCTAGAACTCCCAACATTCTATTTTGGCATTCTTGAACTCCCAACATTCTATTTTGGAATTCTAGAACTCCCAACATTCTATTTTGGTATTCTGCAACATCAGCATTCTACTTTGGAATTCTAGAACTCCCAACATTCTATTTTGGAATTCTAGAACTCCAAACATTCTATTTTGGAATTCTAGAACTCCCAACATTCTATTATGGCATTCTAGAACTCCCAACATTCTATTTTGGCATTCTAGAACTCCCAACATTCTATTTTGGAATTCTCGAACTACCAACATTCTTTTTTGGAATTCTAGAACTAGCAACATTCTATTTTGGCATTCTAGAACTCCCAACATTCTATTTTGGCATTCTAGAACTCCAAACATTCTATTTTGGAATTCTAGAACTCCAAACATTCTATTTTGGAATTCTAGAACTCCCAACATTCTATTTTGGCATTCTTGAACTCCCAACATTCTATTTTGGAATTCTAGAACTCCCAACATTCTATTTTGGAATTCTAGAACTAGCAACATTCTATTTTGGCATTCTAGAATTTCAAACATTCTATTTTGGAATTCTAGAACTCCAAACATTCTATTTTGGAATTCTAGAACTCCCAACATTCTATTTTGGCATTCTTGAACTCCCAACATTCTATTTTGGAATTCTAGAACTCCCAACATTCTATTTTGGCATTCTAGAACTCCCAACATTCTATTTTGGAATTCTAGAACTACCAACATTCTATTTTGGCATTCTAGAACTCCTAACATTCTATTTTGGAATTCTAGAACTACCGACATTCTATATTGGCATTCTAGAACTCCAAACATTCTATTTTGGAATTCTGCAACACCAACATTCTATTTTGGAATTCTAGAACTCCCGACATTCTATTTTGGCATTCTAGAACTCCCAACATTCTATTTTGGCATTCTAGAACTACCAACATTCTATTTTGGCATTCTAGAACTCCCAACATTCTATTTTGGAATTCTAGAAATACCAACATTCTATTTTGGCATTCTAGAACTCCCAACATTCTATTTTGGAATTCTGCAACACCAACATTCTATTTTGGATTTCTAGAACTCCCAACATTCTATTTTGGCATTCTAGAACTCCCAGCATTCTATTTTGGAATTCTAGAACTCCCAACATTCTATTTTGGAATTCTGCAACACCAACATTCTATTTTGGCATTCTAGAACTACCAACATTCTATTTTGGCATTCTAGAACTCCCAACATTCTATTTTGGAATTCTAGAAATACCAACATTATATTTTGGCATTCTAGAACTCCCAACATTCTATTTTGGAATTCTGCAACACCAACATTCTATTTTGGATTTCTAGAACTCCCAACATTCTATTTTGGCATTCTAGAACTCCCAACATTCTATTTTGGAATTCTGCAACACCAACATTCTATTTTGGCATTCTAGAACTCCCAACGTTCTATTTTGGCATTCTAGAACTCCCAACATTCTATTTTGGAATTCTGCAACACCAACATTCTATTTTGGATTTCTAGAACTCCCAACATTCTATTTTGGCATTCTAGAACTCCCAACATTCTATTTTGGAATTCTAGAACTACCAACATTCTATTTTGGCATTCTAGAACTCCAAACATTCTATTTTGGAATTCTGCAACACCAACATTCTATTTTGGAATTCTAGAACTCCCAACATTCTATTTTGGCATTCTAGAACTCCCAACATTCTATTGTGGCATTCCAGAACTCCCAACATTCTATTTTGGCATTCTAGAACTCCCAACATTCTATTTTGGCATTCTAGAACTCCCAACATTCTATTTTGGCATTCTAGAACTCCCAAGATTCTATTATGGCATTCTAGAACTCCCAACATTCTATTTTGGCATTCTAGAACTCCCAACATTCTATTTTGGCATTCTAGAACTCTTAACATTCTATTTTGGCATTCTAGAACTCCCAACATTCTATTTTGGAATTCTAGAACTACCAACATTCTATTTTGGAATTCTAGAACTACCAACATTCTATTTTGGAATTCTAGAACTTCCAACATTCTATTTTGGCATTCTAGAACTCCCAACATTCTATTTTGGCATTCTAGAACTACCAACATTCTATTTTGGCATTCTAGAACTCCCAACATTCTATTTTGGAATTCTAGAAATACCAACATTCTATTTTGGCATTCTAGAACTCCCAACATTCTATTTTGGAATTCTGCAACACCAACATTCTATTTTGGATTTCTAGAACTCCCAACATTCTATTTTGGCATTCTAGAACTCCCAGCATTCTATTTTGGAATTCTAGAACTCCCAACATTCTATTTTGGAATTCTGCAACACCAACATTCTATTTTGGCATTCTAGAACTACCAACATTCTATTTTGGCATTCTAGAACTCCCAACATTCTATTTTGGAATTCTAGAAATACCAACATTCTATTTTGGCATTCTAGAACTCCCAACATTCTATTTTGGAATTCTGCAACACCAACATTCTATTTTGGATTTCTAGAACTCCCAACATTCTATTTTGGCATTCTAGAACTCCCAACATTCTATTTTGGAATTCTGCAACACCAACATTCTATTTTGGCATTCTAGAACTCCCAACATTCTATTTTGGCATTCTAGAACTCCCAACATTCTATTTTGGAATTCTGCAACACCAACATTCTATTTTGGATTTCTAGAACTCCCAACATTCTATTTTGGCATTCTAGAACTCCCAACATTCTATTTTGGAATTCTAGAACTACCAACATTCTATTTTGGCATTCTAGAACTCCAAACATTCTATTTTGGAATTCTGCAACACCAACATTCTATTTTGGAATTCTAGAACTCCCAACATTCTATTTTGGCATTCTAGAACTCCCAACATTCTATTGTGGCATTCTAGAACTCCCAACATTCTATTTTGGCATTCTAGAACTCCCAACATTCTATTTTGGAATTCTACAACTACCAACATTCTATTTTGGCATTCTAGAACTCCCAACATTCTATTTTGGAATTCTGCAACACCAACATTCTATTTTGGATTTCTAGAACTCCCAACATTCTATTTTGGCATTCTAGAACTCCCAACATTCTATTTTGGAATTCTAGAACTCCCAACATTCTATTTTGGAATTCTGCAACACCAACATTCTATTTTGGCATTCTAGAACTCCAAACATTCTATTTTGGAATTCTGCAACACCAACATTCTATTTTGGATTTCTAGAACTCCCAACATTCTATTTTGGCATTCTAGAACTCCCAACATTCTATTTTGGAATTCTAGAACTACCAACATTCTATTTTGGCATTCTAGAACTCCAAACATTCTATTTTGGAATTCTGCAACACCAACATTCTATTTTGGATTTCTAGAACTCCCAACATTCTATTTTGGCATTCTAGAACTCCCAGCATTCTATTTTGGAATTCTAGAACTCCCAACATTCTATTTTGGAATTCTGCAACACCAACATTCTATTTTGGATTTCTAGAACTCCCAACATTCTATTTTGGCATTCTAGAACTCCCAACATTCTATTTTGGAATTCTGCAACACCAACATTCTATTTTGGCATTCTAGAACTCCCAACATTCTATTTTGGCATTCTAGAACTCCCAACATTCTATTTTGGAATTCTGCAACACCAACATTCTATTTTGGATTTCTAGAACTCCCAACATTCTATTTTGGCATTCTAGAACTCCCAACATTCTATTTTGGAATTCTAGGACTACCAACATTCTATTTTGGCATTCTAGAACTCCAAACATTCTATTTTGGAATTCTGCAACACCAACATTCTATTTTGGAATTCTAGAACTCCAAACATTCTATTTTGGCATTCTAGAACTCCCAACATTCTATTGTGGCATTCCAGAACTCCCAACATTCTATTTTGGCATTCTAGAACTCCCAACATTCTATTTTGGCATTCTAGAACTCCCAACATTCTATTTTGGCATTCTAGAACTCCCAACATTCTATTATGGCATTCTAGAACTCCCAACATTCTATTTTGGCATTCTAGAACTCCCAACATTCTATTTTGGCATTCTAGAACTCTTAACATTCTATTTTGGCATTCTAGAACTCCCAACATTCTATTTTGGCATTCTAGAACTCCCAGCATTCTATTTTGGAATTCTAGAACTCCCAACATTCTATTTTGGAATTCTGCAACACCAACATTCTATTTTGGCATTCTAGAACTCCCAACATTCTATTTTGGCATTCTAGAACTCCCAACATTCTATTTTGGAATTCTAGAACTACCAACATTCTATTTTGGCATTCTAGAACTCCAAACATTCTATTTTGGAATTCTGCAACACCAACATTCTATTTTGGATTTCTAGAACTCCCAACATTCTATTTTGGCATTCTAGAACTCCCAGCATTCTATTTTGGAATTCTAGAACTCCCAACATTCTATTTTGGAATTCTGCAACACCAACATTCTATTTTGGATTTCTAGAACTCCCAACATTCTATTTTGGCATTCTAGAACTCCCAACATTCTATTTTGGAATTCTGCAACACCAACATTCTATTTTGGCATTCTAGAACTCCCAACATTCTATTTTGGCATTCTAGAACTCCCAACATTCTATTTTGGAATTCTGCAACACCAACATTCTATTTTGGATTTCTAGAACTCCCAACATTCTATTTTGGCATTCTAGAACTCCCAACATTCTATTTTGGAATTCTAGAACTACCAACATTCTATTTTGGCATTCTAGAACTCCAAACATTCTATTTTGGAATTCTGCAACACCAACATTCTATTTTGGAATTCTAGAACTCCCAACATTCTATTTTGGCATTCTAGAACTCCCAACATTCTATTGTGGCATTCCAGAACTCCCAACATTCTATTTTGGCATTCTAGAACTCCCAACATTCTATTTTGGCATTCTAGAACTCCCAACATTCTATTTTGGCATTCTAGAACTCCCAACATTCTATTATGGCATTCTAGAACTCCCAACATTCTATTTTGGCATTCTAGAACTCCCAACATTCTATTTTGGAATTCTAGAAATACCAACATTCTATTTTGGCATTCTAGAACTCCCAACATTCTATTTTGGAATTCTGCAACACCAACATTCTATTTTGGATTTCTAGAACTCCCAACATTCTATTTTGGCATTCTAGAACTCCCAACATTCTATTTTGGAATTCTGCAACACCAACATTCTATTTTGGCATTCTAGAACTCCCAACATTCTATTTTGGCATTCTAGAACTCCCAACATTCTATTTTGGAATTCTGCAACACCAACATTCTATTTTGGATTTCTAGAACTCCCAACATTCTATTTTGGCATTCTAGAACTCCCAACATTCTATTTTGGAATTCTAGAACTACCAACATTCTATTTTGGCATTCTAGAACTCCAAACATTCTATTTTGGAATTCTGCAACACCAACATTCTATTTTGGAATTCTAGAACTCCCAACATTCTATTTTGGCATTCTAGAACTCCCAACATTCTATTGTGGCATTCTAGAACTCCCAACATTCTATTTTGGCATTCTAGAACTCCCAACATTCTATTTTGGAATTCTACAACTACCAACATTCTATTTTGGCATTCTAGAACTCCCAACATTCTATTTTGGAATTCTGCAACACCAACATTCTATTTTGGATTTCTAGAACTCCCAACATTCTATTTTGGCATTCTAGAACTCCCAACATTCTATTTTGGAATTCTAGAACTCCCAACATTCTATTTTGGAATTCTGCAACACCAACATTCTATTTTGGCATTCTAGAACTCCAAACATTCTATTTTGGAATTCTGCAACACCAACATTCTATTTTGGATTTCTAGAACTCCCAACATTCTATTTTGGCATTCTAGAACTCCCAACATTCTATTTTGGAATTCTAGAACTACCAACATTCTATTTTGGCATTCTAGAACTCCAAACATTCTATTTTGGAATTCTGCAACACCAACATTCTATTTTGGATTTCTAGAACTCCCAACATTCTATTTTGGCATTCTAGAACTCCCAGCATTCTATTTTGGAATTCTAGAACTCCCAACATTCTATTTTGGAATTCTGCAACACCAACATTCTATTTTGGATTTCTAGAACTCCCAACATTCTATTTTGGCATTCTAGAACTCCCAACATTCTATTTTGGAATTCTGCAACACCAACATTCTATTTTGGCATTCTAGAACTCCCAACATTCTATTTTGGCATTCTAGAACTCCCAACATTCTATTTTGGAATTCTGCAACACCAACATTCTATTTTGGATTTCTAGAACTCCCAACATTCTATTTTGGCATTCTAGAACTCCCAACATTCTATTTTGGAATTCTAGAACTACCAACATTCTATTTTGGCATTCTAGAACTCCAAACATTCTATTTTGGAATTCTGCAACACCAACATTCTATTTTGGAATTCTAGAACTCCAAACATTCTATTTTGGCATTCTAGAACTCCCAACATTCTATTGTGGCATTCCAGAACTCCCAACATTCTATTTTGGCATTCTAGAACTCCCAACATTCTATTTTGGCATTCTAGAACTCCCAACATTCTATTTTGGCATTCTAGAACTCCCAACATTCTATTATGGCATTCTAGAACTCCCAACATTCTATTTTGGCATTCTAGAACTCCCAACATTCTATTTTGGCATTCTAGAACTCTTAACATTCTATTTTGGCATTCTAGAACTCCCAACATTCTATTTTGGCATTCTAGAACTCCCAGCATTCTATTTTGGAATTCTAGAACTCCCAACATTCTATTTTGGAATTCTGCAACACCAACATTCTATTTTGGCATTCTAGAACTCCCAACATTCTATTTTGGCATTCTAGAACTCCCAACATTCTATTTTGGAATTCTAGAACTACCAACATTCTATTTTGGCATTCTAGAACTCCAAACATTCTATTTTGGAATTCTGCAACACCAACATTCTATTTTGGATTTCTAGAACTCCCAACATTCTATTTTGGCATTCTAGAACTCCCAGCATTCTATTTTGGAATTCTAGAACTCCCAACATTCTATTTTGGAATTCTGCAACACCAACATTCTATTTTGGATTTCTAGAACTCCCAACATTCTATTTTGGCATTCTAGAACTCCCAACATTCTATTTTGGAATTCTGCAACACCAACATTCTATTTTGGCATTCTAGAACTCCCAACATTCTATTTTGGCATTCTAGAACTCCCAACATTCTATTTTGGAATTCTGCAACACCAACATTCTATTTTGGATTTCTAGAACTCCCAACATTCTATTTTGGCATTCTAGAACTCCCAACATTCTATTTTGGAATTCTAGAACTACCAACATTCTATTTTGGCATTCTAGAACTCCAAACATTCTATTTTGGAATTCTGCAACACCAACATTCTATTTTGGAATTCTAGAACTCCCAACATTCTATTTTGGCATTCTAGAACTCCCAACATTCTATTGTGGCATTCCAGAACTCCCAACATTCTATTTTGGCATTCTAGAACTCCCAACATTCTATTTTGGCATTCTAGAACTCCCAACATTCTATTTTGGCATTCTAGAACTCCCAACATTCTATTATGGCATTCTAGAACTCCCAACATTCTATTTTGGCATTCTAGAACTCCCAACATTCTATTTTGGCATTCTAGAACTCTTAACATTCTATTTTGGCATTCTAGAACTCTTAACATTCTATTTTGGCATTCTAGAACTCCCAACATTCTATTTTGGCATTCTAGAACTCCCAGCATTCTATTTTGGAATTCTAGAACTCCCAACATTCTATTTTGGAATTCTGCAACACCAACATTCTATTTTGGCATTCTAGAACTACCAACATTCTATTTTGGCATTCTAGAACTCCCAACATTCTATTTTGGAATTCTAGAAATACCAACATTCTATTTTGGCATTCTAGAACTCCCAACATTCTATTTTGGAATTCTGCAACACCAACATTCTATTTTGGATTTCTAGAACTCCCAACATTCTATTTTGGCATTCTAGAACTCCCAACATTCTATTTTGGAATTCTGCAACACCAACATTCTATTTTGGCATTCTAGAACTCCCAACATTCTATTTTGGCATTCTAGAACTCCCAACATTCTATTTTGGAATTCTGCAACACCAACATTCTATTTTGGATTTCTAGAACTCCCAACATTCTATTTTGGCATTCTAGAACTCCCAACATTCTATTTTGGAATTCTAGAACTACCAACATTCTATTTTGGCATTCTAGAACTCCAAACATTCTATTTTGGAATTCTGCAACACCAACATTCTATTTTGGAATTCTAGAACTCCCAACATTCTATTTTGGCATTCTAGAACTCCCAACATTCTATTGTGGCATTCTAGAACTCCCAACATTCTATTTTGGCATTCTAGAACTCCCAACATTCTATTTTGGAATTCTACAACTACCAACATTCTATTTTGGCATTCTAGAACTCCCAACATTCTATTTTGGAATTCTGCAACACCAACATTCTATTTTGGATTTCTAGAACTCCCAACATTCTATTTTGGCATTCTAGAACTACCAACATTCTATTTTGGCATTCTAGAACTCCCAACATTCTATTTTGGAATTCTAGAAATACCAACATTCTATTTTGGCATTCTAGAACTCCCAACATTCTATTTTGGAATTCTGCAACACCAACATTCTATTTTGGATTTCTAGAACTCCCAACATTCTATTTTGGCATTCTAGAACTCCCAACATTCTATTTTGGAATTCTGCAACACCAACATTCTATTTTGGCATTCTAGAACTCCCAACGTTCTATTTTGGCATTCTAGAACTCCCAACATTCTATTTTGGAATTCTGCAACACCAACATTCTATTTTGGATTTCTAGAACTCCCAACATTCTATTTTGGCATTCTAGAACTCCCAACATTCTATTTTGGAATTCTAGAACTACCAACATTCTATTTTGGCATTCTAGAACTCCAAACATTCTATTTTGGAATTCTGCAACACCAACATTCTATTTTGGAATTCTAGAACTCCCAACATTCTATTTTGGCATTCTAGAACTCCCAACATTCTATTGTGGCATTCCAGAACTCCCAACATTCTATTTTGGCATTCTAGCACTCCCAACATTCTATTTTGGCATTCTAGAACTCCCAACATTCTATTTTGGCATTCTAGAACTCCCAAGATTCTATTATGGCATTCTAGAACTCCCAACATTCTATTTTGGCATTCTAGAACTCCCAACATTCTATTTTGGCATTCTAGAACTCCCAACATTCTATTTTGGAATTCTAGAACTACCAACATTCTATTTTGGAATTCTAGAACTACCAACATTCTATTTTGGAATTCTAGAACTTCCAACATTCTATTTTGGCATTCTAGAACTCCCAACATTCTATTTTGGCATTCTAGAACTACCAACATTCTATTTTGGCATTCTAGAACTCCCAACATTCTATTTTGGAATTCTGCAACACCAACATTCTATTTTGGATTTCTAGAACTCCCAACATTCTATTTTGGCATTCTAGAACTCCCAACATTCTATTTTGGAATTCTAGAACTACCAACATTCTATTTTGGCATTCTAGAACTCCAAACATTCTATTTTGGAATTCTGCAACACCAACATTCTATTTTGGAATTCTAGAACTCCCAACATTCTATTTTGGCATTCTAGAACTCCCAACATTCTATTGTGGCATTCTAGAACTCCCAACATTCTATTTTGGCATTCTAGAACTCCCAACATTCTATTTTGGAATTCTGCAACACCAACATTCTATTTTGGATTTCTAGAACTCCCAACATTCTATTTTGGCATTCTAGAACTCCCAACATTCTATTTTGGAATTCTAGAACTCCCAACATTCTATTTTGGAATTCTAGAACTACCAACATTCTATTTTGGCATTCTAGAACTCCAAACATTCTATTTTGGAATTCTGCAACACCAACATTCTATTTTGGATTTCTAGAACTCCCAACATTCTATTTTGGCATTCTAGAACTCCCAACATTCTATTTTGGAATTCTAGAACTACCAACATTCTATTTTGGCATTCTAGAACTCCAAACATTCTATTTTGGAATTCTGCAACACCAACATTCTATTTTGGATTTCTAGAACTCCCAACATTCTATTTTGGCATTCTAGAACTCCCAGCATTCTATTTTGGAATTCTAGAACTCCCAACATTCTATTTTGGAATTCTAGAACTCCCAACATTCTATTTTGGCATTCTAGAACTCCCAACATTCTATTCTTGAATTCTGCAACACCAACATTCTGTTTTGGAATTCTAGAACTCCCAACATTCTATTTTGGCATTCTAGAACTCCCAACATTATATTTTGGAATTCTAGAACTACCAACATTCTATTTTGGCATTCTAGAACTCCCAACATTCTATTTTGGCATTCTAGAACTCCCAACATTCTATTTTGGCATTCTAGAACTCTTAACATTCTATTTTGGCATTCTAGAACTCCCAACATTCTATTTTGGAATTCTAGAACTCCAAACATTCTATTTTGGAATTCTAGAACTCCCAACATTCTATTTTGGCATTCTTGAACTCCCAACATTCTGTTTTGGAATTCTAGAACTCCCAACATTCTATTTTGGAATTCTAGAACTAGCAACATTCTATTTTGGCATTCTAGAACTCCAAACATTCTATTTTGGAATTCTAGAACTCCAAACATTCTATTTTGGAATTCTAGAACTCCCAACATTCTATTTTGGAATTCTAGAACTCCCAACATTCTATTTTGGTATTCTGCAACATCAGCATTCTACTTTGGAATTCTAGAACTCCCAACATTCTATTTTGGAATTCTAGAACTCCAAACATTCTATTTTGGAATTCTAGAACTCCCAACATTCTATTATGGCATTCTAGAACTCCCAACATTCTATTTTGGCATTCTAGAACTCCCAACATTCTATTTTGGAATTCTCGAACTACCAACATTCTTTTTTGGAATTCTAGAACTAGCAACATTCTATTTTGGCATTCTAGAACTCCAAACATTCTATTTTGGAATTCTAGAACTCCCAACATTCTATTTTGGCATTCTTGAACTCCCAACATTCTATTTTGGAATTCTAGAACTCCCAACATTCTATTTTGGAATTCTAGAACTCCCAACATTCTATTTTGGAATTCTGCAACACCAACATTCTATTTTGGAATTCTAGAACTCCCAACATTCTATTTTGGCATTCTAGAACTCCCAACATTCTATTTTGGAATTCTAGAACTACCAACATTCTATTTTGGCATTCTAGAACTCCTAACATTCTATTTTGGAATTCTAGAACTACCGACATTCTATATTGGCATTCTAGAACTCCAAACATTCTATTTTGGAATTCTGCAACACCAACATTCTATTTTGGAATTCTAGAACTCCCAACATTCTATTTTGGCATTCTAGAACTCCCAACATTCTATTGTGGCATTCCAGAACTCCCAACATTCTATTTTGGCATTCTAGAACTCCCAACATTCTATTTTGGCATTCTAGAACTCCCAACATTATATTTTGGCATTCTAGAACTCCCAACATTCTATTATGGCATTCTAGAACTCCCAACATTCTATTTTGGCATTCTAGAACTCCCAACATTCTATTTTGGCATTCTAGAACTCTTAACATTCTATTTTGGCATTCTAGAACTCCCAACATTCTATTTTGGAATTCTAGAACTACCAACATTCTATTTTGGAATTCTAGAACTACCAACATTCTATTTTGGAATTCTAGAACTACCAACATTCTATTTTGGCATTCTAGAACTCCCAACATTCTATTTTGGAATTCTGCAACACCAACATTCTATTTTGGATTTCTAGAACTCCCAACATTCTATTTTTGCATTCTAGAACTCACAGCATTCTATTTTGGAATTCTAGAACTCCCAACATTCTATTTTGGAATTCTGCAACACCAACATTCTATTTTGGCATTCTAGAACTACCAACATTCTATTTTGGCATTCTAGAACTCCCAACATTCTATTTTGGAATTCTAGAAATACCAACATTCTATTTTGGCATTCTAGAACTCCCAACATTCTATTTTGGAATTCTGCAACACCAACATTCTATTTTGGATTTCTAGAACTCCCAACATTCTATTTTGGCATTCTAGAACTCCCAACATTCTATTTTGGAATTCTGCAACACCAACATTCTATTTTGGCATTCTAGAACTCCCAACATTCTATTTTGGCATTCTAGAACTCCCAACATTCTATTTTGGAATTCTGCAACACCAACATTCTATTTTGGATTTCTAGAACTCCCAACATTCTATTTTGGCATTCTAGAACTCCCAACATTCTATTTTGGAATTCTAGAACTACCAACATTCTATTTTGGCATTCTAGAACTCCAAACATTCTATTTTGGAATTCTGCAACACCAACATTCTATTTTGGAATTCTAGAACTCCCAACATTCTATTTTGGCATTCTAGAACTCCCAACATTCTATTGTGGCATTCTAGAACTCCCAACATTCTATTTTGGAATTCTAGAACTCCCAACATTCTATTTTGGAATTCTGCAACACCAACATTCTATTTTGGATTTCTAGAACTCCCAACATTCTATTTTGGCATTCTAGAACTACCAACATTCTATTTTGGCATTCTAGAACTCCCAACATTCTATTTTGGAATTCTGCAACACCAACATTCTATTTTGGATTTCTAGAACTCCCAACATTCTATTTTGGCATTCTAGAACTCCCAGCATTCTATTTTGGAATTCTAGAACTCCCAACATTCTATTTTGGAATTCTGCAACACCAACATTCTATTTTGGCATTCTAGAACTACCAACATTCTATTTTGGCATTCTAGAACTCCCAACATTCTATTTTGGAATTCTAGAAATACCAACATTCTATTTTGGCATTCTAGAACTCCCAACATTCTATTTTGGAATTCTGCAACACCAACATTCTATTTTGGATTTCTAGAACTCCCAACATTCTATTTTGGCATTCTAGAACTCCCAACATTCTATTTTGGAATTCTGCAACACCAACATTCTATTTTGGCATTCTAGAACTCCCAACATTCTATTTTGGCATTCTAGAACTCCCAACATTCTATATTGGCATTCTAGAACTCCAAACATTCTATTTTGGAATTCTGCAACACCAACATTCTATTTTGGAATTCTAGAACTCCCAACATTCTATTTTGGCATTCTAGAACTCCCAACATTCTATTGTGGCATTCTAGAACTCCCAACATTCTATTTTGGCATTCTAGAACTCCCAACATTCTATTTTGGAATTCTGCAACACCAACATTCTATTTTGGATTTCTAGAACTCCCAACATTCTATTTTGGCATTCTAGAACTCCCAACATTCTATTTTGGAATTCTAGAACTCCCAACATTCTATTTTGGAATTCTAGAACTACCAACATTCTATTTTGGCATTCTAGAACTCCAAACATTCTATTTTGGAATTCTGCAACACCAACATTCTATTTTGGATTTCTAGAACTCCCAACATTCTATTTTGGCATTCTAGAACTCCCAACATTCTATTTTGGAATTCTAGAACTACCAACATTCTATTTTGGCATTCTAGAACTCCAAACATTCTATTTTGGAATTCTGCAACACCAACATTCTATTTTGGATTTCTAGAACTCCCAACATTCTATTTTGGCATTCTAGAACTCCCAGCATTCTATTTTGGAATTCTAGAACTCCCAACATTCTATTTTGGAATTCTAGAACTCCCAACATTCTATTTTGGCATTCTAGAACTCCCAACATTCTATTCTTGAATTCTGCAACACCAACATTCTGTTTTGGAATTCTAGAACTCCCAACATTCTATTTTGGCATTCTAGAACTCCCAACATTATATTTTGGAATTCTAGAACTACCAACATTCTATTTTGGCATTCTAGAACTCCCAACATTCTATTTTGGCATTCTAGAACTCCCAACATTCTATTTTGGCATTCTAGAACTCTTAACATTCTATTTTGGCATTCTAGAACTCCCAACATTCTATTTTGGAATTCTAGAACTCCAAACATTCTATTTTGGAATTCTAGAACTCCCAACATTCTATTTTGGCATTCTTGAACTCCCAACATTCTGTTTTGGAATTCTAGAACTCCCAACATTCTATTTTGGAACTCTAGAACTACCAACATTCTATTTTGGCATTCTAGAACTCCAAACATTCTATTTTGGAATTCTAGAACTCCAAACATTCTATTTTGGAATTCTAGAACTCCCAACATTCTATTTTGGCATTCTTGAACTCCCAACATTCTATTTTGGAATTCTAGAACTCCCAACATTCTATTTTGGTATTCTGCAACATCAGCATTCTACTTTGGAATTCTAGAACTCCCAACATTCTATTTTGGAATTCTAGAACTCCAAACATTCTATTTTGGAATTCTAGAACTCCCAACATTCTATTATGGCATTCTAGAACTCCCAACATTCTATTTTGGCATTCTAGAACTCCCAACATTCTATTTTGGAATTCTCGAACTACCAACATTCTTTTTTTGGAATTCTAGAACTAGCAACATTCTATTTTGGCATTCTAGAACTCCCAACATTCTATTTTGGCATTCTAGAACTCCAAACATTCTATTTTGGAATTCTAGAACTCCAAACATTCTATTTTGGAATTCTAGAACTCCCAACATTCTATTTTGGCATTCTTGAACTCCCAACATTCTATTTTGGAATTCTAGAACTCCCAACATTCTATTTTGGAATTCTAGAACTAGCAACATTCTATTTTGGCATTCTAGAATTTCAAACATTCTATTTTGGAATTCTAGAACTCCAAACATTCTATTTTGGAATTCTAGAACTCCCAACATTCTATTTTGGCATTCTTGAACTCCCAACATTCTATTTTGGCATTCTAGAACTCCCAACATTCTATTTTGGCATTCTAGAACTCCCAACATTCTATTTTGGCATTCTAGAACTCTTAACATTCTATTTTGGCATTCTAGAACTCTTAACATTCTATTTTGGCATTCTAGAACTCCCAACATTCTATTTTGGCATTCTAGAACTCCCAGCATTCTATTTTGGAATTCTAGAACTCCCAACATTCTATTTTGGAATTCTGCAACACCAACATTCTATTTTGGCATTCTAGAACTACCAACATTCTATTTTGGCATTCTAGAACTCCCAACATTCTATTTTGGAATTCTAGAAATACCAACATTCTATTTTGGCATTCTAGAACTCCCAACATTCTATTTTGGAATTCTGCAACACCAACATTCTATTTTGGATTTCTAGAACTCCCAACATTCTATTTTGGCATTCTAGAACTCCCAACATTCTATTTTGGAATTCTGCAACACCAACATTCTATTTTGGCATTCTAGAACTCCCAACATTCTATTTTGGCATTCTAGAACTCCCAACATTCTATTTTGGAATTCTGCAACACCAACATTCTATTTTGGATTTCTAGAACTCCCAACATTCTATTTTGGCATTCTAGAACTCCCAACATTCTATTTTGGAATTCTAGAACTACCAACATTCTATTTTGGCATTCTAGAACTCCAAACATTCTATTTTGGAATTCTGCAACACCAACATTCTATTTTGGAATTCTAGAACTCCCAACATTCTATTTTGGCATTCTAGAACTCCCAACATTCTATTGTGGCATTCTAGAACTCCCAACATTCTATTTTGGCATTCTAGAACTCCCAACATTCTATTTTGGAATTCTACAACTACCAACATTCTATTTTGGCATTCTAGAACTCCCAACATTCTATTTTGGAATTCTGCAACACCAACATTCTATTTTGGATTTCTAGAACTCCCAACATTCTATTTTGGCATTCTAGAACTACCAACATTCTATTTTGGCATTCTAGAACTCCCAACATTCTATTTTGGAATTCTAGAAATACCAACATTCTATTTTGGCATTCTAGAACTCCCAACATTCTATTTTGGAATTCTGCAACACCAACATTCTATTTTGGATTTCTAGAACTCCCAACATTCTATTTTGGCATTCTAGAACTCCCAACATTCTATTTTGGAATTCTGCAACACCAACATTCTATTTTGGCATTCTAGAACTCCCAACGTTCTATTTTGGCATTCTAGAACTCCCAACATTCTATTTTGGAATTCTGCAACACCAACATTCTATTTTGGATTTCTAGAACTCCCAACATTCTATTTTGGCATTCTAGAACTCCCAACATTCTATTTTGGAATTCTAGAACTACCAACATTCTATTTTGGCATTCTAGAACTCCAAACATTCTATTTTGGAATTCTGCAACACCAACATTCTATTTTGGAATTCTAGAACTCCCAACATTCTATTTTGGCATTCTAGAACTCCCAACATTCTATTGTGGCATTCCAGAACTCCCAACATTCTATTTTGGCATTCTAGCACTCCCAACATTCTATTTTGGCATTCTAGAACTCCCAACATTCTATTTTGGCATTCTAGAACTCCCAAGATTCTATTATGGCATTCTAGAACTCCCAACATTCTATTTTGGCATTCTAGAACTCCCAACATTCTATTTTGGCATTCTAGAACTCCCAACATTCTATTTTGGAATTCTAGAACTACCAACATTCTATTTTGGAATTCTAGAACTACCAACATTCTATTTTGGAATTCTAGAACTTCCAACATTCTATTTTGGCATTCTAGAACTCCCAACATTCTATTTTGGCATTCTAGAACTACCAACATTCTATTTTGGCATTCTAGAACTCCCAACATTCTATTTTGGAATTCTGCAACACCAACATTCTATTTTGGATTTCTAGAACTCCCAACATTCTATTTTGGCATTCTAGAACTCCCAACATTCTATTTTGGAATTCTAGAACTACCAACATTCTATTTTGGCATTCTAGAACTCCAAACATTCTATTTTGGAATTCTGCAACACCAACATTCTATTTTGGAATTCTAGAACTCCCAACATTCTATTTTGGCATTCTAGAACTCCCAACATTCTATTGTGGCATTCTAGAACTCCCAACATTCTATTGTGGCATTCTAGAACTCCCAACATTCTATTTTGGCATTCTAGAACTCCAAACATTCTATTTTGGAATTCTGCAACACCAACATTCTATTTTGGATTTCTAGAACTCCCAACATTCTATTTTGGCATTCTAGAACTCCCAACATTCTATTTTGGAATTCTAGAACTACCAACATTCTATTTTGGCATTCTAGAACTCCAAACATTCTATTTTGGAATTCTGCAACACCAACATTCTATTTTGGATTTCTAGAACTCCCAACATTCTATTTTGGCATTCTAGAACTCCCAGCATTCTATTTTGGAATTCTAGAACTCCCAACATTCTATTTTGGAATTCTAGAACTCCCAACATTCTATTTTGGCATTCTAGAACTCCCAACATTCTATTCTTGAATTCTGCAACACCAACATTCTGTTTTGGAATTCTAGAACTCCCAACATTCTATTTTGGCATTCTAGAACTCCCAACATTATATTTTGGAATTCTAGAACTACCAACATTCTATTTTGGCATTCTAGAACTCCCAACATTCTATTTTGGCATTCTAGAACTCCCAACATTCTATTTTGGCATTCTAGAACTCTTAACATTCTATTTTGGCATTCTAGAACTCCCAACATTCTATTTTGGAATTCTAGAACTCCAAACATTCTATTTTGGAATTCTAGAACTCCCAACATTCTATTTTGGCATTCTTGAACTCCCAACATTCTGTTTTGGAATTCTAGAACTCCCAACATTCTATTTTGGAATTCTAGAACTAGCAACATTCTATTTTGGCATTCTAGAACTCCAAACATTCTATTTTGGAATTCTAGAACTCCAAACATTCTATTTTGGAATTCTAGAACTCCCAACATTCTATTTTGGCATTCTTGAACGCCCAACATTCTATTTTGGAATTCTAGAACTCCCAACATTCTATTTTGGTATTCTGCAACATCAGCATTCTACTTTGGAATTCTAGAACTCCCAACATTCTATTTTGGAATTCTAGAACTCCAAACATTCTATTTTGGAATTCTAGAACTCCCAACATTCTATTATGGCATTCTAGAACTCCCAACATTCTATTTTGGCATTCTAGAACTCCCAACATTCTATTTTGGAATTCTCGAACTACCAACATTCTTTTTTGGAATTCTAGAACTAGCAACATTCTATTTTGGCATTCTAGAACTCCAAACATTCTATTTTGGAATTCTAGAACTCCCAACATTCTATTTTGGCATTCTTGAACTCCCAACATTCTATTTTGGAATTCTAGAACTCCCAACATTCTATTTTGGAATTCTAGAACTCCCAACATTCTATTTTGGAATTCTGCAACACCAACATTCTATTTTGGAATTCTAGAACTCCCAACATTCTATTTTGGCATTCTAGAACTCCCAACATTCTATTTTGGAATTCTAGAACTACCAACATTCTATTTTGGCATTCTAGAACTCCTAACATTCTATTTTGGAATTCTAGAACTACCGACATTCTATATTGGCATTCTAGAACTCCAAACATTCTATTTTGGAATTCTGCAACACCAACATTCTATTTTGGAATTCTAGAACTCCCAACATTCTATTTTGGCATTCTAGAACTCCCAACATTCTATTGTGGCATTCCAGAACTCCCAACATTCTATTTTGGCATTCTAGAACTCCCAACATTCTATTTTGGCATTCTAGAACTCCCAACATTATATTTTGGCATTCTAGAACTCCCAACATTCTATTATGGCATTCTAGAACTCCCAACATTCTATTTTGGCATTCTAGAACTCCCAACATTCTATTTTGGCATTCTAGAACTCTTAACATTCTATTTTGGCATTCTAGAACTCCCAACATTCTATTTTGGAATTCTAGAACTACCAACATTCTATTTTGGAATTCTAGAACTACCAACATTCTATTTTGGAATTCTAGAACTACCAACATTCTATTTTGGCATTCTAGAACTCCCAACATTCTATTTTGGAATTCTGCAACACCAACATTCTATTTTGGATTTCTAGAACTCCCAACATTCTATTTTTGCATTCTAGAACTCACAGCATTCTATTTTGGAATTCTAGAACTCCCAACATTCTATTTTGGAATTCTGCAACACCAACATTCTATTTTGGCATTCTAGAACTACCAACATTCTATTTTGGCATTCTAGAACTCCCAACATTCTATTTTGGAATTCTAGAAATACCAACATTCTATTTTGGCATTCTAGAACTCCCAACATTCTATTTTGGAATTCTGCAACACCAACATTCTATTTTGGATTTCTAGAACTCCCAACATTCTATTTTGGCATTCTAGAACTCCCAACATTCTATTTTGGAATTCTGCAACACCAACATTCTATTTTGGCATTCTAGAACTCCCAACATTCTATTTTGGCATTCTAGAACTCCCAACATTCTATTTTGGAATTCTGCAACACCAACATTCTATTTTGGATTTCTAGAACTCCCAACATTCTATTTTGGCATTCTAGAACTCCCAACATTCTATTTTGGAATTCTAGAACTACCAACATTCTATTTTGGCATTCTAGAACTCCAAACATTCTATTTTGGAATTCTGCAACACCAACATTCTATTTTGGAATTCTAGAACTCCCAACATTCTATTTTGGCATTCTAGAACTCCCAACATTCTATTGTGGCATTCTAGAACTCCCAACATTCTATTTTGGAATTCTAGAACTCCCAACATTCTATTTTGGAATTCTGCAACACCAACATTCTATTTTGGATTTCTAGAACTCCCAACATTCTATTTTGGCATTCTAGAACTACCAACATTCTATTTTGGCATTCTAGAACTCCCAACATTCTATTTTGGAATTCTGCAACACCAACATTCTATTTTGGATTTCTAGAACTCCCAACATTCTATTTTGGCATTCTAGAACTCCCAGCATTCTATTTTGGAATTCTAGAACTCCCAACATTCTATTTTGGAATTCTGCAACACCAACATTCTATTTTGGCATTCTAGAACTACCAACATTCTATTTTGGCATTCTAGAACTCCCAACATTCTATTTTGGAATTCTAGAAATACCAACATTCTATTTTGGCATTCTAGAACTCCCAACATTCTATTTTGGAATTCTGCAACACCAACATTCTATTTTGGATTTCTAGAACTCCCAACATTCTATTTTGGCATTCTAGAACTCCCAACATTCTATTTTGGAATTCTGCAACACCAACATTCTATTTTGGCATTCTAGAACTCCCAACATTCTATTTTGGCATTCTAGAACTCCCAACATTCTATATTGGCATTCTAGAACTCCAAACATTCTATTTTGGAATTCTGCAACACCAACATTCTATTTTGGAATTCTAGAACTCCCAACATTCTATTTTGGCATTCTAGAACTCCCAACATTCTATTGTGGCATTCTAGAACTCCCAACATTCTATTTTGGCATTCTAGAACTCCCAACATTCTATTTTGGAATTCTGCAACACCAACATTCTATTTTGGATTTCTAGAACTCCCAACATTCTATTTTGGCATTCTAGAACTCCCAACATTCTATTTTGGAATTCTAGAACTCCCAACATTCTATTTTGGAATTCTAGAACTACCAACATTCTATTTTGGCATTCTAGAACTCCAAACATTCTATTTTGGAATTCTGCAACACCAACATTCTATTTTGGATTTCTAGAACTCCCAACATTCTATTTTGGCATTCTAGAACTCCCAACATTCTATTTTGGAATTCTAGAACTACCAACATTCTATTTTGGCATTCTAGAACTCCAAACATTCTATTTTGGAATTCTGCAACACCAACATTCTATTTTGGATTTCTAGAACTCCCAACATTCTATTTTGGCATTCTAGAACTCCCAGCATTCTATTTTGGAATTCTAGAACTCCCAACATTCTATTTTGGAATTCTAGAACTCCCAACATTCTATTTTGGCATTCTAGAACTCCCAACATTCTATTCTTGAATTCTGCAACACCAACATTCTGTTTTGGAATTCTAGAACTCCCAACATTCTATTTTGGCATTCTAGAACTCCCAACATTATATTTTGGAATTCTAGAACTACCAACATTCTATTTTGGCATTCTAGAACTCCCAACATTCTATTTTGGCATTCTAGAACTCCCAACATTCTATTTTGGCATTCTAGAACTCTTAACATTCTATTTTGGCATTCTAGAACTCCCAACATTCTATTTTGGAATTCTAGAACTCCAAACATTCTATTTTGGAATTCTAGAACTCCCAACATTCTATTTTGGCATTCTTGAACTCCCAACATTCTGTTTTGGAATTCTAGAACTCCCAACATTCTATTTTGGAATTCTAGAACTACCAACATTCTATTTTGGCATTCTAGAACTCCAAACATTCTATTTTGGAATTCTAGAACTCCAAACATTCTATTTTGGAATTCTAGAACTCCCAACATTCTATTTTGGCATTCTTGAACTCCCAACATTCTATTTTGGAATTCTAGAACTCCCAACATTCTATTTTGGTATTCTGCAACATCAGCATTCTACTTTGGAATTCTAGAACTCCCAACATTCTATTTTGGAATTCTAGAACTCCAAACATTCTATTTTGGAATTCTAGAACTCCCAACATTCTATTATGGCATTCTAGAACTCCCAACATTCTATTTTGGCATTCTAGAACTCCCAACATTCTATTTTGGAATTCTCGAACTACCAACATTCTTTTTTTGGAATTCTAGAACTAGCAACATTCTATTTTGGCATTCTAGAACTCCCAACATTCTATTTTGGCATTCTAGAACTCCAAACATTCTATTTTGGAATTCTAGAACTCCAAACATTCTATTTTGGAATTCTAGAACTCCCAACATTCTATTTTGGCATTCTTGAACTCCCAACATTCTATTTTGGAATTCTAGAACTCCCAACATTCTATTTTGGAATTCTAGAACTAGCAACATTCTATTTTGGCATTCTAGAATTTCAAACATTCTATTTTGGAATTCTAGAACTCCAAACATTCTATTTTGGAATTCTAGAACTCCCAACATTCTATTTTGGCATTCTTGAACTCCCAACATTCTATTTTGGAATTCTAGAACTCCCAACATTCTATTTTGGCATTCTAGAACTCCCAACATTCTATTTTGGAATTCTAGAACTACCAACATTCTATTTTGGCATTCTAGAACTCCTAACATTCTATTTTGGAATTCTAGAACTACCGACATTCTATATTGGCATTCTAGAACTCCAAACATTCTATTTTGGAATTCTGCAACACCAACATTCTATTTTGGAATTCTAGAACTCCCGACATTCTATTTTGGCATTCTAGAACTCCCAACATTCTATTTTGGCATTCTAGAACTACCAACATTCTATTTTGGCATTCTAGAACTCCCAACATTCTATTTTGGAATTCTAGAAATACCAACATTCTATTTTGGCATTCTAGAACTCCCAACATTCTATTTTGGAATTCTGCAACACCAACATTCTATTTTGGATTTCTAGAACTCCCAACATTCTATTTTGGCATTCTAGAACTCCCAGCATTCTATTTTGGAATTCTAGAACTCCCAACATTCTATTTTGGAATTCTGCAACACCAACATTCTATTTTGGCATTCTAGAACTACCAACATTCTATTTTGGCATTCTAGAACTCCCAACATTCTATTTTGGAATTCTAGAAATACCAACATTATATTTTGGCATTCTAGAACTCCCAACATTCTATTTTGGAATTCTGCAACACCAACATTCTATTTTGGATTTCTAGAACTCCCAACATTCTATTTTGGCATTCTAGAACTCCCAACATTCTATTTTGGAATTCTGCAACACCAACATTCTATTTTGGCATTCTAGAACTCCCAACGTTCTATTTTGGCATTCTAGAACTCCCAACATTCTATTTTGGAATTCTGCAACACCAACATTCTATTTTGGATTTCTAGAACTCCCAACATTCTATTTTGGCATTCTAGAACTCCCAACATTCTATTTTGGAATTCTAGAACTACCAACATTCTATTTTGGCATTCTAGAACTCCAAACATTCTATTTTGGAATTCTGCAACACCAACATTCTATTTTGGAATTCTAGAACTCCCAACATTCTATTTTGGCATTCTAGAACTCCCAACATTCTATTGTGGCATTCCAGAACTCCCAACATTCTATTTTGGCATTCTAGAACTCCCAACATTCTATTTTGGCATTCTAGAACTCCCAACATTCTATTTTGGCATTCTAGAACTCCCAAGATTCTATTATGGCATTCTAGAACTCCCAACATTCTATTTTGGCATTCTAGAACTCCCAACATTCTATTTTGGCATTCTAGAACTCTTAACATTCTATTTTGGCATTCTAGAACTCCCAACATTCTATTTTGGAATTCTAGAACTACCAACATTCTATTTTGGAATTCTAGAACTACCAACATTCTATTTTGGAATTCTAGAACTTCCAACATTCTATTTTGGCATTCTAGAACTCCCAACATTCTATTTTGGCATTCTAGAACTACCAACATTCTATTTTGGCATTCTAGAACTCCCAACATTCTATTTTGGAATTCTAGAAATACCAACATTCTATTTTGGCATTCTAGAACTCCCAACATTCTATTTTGGAATTCTGCAACACCAACATTCTATTTTGGATTTCTAGAACTCCCAACATTCTATTTTGGCATTCTAGAACTCCCAGCATTCTATTTTGGAATTCTAGAACTCCCAACATTCTATTTTGGAATTCTGCAACACCAACATTCTATTTTGGCATTCTAGAACTACCAACATTCTATTTTGGCATTCTAGAACTCCCAACATTCTATTTTGGAATTCTAGAAATACCAACATTCTATTTTGGCATTCTAGAACTCCCAACATTCTATTTTGGAATTCTGCAACACCAACATTCTATTTTGGATTTCTAGAACTCCCAACATTCTATTTTGGCATTCTAGAACTCCCAACATTCTATTTTGGAATTCTGCAACACCAACATTCTATTTTGGCATTCTAGAACTCCCAACATTCTATTTTGGCATTCTAGAACTCCCAACATTCTATTTTGGAATTCTGCAACACCAACATTCTATTTTGGATTTCTAGAACTCCCAACATTCTATTTTGGCATTCTAGAACTCCCAACATTCTATTTTGGAATTCTAGAACTACCAACATTCTATTTTGGCATTCTAGAACTCCAAACATTCTATTTTGGAATTCTGCAACACCAACATTCTATTTTGGAATTCTAGAACTCCCAACATTCTATTTTGGCATTCTAGAACTCCCAACATTCTATTGTGGCATTCTAGAACTCCCAACATTCTATTTTGGCATTCTAGAACTCCCAACATTCTATTTTGGAATTCTACAACTACCAACATTCTATTTTGGCATTCTAGAACTCCCAACATTCTATTTTGGAATTCTGCAACACCAACATTCTATTTTGGATTTCTAGAACTCCCAACATTCTATTTTGGCATTCTAGAACTCCCAACATTCTATTTTGGAATTCTAGAACTCCCAACATTCTATTTTGGAATTCTGCAACACCAACATTCTATTTTGGCATTCTAGAACTCCAAACATTCTATTTTGGAATTCTGCAACACCAACATTCTATTTTGGATTTCTAGAACTCCCAACATTCTATTTTGGCATTCTAGAACTCCCAACATTCTATTTTGGAATTCTAGAACTACCAACATTCTATTTTGGCATTCTAGAACTCCAAACATTCTATTTTGGAATTCTGCAACACCAACATTCTATTTTGGATTTCTAGAACTCCCAACATTCTATTTTGGCATTCTAGAACTCCCAGCATTCTATTTTGGAATTCTAGAACTCCCAACATTCTATTTTGGAATTCTGCAACACCAACATTCTATTTTGGATTTCTAGAACTCCCAACATTCTATTTTGGCATTCTAGAACTCCCAACATTCTATTTTGGAATTCTGCAACACCAACATTCTATTTTGGCATTCTAGAACTCCCAACATTCTATTTTGGCATTCTAGAACTCCCAACATTCTATTTTGGAATTCTGCAACACCAACATTCTATTTTGGATTTCTAGAACTCCCAACATTCTATTTTGGCATTCTAGAACTCCCAACATTCTATTTTGGAATTCTAGAACTACCAACATTCTATTTTGGCATTCTAGAACTCCAAACATTCTATTTTGGAATTCTGCAACACCAACATTCTATTTTGGAATTCTAGAACTCCCAACATTCTATTTTGGCATTCTAGAACTCCCAACATTCTATTGTGGCATTCCAGAACTCCCAACATTCTATTTTGGCATTCTAGAACTCCCAACATTCTATTTTGGCATTCTAGAACTCCCAACATTCTATTTTGGCATTCTAGAACTCCCAACATTCTATTATGGCATTCTAGAACTCCCAACATTCTATTTTGGCATTCTAGAACTCCCAACATTCTATTTTGGCATTCTAGAACTCTTAACATTCTATTTTGGCATTCTAGAACTCCCAACATTCTATTTTGGCATTCTAGAACTCCCAGCATTCTATTTTGGAATTCTAGAACTCCCAACATTCTATTTTGGAATTCTGCAACACCAACATTCTATTTTGGCATTCTAGAACTCCCAACATTCTATTTTGGCATTCTAGAACTCCCAACATTCTATTTTGGAATTCTAGAACTACCAACATTCTATTTTGGCATTCTAGAACTCCAAACATTCTATTTTGGAATTCTGCAACACCAACATTCTATTTTGGATTTCTAGAACTCCCAACATTCTATTTTGGCATTCTAGAACTCCCAGCATTCTATTTTGGAATTCTAGAACTCCCAACATTCTATTTTGGAATTCTGCAACACCAACATTCTATTTTGGATTTCTAGAACTCCCAACATTCTATTTTGGCATTCTAGAACTCCCAACATTCTATTTTGGAATTCTGCAACACCAACATTCTATTTTGGCATTCTAGAACTCCCAACATTCTATTTTGGCATTCTAGAACTCCCAACATTCTATTTTGGAATTCTGCAACACCAACATTCTATTTTGGATTTCTAGAACTCCCAACATTCTATTTTGGCATTCTAGAACTCCCAACATTCTATTTTGGAATTCTAGAACTACCAACATTCTATTTTGGCATTCTAGAACTCCAAACATTCTATTTTGGAATTCTGCAACACCAACATTCTATTTTGGAATTCTAGAACTCCCAACATTCTATTTTGGCATTCTAGAACTCCCAACATTCTATTGTGGCATTCCAGAACTCCCAACATTCTATTTTGGCATTCTAGAACTCCCAACATTCTATTTTGGCATTCTAGAACTCCCAACATTCTATTTTGGCATTCTAGAACTCCCAACATTCTATTATGGCATTCTAGAACTCCCAACATTCTATTTTGGCATTCTAGAACTCCCAACATTCTATTTTGGCATTCTAGAACTCTTAACATTCTATTTTGGCATTCTAGAACTCCCAACATTCTATTTTGGCATTCTAGAACTCCCAGCATTCTATTTTGGAATTCTAGAACTCCCAACATTCTATTTTGGAATTCTGCAACACCAACATTCTATTTTGGCATTCTAGAACTACCAACATTCTATTTTGGCATTCTAGAACTCCCAACATTCTATTTTGGAATTCTAGAAATACCAACATTCTATTTTGGCATTCTAGAACTCCCAACATTCTATTTTGGAATTCTGCAACACCAACATTCTATTTTGGATTTCTAGAACTCCCAACATTCTATTTTGGCATTCTAGAACTCCCAACATTCTATTTTGGAATTCTGCAACACCAACATTCTATTTTGGCATTCTAGAACTCCCAACATTCTATTTTGGCATTCTAGAACTCCCAACATTCTATTTTGGAATTCTGCAACACCAACATTCTATTTTGGATTTCTAGAACTCCCAACATTCTATTTTGGCATTCTAGAACTCCCAACATTCTATTTTGGAATTCTAGAACTACCAACATTCTATTTTGGCATTCTAGAACTCCAAACATT
The DNA here is from genome assembly GCF_028390025.1 of Pseudophryne corroboree. Taxonomy (NCBI): domain Eukaryota; kingdom Metazoa; phylum Chordata; class Amphibia; order Anura; family Myobatrachidae; genus Pseudophryne; species Pseudophryne corroboree. The sequence goes on from NW_026967466.1 coordinate 2,221,365, forward strand.
CTATTTTGGAATTCTGCAACACCAACATTCTATTTTGGAATTCTAGAACTCCCAACATTCTATTTTGGCATTCTAGAACTCCCAACATTCTATTGTGGCATTCTAGAACTCCCAACATTCTATTTTGGCATTCTAGAACTCCCAACATTCTATTTTGGAATTCTACAACTACCAACATTCTATTTTGGCATTCTAGAACTCCCAACATTCTATTTTGGAATTCTGCAACACCAACATTCTATTTTGGATTTCTAGAACTCCCAACATTCTATTTTGGCATTCTAGAACTCCCAACATTCTATTTTGGAATTCTAGAACTCCCAACATTCTATTTTGGAATTCTAGAACTACCAACATTCTATTTTGGCATTCTAGAACTCCAAACATTCTATTTTGGAATTCTGCAACACCAACATTCTATTTTGGATTTCTAGAACTCCCAACATTCTATTTTGGCATTCTAGAACTTCCAACATTCTATTTTGGAATTCTAGAACTACCAACATTCTATTTTGGCATTCTAGAACTCCAAACATTCTATTTTGGAATTCTGCAACACCAACATTCTATTTTGGATTTCTAGAACTCCCAACATTCTATTTTGGCATTCTAGAACTCCCAGCATTCTATTTTGGAATTCTAGAACTCCCAACATTCTATTTTGGAATTCTAGAACTCCCAACATTCTATTTTGGCATTCTAGAACTCCCAACATTCTATTCTTGAATTCTGCAACACCAACATTCTGTTTTGGAATTCTAGAAATACCACAATTCTATTTTGGCATTCTAGAACTCCCAACATTCTATTCTTGAATTCTGCAACACCAACATTCTATTTTGGAATTCTAGAAATACCAACATTCTAATTTGGCATTCTAGAACTCCCAACATTCTATTTTGGAATTCTGCAACACCAACATTCTATTTTGGATTTCTAGAACTCCCAACATTCTATTTTGGCATTCTAGAACTCCCAACATTCTATTTTGGAATTCTGCAACACCAACATTCTATTTTGGCATTCTAGAACTCCCAACATTCTATTTTGGCATTCTAGAACTCCCAACATTCTATTTTGGAATTCTGCAACACCAACATTCTATTTTGGATTTCTAGAACTCCCAACATTCTATTTTGGCATTCTAGAACTCCCAACATTCTATTTTGGAATTCTAGAACTACCAACATTCTATTTTGGCATTCTAGAACTCCAAACATTCTATTTTGGAATTCTGCAACACCAACATTCTATTTTGGAATTCTAGAACTCCCAACATTCTATTTTGGCATTCTAGAACTCCCAACATTCTATTGTGGCATTCCAGAACTCCCAACATTCTATTTTGGCATTCTAGAACTCCCAACATTCTATTTTGGCATTCTAGAACTCCCAACATTCTATTTTGGCATTCTAGAACTCCCAACATTCTATTATGGCATTCTAGAACTCCCAACATTCTATTTTGGCATTCTAGAACTCCCAACATTCTATTTTGGCATTCTAGAACTCTTAACATTCTATTTTGGCATTCTAGAACTCCCAACATTCTATTTTGGCATTCTAGAACTACCAACATTCTATTTTGGCATTCTAGAACTCCCAGCATTCTATTTTGGAATTCTAGAACTCCCAACATTCTATTTTGGAATTCTGCAACACCAACATTCTATTTTGGATTTCTAGAACTCCCAACATTCTATTTTGGCATTCTAGAACTCCCAACATTCTATTTTGGAATTCTAGAACTACCAACATTCTATTTTGGCATTCTAGAACTCCAAACATTCTATTTTGGAATTCTGCAACACCAACATTCTATTTTGGAATTCTAGAACTCCCAACATTCTATTTTGGCATTCTAGAACTCCCAACATTCTATTGTGGCATTCCAGAACTCCCAACATTCTATTTTGGCATTCTAGAACTCCCAACATTCTATTTTGGCATTCTAGAACTCCCAACATTCTATTTTGGAATTCTAGAACTCCCAACATTCTATTATGGCATTCTAGAACTCCCAACATTCTATTTTGGCATTCTAGAACTCCCAACATTCTATTTTGGCATTCTAGAACTCTTAACATTCTATTTTGGCATTCTAGAACTCCCAACATTCTATTTTGGCATTCTAGAACTACCAACATTCTATTTTGGCATTCTAGAACTCCCAGCATTCTATTTTGGAATTCTAGAACTCCCAACATTCTATTTTGGAATTCTGCAACACCAACATTCTATTTTGGCATTCTAGAACTACCAACATTCTATTTTGGCATTCTAGAACTCCCAACATTCTATTTTGGAATTCTAGAAATACCAACATTCTATTTTGGCATTCTAGAACTCCCAACATTCTATTTTGGAATTCTGCAACACCAACATTCTATTTTGGATTTCTAGAACTCCCAACATTCTATTTTGGCATTCTAGAACTCCCAACATTCTATTTTGGAATTCTGCAACACCAACATTCTATTTGGCATTCTAGAACTCCCAACATTCTATTTTGGCATTCTAGAACTCCCAACATTCTATTTTGGAATTCTGCAACACCAACATTCTATTTTGGATTTCTAGAACTCCCAACATTCTATTTTGGCATTCTAGAACTCCCAACATTCTATTTTGGAATTCTAGAACTACCAACATTCTATTTTGGCATTCTAGAACTCCAAACATTCTATTTTGGAATTCTGCAACACCAACATTCTATTTTGGAATTCTAGAACTCCCAACATTCTATTTTGGCATTCTAGAACTCCCAACATTCTATTGTGGCATTCTAGAACTCCCAACATTCTATTTTGGCATTCTAGAACTCCCAACATTCTATTTTGGAATTCTACAACTACCAACATTCTATTTTGGCATTCTAGAACTCCCAACATTCTATTTTGGAATTCTGCAACACCAACATTCTATTTTGGATTTCTAGAACTCCCAACATTCTATTTTGGCATTCTAGAACTCCCAACATTCTATTTTGGAATTCTAGAACTCCCAACATTCTATTTTGGAATTCTAGAACTACCAACATTCTATTTTGGCATTCTAGAACTCCAAACATTCTATTTTGGAATTCTGCAACACCAACATTCTATTTTGGATTTCTAGAACTCCCAACATTCTATTTTGGCATTCTAGAACTTCCAACATTCTATTTTGGAATTCTAGAACTACCAACATTCTATTTTGGCATTCTAGAACTCCAAACATTCTATTTTGGAATTCTGCAACACCAACATTCTATTTTGGATTTCTAGAACTCCCAACATTCTATTTTGGCATTCTAGAACTCCCAGCATTCTATTTTGGAATTCTAGAACTCCCAACATTCTATTTTGGAATTCTAGAACTCCCAGCATTCTATTTTGGCTTTCTAAAACTCCCAACATTCTATTTTGGAATTCTACTGCTCCCAACATTCTATTCTGGAATTCTGCAACACCAACATTCTATTTTGGAATTCAATAACTCCCAACATTCTATTTTGGAATTCAAGAACTCCCAACATTCTATTTTGGAATTCTAGAACTCCCAACATTCTATTTTGGAATTCTAGAACTCCCAACATTCTATTCTGGAATTCTGCAACACCAACATTCTATTTTGGAATTCAAGAACTCCCTAAATTCTATTTTGGAATTCAAGAACTCCCAACATTCTATTTTGGAATTCTGCAATACCAACATACTATTTTGGAATTCTAGAACTCCCAACATTCTATTTTGGAATTCTAGAACTCCCAACATTCTATTTTGGAATTCTAGAACTCCCAACATTCTATTTTAGACTTCTAGAGCTCCCAACATTCTATTTTGGAATTCTAGAACTCCCAACATTCTAACATGCAGTGTTTATTCAGTGTGTCGTGCAGTGTAGTGTGCAGTGTAATTGCAGTGTGTCATGTAGTGTAAATTCTGTGTATCATATTGTGCAGTGTAATGTGCAGAGTATCATGCAGTGAAATTGCAGTGTAATGCAAAGTGTAGCACATCATGCAGTGTATATGTGGTGTGTTGTGCTGTGTATCATGCAGTGTATCATATCATGCAGGGAAATGCGCAGTGTATCGTGTAGTGTATCGTTCAGTGTAATGTGCAGCTTATCATATTATGCAGTGAAATTGCAGTGTAATGTGTAGTGTATCGTGCAGTGTATAGTATCATACAGTGAAACATGCTGTGAATGATGCCATGTAAAGTGCAGTGTACTGTGCAGTGTATTATTTTGGAATTCTGCAACACCAACATTCTATTTTGGAATTCTAGAACTCTTAAAATTCTATTTTGGAATTCTGCAACACCAACATTCTATTTTGGAATTCTAGAACTCCCAACATTCTATTTTTGAATTCTAGAACTCCAAAAATTCTATTTTGGAATTCTGCAACACCAACATTCTATTTTGGAATACTAGAACTCTCAATATTCTATTCTGGAATTCTGCAACACCAAGAGTCTATTTTGGCATTCTAGAACTCCCAACATTCTATTTTGGAATTCTAGAACTCCCAACATTCTATTTTGGATTCTACTGCTCCCAACATTCTATTCTGGAATTCTGCAACACCAACATTCTATTTTGGAATTAAAGAACTCCCAACATTCTATTTTGGAATTCTAGAACTCCCAACATTCTATTTTGGAATTCTGCAACACCAACATTCTATTTTGAAATTCTAGAAGTCCCAACATTCTATTTTGGAATTCTAGGACTCCCAACATTCTATTTTGGCATTCTAGAACTCCCAACATTCTATTTTGGAATTCTAGAATGCTCAACATTCTATTCTGGAATTCTGCAACACCAACATTCTATTTTGGAATTCTAGGACTCCCAACATTCTATTTTGGCATTCTAAAACTCCCAACATTCTATTTTGGAATTCTACTGCTCCCAACATTCTATTCTGGAATTCTGCAACACCAACATTCTATTTTGGAATTCAATAACTCCCAACATTCTATTTTGGAATTCAAGAACTCCCAACATTCTATTTTGGAATTCTAGAACTCCCAACATTCTATTTTGGAATTCCAGAACTCCCAACATTCTATTCTGGAATTCTGCAACACCAACATTCTATTTTGGAATTCTAGAACTCTTAAAATTCTATTTTGGAATTCTGCAACACCAACATTCTATTTTGGAATACTAGAACTCTCAATATTCTATTTTGGAATTCTGCAACACCAAGTTACTATTTTGGCATTCTAGAACTCCCAACATTTTATTTGGGAATTCTAGAACTCCCAACATTCTATTTTGGAATTCTAGAACTACCAACATTCTATTCTTGAATTCTGCAACACCAACATTCTACTTTGGAATTCTTGAACTACCAACATTCTATTTTGGAATTCTAGAACTTCCAACATTCTATTTTGGAATTCTAGAATGCCCAACATTCTATTCTGGAATTCTGCAACACCAACATTCTATTTTGGTATTCTAGGACTCCCAGCAGTCTTTTTTGGAATTCTAGAACTCCCAACATTCTATTCTGGAATTCTGCAACACCAAAATTCTACTTTAGAATTCTAGAAGTCCCAACATTCTATTTTGGAATTCTAGAATGCTCAACATTCTATTCTGGAATTCTGCAACACCAACATTCTATTTTGGAATTCTAGGACTCCCAACATTCTATTTTGGCATTCTAGAACTCCCAACATTCTATTTTGGAATTCTACTGCTGCCAACATTCTATTCTGGAATTCTGCAAAACCAACATTCTATTTTGGAATTCAAGAACTCCCAACATTCTATTTTGGAATTCAGGAACTCCTAACATTCTATTTTGGAATTCTAGAACTCCCAAAATTCTATTTTGGAATTCTAGAACTCCCAACATTCTATTTTGGAATTCTAGAATGCTCAACATTCTATTCTGGAATTCTGCAACACCATCATTCTATTTTGGAATTCTAGGACTCCCAACATTCTATTTTGGAATTCTAGAACTCCCAACATTCTATTCTGGAATTCTGCAACACCAACATTCTATTTTGGAATTCAAGAACTCCCTAGATTCTATTTTGGAATTCAAGAACTCCCAACATTCTATTTTGGAATTCTGCAATACCAACATACTATTTTGGAATTGTAGAATCTCAACATTCTATTTTGGAATTCTAGAACTCCCAACATTCTATTTTGGAATTCTAGAACTCCCAACATTCTATTTTAGACTTCTAGAGCTCCTAACATTCTATTTTGGAATTCTAGAACTCCCAACATTCTAACATGCAGTGTTTATTCAGTGTGTCGTGCAGTGTAGTGTGCAGTGTAATTGCAGTGTGTCATGTAGTGTAAATTCTGTGTATCATATTGTGCAGTGTAATGTGCAGAGTATCATGCAGTGAAATTGCAGTGTAATGCAAAGTGTAGCACATCATGCAGTGTATATGTGGTGTGTTGTGCTGTGTATCATGCAGTGTATCATTTCATGCAGGGAAATGCGCAGTGTATCGTGTAGTGTATCGTTCAGTGTAATGTGCAGCTTATCATATTATGCAGTGTAATATGCAGTGAAATTGCAGTGTAATGTGTAGTGTATCGTGCAGTGTATAGTATCATGCAGTGAAACATGCTGTGAATGATGCCATGTAAAGTGCAGTGTACTGTGCAGTGTATTATTTTGGAATTCTGCATCACCAACGTTCTATTTTGGAATTCTAGAATGCCCAACATTCTATTGTGGAATTCTGCAACACCAACATTCTACTTTAGAATTCTAGAACTTCTAACATTCTGTTTTGGAATTCTGCAACACCAACATTCTATTTTGGAATTCTAGAACTCCCAACATTCTATTTTTGAATTCTAGAACTCCAAAAATTCTATTTTGGAATTCTGCAACACCAACATTCTATTTTGGAATACTAGAACTCTCAATATTCTATTCTGGAATTCTGCAACACCAAGAGTCTATTTTGGCATTCTAGAACTCCCAACATTCTATTTTGGAATTCTAGAACTCCCAACATTCTATTTTGGATTCTACTGCTCCCAACATTCTATTCTGGAATTCTGCAACACCAACATTCTATTTTGGAATTAAAGAACTCCCAACATTCTATTTTGGAATTCAAGAACTCCCAACATTCTCTTTTGGAATTCTAGAACTCCCAACATTCTATTTTGGAATTCTGCAACACCAACATTCTATTTTGAAATTCTAGAAGTCCCAACATTCTATTTTGGAATTCTAGAACTCCCAACATTCTATTTTTGAATTCTAGAATGCTCAACATTCTATTCTGGAATTCTGCAACACCAACATTCTATTTTGGAATTCTAGGACTCCCAACATTCTATTTTGGCATTCTAGAACTCCCAACATTCTATTTTGGAATTCTAGAATGCTCAACATTCTATTCTGGAATTCTGCAACACCAACATTCTATTTTGGAATTCTAGGACTCCCAACATTCTATTTTGGCATTCTAAACCTCCCAACATTCTATTTTGGAATTCTACTGCTCCCAACATTCTATTCTGGAATTCTGCAACACCAACATTCTATTTTGGAATTCAATAACTCCCAACATTCTATTTTGGAATTCAAGAACTCCCAACATTCTATTTTGGAATTCTAGAACTCCCAACATTCTATTTTGGAATTCTAGAACTCCCAACATTCTATTCTGGAATTCTGCAACACCAACATTCTATTTTGGAATTCAAGAACTCCCTAAATTCTATTTTGGAATTCAAGAACTCCCAACATTCTATTTTGGAATTCTGCAATACCAACATACTATTTTGGAATTCTAGAACTCCCAACATTCTATTTTGGAATTCTAGAACTCCCAACATTCTATTTTGGAATTCTAGAACTCCCAACATTCTATTTTAGACTTCTAGAGCTCCCAACATTCTATTTTGGAATTCTAGAACTCCCAACATTCTAACATGCAGTGTTTATTCAGTGTGTCGTGCAGTGTAGTGTGCAGTGTAATTGCAGTGTGTCATGTAGTGTAAATTCTGTGTATCATATTGTGCAGTGTAATGTGCAGAGTATCATGCAGTGAAATTGCAGTGTAATGCAAAGTGTAGCACATCATGCAGTGTATATGTGGTGTGGTGTGCTGTGTATCATGCAGTGTATCATATCATGCAGGGAAATGTGCAGTGTATCGTGTAGTGTATCGTTCAGTGTAATGTGCAGCTTATCATATTATGCAGTGTAATATGCAGTGAAATTGCAGTGTAATGTGTAGTGTATCGTGCAGTGTATAGTATCATGCAGTGAAACATGCTGTGAATGATGCCATGTAACGCGCAGTGTACTGTGCAGTGTATTATTTTGGAATTCTGCATCACCAACGTTCTATTTTGGAATTCTAGAATGCCCAACATTCTATTGTGGAATTCTGCAACACCAACATTCTATTTTGGAATTCTAGAACTCTTAAAATTCTATTTTGGAATTCTGCAACACCAACATTCTATTTTGGAATACTAGAACTCTCAATATTCTATTCTGGAATTCTGCAACACCAAGTTACTATTTTGGCATTCTAGAACTCCCAACATTTTATTTGGGAATTCTAGAACTCCCAACATTCTATTTTGGAATTCTAGAACTACCAACATTCTATTCTTGAATTCTGCAACACCAACATTCTACTTTGGAATTCTTGAACTACCAACATTCTATTTTGGAATTCTAGAACTTCCAACATTCTATTTTGGAATTCTAGAATGCCCAACATTCTATTCTGGAATTCTGCAACACCAACATTCTATTTTGGTATTCTAGAAGTCCCAACATTCTATTTTGGAATTCTAGAATGCTCAACATTCTATTCTGGAATTCTGCAACACCAACATTCTATTTTGGAATTCTAGGACTCCCAACATTCTATTTTGGAATTCTAGAACTCCTAAAATTCTATTTTGGAACTCTGCAACACCAACATTCTATTTTGGAATACTAGAACTCTCAATATTCTATTCTGGAATTCTGCAACACCAAGTTACTATTTTGGCATTCTAGAACTCCCAACATTTTATTTTGGAATTCTAGAACTCCCAACATTCTATTTTGGAATTCTAGAACTACCAACATTCTATTCTTGAATTCTGCAACACCAACATTCTACTTTGGAATTCTTGAACTACCAACATTCTATTTTGGAATTCTAGAACTTCCAACATTCTATTTTGGAATTCTAGAATGCCCAACATTCTATTCTGGAATTCTGCAACACCAACATTCTATTTTGGTATTCTAGGACTCCCAACAGTCTTTTTTGGAATTCTAGAACTCCCAACATTCTATTCTGGAATTCTGCAACACCAACATTCTACTTTAGAATTCTAGAACTTCTAACATTCTATTTTGGAATTCTGCAACACCAACATTCTATTTTTGAATTCTAGAACTCCCATAATTTTATTTTGGAATTCTAGAACTCCCAACATTCTATTTTGGAATTTTGCAACACCAACATTCTATTTTGAAATTCTAGAAGTCCCAACATTCTATTTTGGAATTCTAGAACTCCCAACATTCTATTTTGGAATTCTAGAATGCTCAACATTCTATTCTGGAATTCTGCAACACCAACATTCTATTTTGGAATTCTAGGACTCCCAACTTTCTATTTTGGCATTCTAGAACTCCCAACATTCTATTTTGGAATTCTAGAATGCTCAACATTCTATTCTGGAATTCTGCAACACCAACATTCTGTTTTGGAATTCTAGGACTCCCAACATTCTATTTTGGCATTCTAGAACTCCCAACATTCTATTTTGGAATTCTGCAATACCAACATACTATTTTGGAATTCTAGAACTCCCAACATTCTATTTTGGAATTCTAGAACTCCCAACATTCTATTTTGGAATTCTACTGCTCCCAACATTCTATTCTGGAATTCTGCAACACCAACATTCTATTTTGGAATTCAAGAACTCCCAACATTCTATTATGGAATTCTGCAACACCAACATACTATTTTGGAATTCAAGAACTCCCTAGATTCTATTTTGGAATTCAAGAACTCCCAACATTCTATTTTGGAATTCTGCAATACCAACATACTATTTTGGAATTCTAGAACTCCCAACATTCTATTTTGGAATTCTAGAACTCCCAACATTCTATTTTGGAATTCTAGAACTCCCAACATTCTAACATGCAGTGTTTATTCAGTGTGTCATGCAGTGTAGTGTGCAGTGTAATTGCAGTGTGTCATGTAGTGTAAATTATGTGTATCATATTGTGCAGTGTAATGTGCAGAGTATCATGCAGTGAAATTGCAGTGTAATGCAAAGTGTAGCACATCATGCAGTGTATATGTGGTGTGTTGTGCTGTGTATCATGCAGTGTATCATATCATGCAGGGAAATGCGCAGTGTATCGTGTAGTGTATCGTTCAGTGTAATGTGCAGCTTATCATATTATGCAGTGTAATATGCAGTGAAATTGCAGTGTAATGTGTAGTGTATCGTGCAGTGTATAGTATCATGCAGTGAAACATGCTGTGAATGATGCCATGTAAAGTGCAGTGTACTGTGCAGTGTATTATTTTGGAATTCTGCATCACCAACGTTCTATTTTGGAATTCTAGAATGCCCAACATTCTATTGTGGAATTCTGCAACACCAACATTCTATTTTGGAATTCTAGAACTCCTAAAATTCTATTTTGGAACTCTGCAACACCAACATTCTATTTTGGAATACTAGAACTCTCAATATTCTATTCTGGAATTCTGCAACACCAAGTTACTATTTTGGCATTCTAGAACTCCCAACATTTTATTTGGGAATTCTAGAACTCCCAACATTCTATTTTGGAATTCTAGAACTACCAACATTCTATTCTTGAATTCTGCAACACCAACATTCTACTTTGGAATTCTTGAACTACCAACATTCTATTTTGGAATTCTAGAACTTCCAACATTCTATTTTGGAATTCTAGAATGCCCAACATTCTATTCTGGAATTCTGCAACACCAACATTCTATTTTGGTATTCTAGGACTCCCAACAGTCTTTTTTGGAATTCTAGAACTCCCAACATTCTATTCTGGAATTCTGCAACACCAACATTCTACTTTAACATTCTATTTTGGAATTCTGCAACACCAACATTCTATTTTTGAATTCTAGAACTCCCATCATTTTATTTTGGAATTCTAGAACTCCCAACATTCTATTTTGGAATTTTGCAACACCAACATTCTATTTTGAAATTCTAGAAATCCCAACATTCTATTTTGGAATTCTAGAACTCCCAACATTCTATTTTGGAATTCTAGAATGCTCAACATTCTATTCTGGAATTCTGCAACACCAACATTCTATTTTGGAATTCTAGGACTCCCAACTTTCTATTTTGGCATTCTAGAACTCCCAACATTCTATTTTGGAATTCTAGAATGCTCAACATTCTATTCTGGAATTCTGCAACACCAACATTCTGTTTTGGAATTCTAGGACTCCCAACATTCTATTTTGGCATTCTAGAACTCCCAACATTCTATTTTGGATTCTACTGCTCCCAACATTCTATTCTGGAATTCTGCAACACCAACATTCTATTTTGGAATTAAAGAACTCCCAACATTCTATTTTGGAATTCTAGAACTCCCAACATTCTATTTTGGAATTCTGCAACACCAACATTCTATTTTGAAATTCTAGAAGTCCCAACATTCTATTTTGGAATTCTAGAACTCCCAACATTCTATTTTTGAATTCTAGAATGCTCAACATTCTATTCTGGAATTCTGCAACACCAACATTCTATTTTGGAATTCTAGGACTCCCAACATTCTATTTTGGCATTCTAGAACTCCCAACATTCTATTTTGGAATTCTAGAATGCTCAACATTCTATTCTGGAATTCTGCAACACCAACATTCTATTTTGGTATTCTAGGACTCCCAACATTCTATTTTGGCATTCTAAAACTCCCAACATTCTATTTTGGAATTCTACTGCTCCCAACATTCTATTCTGGAATTCTGCAACACCAACATTCTATTTTGGAATTCAATAACTCCCAACATTCTATTTTGGAATTCAAGAACTCCCAACATTCTATTTTGGAATTCTAGAACTCCCAACATTCTATTTTGGAATTCTAGAACTCCCAACATTCTATTCTGGAATTCTGCAACACCAACATTCTATTTTGGAATTCAAGAACTCCCTAAATTCTATTTTGGAATTCAAGAACTCCCAACATTCTATTTTGGAATTCTGCAATACCAACATACTATTTTGGAATTCTAGAACTCCCAACATTCTATTTTGGAATTCTAGAACTCCCAACATTCTATTTTGGAATTCTAGAACTCCCAACATTCTATTTTAGACTTCTAGAGCTCCCAACATTCTATTTTGGAATTCTAGAACTCCCAACATTCTAACATGCAGTGTTTATTCAGTGTGTCGTGCAGTGTAGTGTGCAGTGTAATTGCAGTGTGTCATGTAGTGTAAATTCTGTGTATCATATTGTGCAGTGTAATGTGCAGAGTATCATGCAGTGAAATTGCAGTGTAATGCAAAGTGTAGCACATCATGCAGTGTATATGTGGTGTGTTGTGCTGTGTATCATGCAGTGTATCATATCATGCAGGGAAATGCGCAGTGTATCGTGTAGTGTATCGTTCAGTGTAATGTGCAGCTTATCATATTATGCAGTGAAATTGCAGTGTAATGTGTAGTGTATCGTGCAGTGTATAGTATCATGCAGTGAAACATGCTGTGAATGATGCCATGTAAAGTGCAGTGTACTGTGCAGTGTATTATTTTGGAATTCTGCATCACCAACGTTCTATTTTGGAATTCTAGAATGCCCAACATTCTATTGTGGAATTCTGCAACACCAACATTCTATTTTGGAATTCTAGGACTCTTAAAATTCTATTTTGGAATTCTGCAACACCAACATTCTACTTTGGAATTCTTGAACTACCAACATTCTATTTTGGAATTCTAGAACTTCCAACATTCTATTTTGGAATTCTAGAATGCCCAACATTCTATTCTGGAATTCTGCAACACCAACATTCTATTTTGGTATTCTAGGACTCCCAACAGTCTTTTTTGGAATTCTAGAACTCCCAACATTCTATTCTGGAATTCTGCAAAACCAACATTCTACTTTAGAATTCTAGAACTTCTAACATTCTATTTTGGAATTCTGCAACACCAACATTCTATTTTTGAATTCTAGAACTCCCATCATTTTATTTTGGAATTCTAGAACTTCCAACATTCTATTTTGGAATTTTGCAACACCAACATTCTATTTTGAAATTCTAGAAGTCCCAACATTCTATTTTGGAATTCTAGAACTCCCAACATTCTATTTTGGAATTCTATAATGCTCAACATTCTATTCTGGAATTCTGCAACACCAACATTCTATTTTGGAATTCTAGGACTCCCAACTTTCTATTTTGGCATTCTAGAACTCCCAACATTCTATTTTGGAATTCTAGAATGCTCAACATTCCATTCTGGAATTCTGCAACACCAACATTCTGTTTTGGAATTCTAGGACTCCCAACATTCTATTTTGGCATTCTAGAACTCCCAACATTCTATTTTGGATTCTACTGCTCCCAACATTCTATTCTGGAATTCTGCAACACCAACATTCTATTTTGGAATTAAAGAACTCCCAACAATCTATTTTGGAATTCAAGAACTCCCAACATTCTATTTTTGAATTCTAGAACTCCCAACATTCTATTTTGGAATTCTGCAACACCAACATTCTATTTTGAAATTCTAGAAGTCCCAACATTCTATTTTGAAATTCTAGAAGTCCCAACATTTTATTTTGGAATTCTAGAACTCCCAACATTCTATTTTTAAATTCTAGAATGCTCAACATTCTATTCTGGAATTCTGCAACACCAACATTCTATTTTGGAATTCTAGGACTCCCAACATTCTATTTTGGCATTCTAGAACTCCCAACATTCTATTTTGGAATTCTAGAATGCTCAACATTCTATTCTGGAATTCTGCAACACCAACATTCTATTTTGGAATTCTAGGACTCCCAACATTCTATTTTGGCTTTCTAAAACTCCCAACATTCTATTTTGGAATTCTACTGCTCCCAACATTCTATTCTGGAATTCTGCAACACCAACATTCTATTTTGGAATTCAATAACTCCCAACATTCTATTTTGGAATTCAAGAACTCCCAACATTCTATTTTGGAATTCTAGAACTCCCAACATTCTATTTTGGAATTCTAGAACTCCCAACATTCTATTCTGGAATTCTGCAACACCAACATTCTATTTTGGAATTCAAGAACTCCCTAAATTCTATTTTGGAATTCAAGAACTCCCAACATTCTATTTTGGAATTCTGCAATACCAACATACTATTTTGGAATTCTAGAACTCCCAACATTCTATTTTGGAATTCTAGAACTCCCAACATTCTATTTTGGAATTCTAGAACTCCCAACATTCTATTTTAGACTTCTAGAGCTCCCAACATTCTATTTTGGAATTCTAGAACTCCCAACATTCTAACATGCAGTGTTTATTCAGTGTGTCGTGCAGTGTAGTGTGCAGTGTAATTGCAGTGTGTCATGTAGTGTAAATTCTGTGTATCATATTGTGCAGTGTAATGTGCAGAGTATCATGCAGTGAAATTGCAGTGTAATGCAAAGTGTAGCACATCATGCAGTGTATATGTGGTGTGTTGTGCTGTGTATCATGCAGTGTATCATATCATGCAGGGAAATGCGCAGTGTATCGTGTAGTGTATCGTTCAGTGTAATGTGCAGCTTATCATATTATGCAGTGAAATTGCAGTGTAATGTGTAGTGTATCGTGCAGTGTATAGTATCATGCAGTGAAACATGCTGTGAATGATGCCATGTAAAGTGCAGTGTACTGTGCAGTGTATTATTTTGGAATTCTGCAACACCAACATTCTATTTTGGAATTCTAGAACTCTTAAAATTCTATTTTGGAATTCTGCAACACCAACATTCTATTTTGGAATTCTAGAACTCCCAACATTCTATTTTTGAATTCTAGAACTCCAAAAATTCTATTTTGGAATTCTGCAACACCAACATTCTATTTTGGAATACTAGAACTCTCAATATTCTATTCTGGAATTCTGCAACACCAAGAGTCTATTTTGGCATTCTAGAACTCCCAACATTCTATTTTGGAATTCTAGAACTCCCAACATTCTATTTTGGATTCTACTGCTCCCAACATTCTATTCTGGAATTCTGCAACACCAACATTCTATTTTGGAATTAAAGAACTCCCAACATTCTATTTTGGAATTCAAGAACTCCCAACATTCTATTTTGGAATTCTAGAACTCCCAACATTCTATTTTGGAATTCTGCAACACCAACATTCTATTTTGAAATTCTAGAAGTCCCAACATTCTATTTTGGAATTCTAGAACTCCCAACATTCTATTTTTGAATTCTAGAATGCTCAAAATTCTATTCTGGAATTCTGCAACACCAACATTCTATTTTGGAATGCTAGGACTCCCAACATTCTATTTTGGCATTCTAGAACTCCCAACATTCTATTTTGGAATTCTAGAATGCTCAACATTCTATTCTGGAATTCTAGGACTCCCAACATTCTATTTTGGAATTCAAGAACTCCCAACATTCTATTTTGGAATTCTAGAACTCCCAACATTCTATTTTGGAATTCTAGAACTCCCAACATTCTATTCTGGAATTCTGCAACACCAACTTTCTATTTTGGAATTCAAGAACTCCCTAAATTCTATTTTGGAATTCAAGAACTCCCAACATTCTATTTTGGAATTCTGCAATACCAACATACTATTTTGGAATTCTAGAACTCCCAACATTCTATTTTGGAATTCTAGAACTCCCAACATTCTATTTTGGAATTCTAGAACTCCCAACATTCTATTTTAGACTTCTAGAGCTCCCAACATTCTATTTTGGAATTCTAGAACTCCCAACATTCTAACATGCAGTGTTTATTCAGTGTGTCGTGCAGTGTAGTGTGCAGTGTAATTGCAGTGTGTCATGTAGTGTAAATTCTGTGTATCATATTGTGCAGTGTAATGTGCAGAGTATCATGCAGTGAAATTGCAGTGTAATGCAAAGTGTAGCACATCATGCAGTGTATATGTGGTGTGGTGTGCTGTGTATCATGCAGTGTATCATATCATGCAGGGAAATGCGCAGTGTATCGTGTAGTGTATCGTTCAGTGTAATGTGCAGCTTATCATATTATGCAGTGTAATATGCAGTGAAATTGCAGTGTAATGTGTAGTGTATCGTGCAGTGTATAGTATCATGCAGTGAAACATGCTGTGAATGATGCCATGTAACGTGCAGTGTACTGTGCAGTGTATTATTTTGGAATTCTGCATCACCAACGTTCTATTTTGGAATTCTAGAATGCCCAACATTCTATTGTGGAATTCTGCAACACCAACATTCTACTTTAGAATTCTAGAACTTCTAACATTCTGTTTTGGAATTCTGCAACACCAACATTCTATTTTGGAATTCTGCAACACCAACATTCTATTTTGGAATACTAGAACTCTCAATATTCTATTCTGGAATTCTGCAACACCAAGTTACTATTTTGGCATTCTAGAACTCCCAACATTTTATTTGGGAATTCTAGAACTCCCAAATTCTATTTTGGAATTCTAGAACTACCAACATTCTATTCTTGAATTCTGCAACACCAATATTCTACTTTGGAATTCTTGAACTACCAACATTCTATTTTGGAATTCTAGAACTTCCAACATTCTATTTTGGAATTCTAGAATGCCCAACATTCTATTCTGGAATTCTGCAACACCAACATTCTATTTTGGTATTCTAGGACTCCCAGCAGTCTTTTTTGGAATTCTAGAACTCCCAACATTCTATTCTGGAATTCTGCAACACCAACATTCTACTTTAGAATTCTAGAAGTCCCAACATTCTATTTTGGAATTCTAGAATGCTCAACATTCTATTCTGGAATTCTGCAACACCAACATTCTATTTTGGAATTCTAGGACTCCCAACATTCTATTTTGGCATTCTATAACTCCCAACATTCTATTTTGGAATTCTACTGCTGCCAACATTCTATTCTGGAATTCTGCAACACCAACATTCTATTTTGGAATTCAAGAACTCCCAACATTCTATTTTGGAATTCAGGAACTCCTAACATTCTATTTTGGAATTCTAGAACTCCCAAAATTCTATTTTGGAATTCTAGAACTCCCAACATTCTATTTTGGAATTCTAGAATGCTCAACATTCTATTCTGGAATTCTGCAACACCAACATTCTATTTTGGAATTCTAGAACTCCCAACATTCTATTCTGGAATTCTGCAACACCAACATTCTATTTTGGAATTCAAGAACTCCCTAGATTCTATTTTGGAATTCAAGAACTCCCAACATTCTATTTTGGAATTCTGCAATACCAACATACTATTTTGGAATTGTAGAATCTCAACATTCTATTTTGGAATTGTAGAACTCCCAACATTCTATTTTGGAATTCTAGAACTCCCAACATTCTATTTTAAACTTCTAGAGCTCCCAACATTCTATTTTGGAATTCTAGAACTCCCAACATTCTAACATGCAGTGTTTATTCAGTGTGTCGTGCAGTGTAGTGTGCAGTGTAATTGCAGTGTGTCATGTAGTGTAAATTCTGTGTATCATATTGTGCAGTGTAATGTGCAGAGTATCATGCAGTGAAATTGCAGTGTAATGCAAAGTGTAGCACATCATGCAGTGTATATGTGGTGTGTTGTGCTGTGTATCATGCAGTGTATCATTTCATGCAGGGAAATGCGCAGTGTATCGTGTAGTGTATCGTTCAGTGTAATGTGCAGCTTATCATATTATGCAGTGTAATATGCAGTGAAATTGCAGTGTAATGTGTAGTGTATCGTGCAGTGTATAGTATCATGCAGTGAAACATGCTGTGAATGATGCCATGTAAAGTGCAGTGTACTGTGCAGTGTATTATTTTGGAATTCTGCATCACCAACGTTCTATTTTGGAATTCTAGAATGCCCAACATTCTATTGTGGAATTCTGCAACACCAACATTCTATTTTGGAATTCTAGAACTCCTAAAATTCTATTTTGGAATTCTGCAACACCAACATTCTATTTTGGAATACTAGAACTCACAATATTCTATTCTGGAATTCTGCAACACCAAGTTACTATTTTGGCATTCTAGAACTCCCAACATTTTATTTGGGAATTCTAGAACTACCAACATTCTATTCTTGAATTCTGCAACACCAACATTCTACTTTGGAATTCTTGAACTACCAACATTCTATTTTGGAATTCTAGAACTTCCAACATTCTATTTTGGAATTCTAGAATGCCCAACATTCTATTCTGGAATTCTGCAGCACCAACATTCTATTTTGGTATTCTAGGACTCCCAACATTCTTTTTTGGAATTCTAGAACTTCTAACATTCTATTTTGGAATTCTGCAACACCAACATTCTATTTTGGAATTCTAGAACTCCCATCATTTTATTTTGGAATTCTAGAACTCCCAACATTCTATTTTGGAATTCTGCAACACCAACATTCTATTTTGGCATTCTAGAACTCCCAACATTCTATTTTGGAATTCTATTGCTCCCAACATTCTATTCTTGAATTCTGCAACACCAACATTCTACTTTGGAATTCTTGAACTACCAACATTCTATTTTGGAATTCTAGAACTTCCAACATTCTATTTTGGAATTCTAGAATGCCCAACATTCTATTCTGGAATTCTGCAGCACCAACATTCTATTTTGGTATTCTAGGACTCCCAACATTCTTTTTTGGAATTCTAGAACTTCTAACATTCTATTTTGGAATTCTGCAACACCAACATTCTATTTTGGAATTCTAGAACTCCCATCATTTTATTTTGGAATTCTAGAACTCCCAACATTCTATTTTGGAATTCTGCAACACCAACATTCTATTTTGGCATTCTAGAACTCCCAACATTCTATTTTGGAATTCTATTGCTCCCAACATTCTATTCTGGAATTCTGCAACACCAACATTCTATTTTGGAATTCAAGAACTCCCAACATTCTATTTTGGAATTCAAGAACTCCCAACATTCTATTTTGGAATTCTAGAACTCCCAACATTCTATTTTGGAATTCTAGAACTTCCAACTTTCTATTCTGGAATTCTGCAACACCAACATACTATTTTGGAATTCAAGAACTCCCAACATTCTATTTTGGAATTCAAGAACTCCCAACATTCTATTTTGGAATTCTGCAATACCAACATACTATTTTGGAATTCTAGAACTCCCAACATTCTATTTTGGAATTCTAGAACTCCCAACATTCTATTTTGGAATTCTAGAACTCCCAACATTCTATTTTGGAATTCTAGAACTCCCAACATTCTATTTTAGACTTCTAGAGCTCCCAACATTCTATTTTGGAATTCTAGAACTCCCAACATTCTAACATGCAGTGTTTATGCAGTGTGTCGTGCAGTGTAGTGTGCAGTGTAATTGCAGTGTGTCATGTAGTGTAAATTCTGTGTATCATATTGTGCAGTGTAATGTGCAGAGTATCAGGCAGTGCAATGCAAAGTGTAGCACATCATGCAGTGTATATGTGGTGTGTTGTGCTGTGTATCATGCAGTGTATCATATCATGCAGGGAAATGCGCAGTGTATCATGTAGTGTATCGTTCAGTGTAATGTGCAGCTTATCATATTATGCAGTGTAATATGCAGTGAAATTGCAGTGTAATGTGTAGTGTATCGTGCAGTGTATAGTATCATGCAGTGAAACATGCTGTGAATGATGCCATGTAAAGTGCAGTGTACTGTGCAGTGTATTATTTTGGAATTCTGCATCACCAACGTTCTATTTTGGAATTCTAGAATGCCCAACATTCTATTGTGGAATTCTGCAACACCAACATTCTATTTTGGAATTCTAGAACTCCCAACATTCTATTTTTGAATTCTAGAACTCCTAAAATTCTATTTTGGAATTCTGCAACACCAACATTCTATTTTGGAATTCTAGCACTCCCAACATTCTATTTTGGAATTCTGCATCACCAACGTTCTATTTTGGAATTCTGCATCACCAACGTTCTATTTTGGAATTCTAGAACTCCCAACATTCTATTTTGTAATTCTAGAACTCCCAACATTCTAAAATGCAGTGTTTATGCAGTGTGTCGTGCAGTGTAGTGTGCAATGTAATTGCAGTGTGTCATGTAGTGTAAATTCTGTGTATTATATTGTGCAGTGTAATGTGCAGAGTATCATGCAGTGTAATGCAAAGTGTAGCACATCATGCAGTGTATATGTGGTGTGTTGTGCTGTGTATCATGCAGTGTATCATATCATGCAGGAAAATGCGCAGTGTATCATGTAGTGTATCGTTCAGTGTAATGTGCAGCTTATCATATTATGCAGTGCAATGTGCAGTGAAATTGCAGTGTAATGTGTAGTGTATCGTGCAGTGTATAGTATCATGCAGTGAAACATGCTGTGAATGATGCCATGTAAAGTGCAGTGTACTGTGCAGTGTATTATTTTGGAATTCTGCAACACCAACATTCTATTTTGGAATTCTAGAACTCCCAACATTCTATTGTTGGAATTCTGCAACACCAAGAGTCTATTTTGGCATTCTAGAACTCCCAACATTCTATTTTGGAATTCTAGAACTCCTAAAATTCTATTTTGGAATTCTGCAACACCAACATTCTATTTTGGAATACTAGAACTCTCAATATTCTATTCTGGAATTCTGCAACACCAAGAGTCTATTTTGGCATTCTAGAACTCCCAACATTCTATTTTGGAATTCTAGAACTCCCAACATTCTATTCTTGAATTCTGCAACACCAACATTCTACTTTGGAATTCTTGAACTACCAACATTCTATTTTGGAATTCTAGAACTTCCAACATTCTATTTTGGAATACTAGAATGCCCAACATTCTATTCTGGAATTCTGCAATACCAACATTCTATTTTGGTATTGTAGGACTCCCAACAGACTTTTTGGGAATTCTAGAACTCCCAACATTCTATTCTGGAATTCTGCAACACCAACATTCTATTTTTGAATTCTAGAACTCCCATCATTTTATTTTGGAATTCTAGAACTCCCAACATTCTATTTTGGAATTTTGCAACACCAACATTCTATTTTGAAATTCTAGAAGTCCCAACATTCTATTTTGGAATTCTAGAACTCCCAACATTCTATTTTGGAATTCTAGAATGCTCAACATTCTATTCTGGAATTCTGCAACACCAACATTCTATTTTGGAATTCTAGGACTCCCAATATTCTATTTTGGCATTCTAGAACTCCCAACATTCTATTTTGGAATTCTACTGCTGCCAACATTCTATTCTGGAATTCTGCAACACCAACATTCTATTTTGGAATTCAAGAACTCCCGACATTCTATTTTGGAATTCAAGTACTCCCGACATTCTATTTTGGAATTCAAGAACTCCCCACATTCTATTTTGGAATTCTAGAACTCCCAACATTCTATTTTGGAATTCTAGAATGCTCAACATTCTATTCTGGAATACTGCAACACCAACATTCTATTTTGGAATTCTAGGACTCCCAACATTCTATTTTGGAATTCTAGAACTCCCAACATTCTATTTTGGAATTCTGCAACACCAACATTCTATTTTGGATTTCTAGAACTCCCAACATTCTATTTTGGCATTCTAGAACTCCCAACATTCTATTTTGGAATTCTAGAACTCCCAACATTCTATTTTGGAATTCTGCAACACCAACATTCTATTTTGGCATTCTAGAACTCCAAACATTCTATTTTGGAATTCTGCAACACCAACATTCTATTTTGGATTTCTAGAACTCCCAACATTCTATTTTGGCATTCTAGAACTCCCAACATTCTATTTTGGAATTCTAGAACTACCAACATTCTATTTTGGCATTCTAGAACTCCAAACATTCTATTTTGGAATTCTGCAACACCAACATTCTATTTTGGATTTCTAGAACTCCCAACATTCTATTTTGGCATTCTAGAACTCCCAGCATTCTATTTTGGAATTCTAGAACTCCCAACATTCTATTTTGGAATTCTGCAACACCAACATTCTATTTTGGATTTCTAGAACTCCCAACATTCTATTTTGGCATTCTAGAACTCCCAACATTCTATTTTGGAATTCTGCAACACCAACATTCTATTTTGGCATTCTAGAACTCCCAACATTCTATTTTGGCATTCTAGAACTCCCAACATTCTATTTTGGAATTCTGCAACACCAACATTCTATTTTGGATTTCTAGAACTCCCAACATTCTATTTTGGCATTCTAGAACTCCCAACATTCTATTTTGGAATTCTAGAACTACCAACATTCTATTTTGGCATTCTAGAACTCCAAACATTCTATTTTGGAATTCTGCAACACCAACATTCTATTTTGGAATTCTAGAACTCCCAACATTCTATTTTGGCATTCTAGAACTCCCAACATTCTATTGTGGCATTCCAGAACTCCCAACATTCTATTTTGGCATTCTAGAACTCCCAACATTCTATTTTGGCATTCTAGAACTCCCAACATTCTATTTTGGCATTCTAGAACTCCCAACATTCTATTATGGCATTCTAGAACTCCCAACATTCTATTTTGGCATTCTAGAACTCCCAACATTCTATTTTGGCATTCTAGAACTCTTAACATTCTATTTTGGCATTCTAGAACTCCCAACATTCTATTTTGGCATTCTAGAACTCCCAGCATTCTATTTTGGAATTCTAGAACTCCCAACATTCTATTTTGGAATTCTGCAACACCAACATTCTATTTTGGCATTCTAGAACTCCCAACATTCTATTTTGGCATTCTAGAACTCCCAACATTCTATTTTGGAATTCTAGAACTACCAACATTCTATTTTGGCATTCTAGAACTCCAAACATTCTATTTTGGAATTCTGCAACACCAACATTCTATTTTGGATTTCTAGAACTCCCAACATTCTATTTTGGCATTCTAGAACTCCCAGCATTCTATTTTGGAATTCTAGAACTCCCAACATTCTATTTTGGAATTCTGCAACACCAACATTCTATTTTGGATTTCTAGAACTCCCAACATTCTATTTTGGCATTCTAGAACTCCCAACATTCTATTTTGGAATTCTGCAACACCAACATTCTATTTTGGCATTCTAGAACTCCCAACATTCTATTTTGGCATTCTAGAACTCCCAACATTCTATTTTGGAATTCTGCAACACCAACATTCTATTTTGGATTTCTAGAACTCCCAACATTCTATTTTGGCATTCTAGAACTCCCAACATTCTATTTTGGAATTCTAGAACTACCAACATTCTATTTTGGCATTCTAGAACTCCAAACATTCTATTTTGGAATTCTGCAACACCAACATTCTATTTTGGAATTCTAGAACTCCCAACATTCTATTTTGGCATTCTAGAACTCCCAACATTCTATTGTGGCATTCCAGAACTCCCAACATTCTATTTTGGCATTCTAGAACTCCCAACATTCTATTTTGGCATTCTAGAACTCCCAACATTCTATTTTGGCATTCTAGAACTCCCAACATTCTATTATGGCATTCTAGAACTCCCAACATTCTATTTTGGCATTCTAGAACTCCCAACATTCTATTTTGGCATTCTAGAACTCTTAACATTCTATTTTGGCATTCTAGAACTCCCAACATTCTATTTTGGCATTCTAGAACTCCCAGCATTCTATTTTGGAATTCTAGAACTCCCAACATTCTATTTTGGAATTCTGCAACACCAACATTCTATTTTGGCATTCTAGAACTACCAACATTCTATTTTGGCATTCTAGAACTCCCAACATTCTATTTTGGAATTCTAGAAATACCAACATTCTATTTTGGCATTCTAGAACTCCCAACATTCTATTTTGGAATTCTGCAACACCAACATTCTATTTTGGATTTCTAGAACTCCCAACATTCTATTTTGGCATTCTAGAACTCCCAACATTCTATTTTGGAATTCTGCAACACCAACATTCTATTTTGGCATTCTAGAACTCCCAACATTCTATTTTGGCATTCTAGAACTCCCAACATTCTATTTTGGAATTCTGCAACACCAACATTCTATTTTGGATTTCTAGAACTCCCAACATTCTATTTTGGCATTCTAGAACTCCCAACATTCTATTTTGGAATTCTAGAACTACCAACATTCTATTTTGGCATTCTAGAACTCCAAACATTCTATTTTGGAATTCTGCAACACCAACATTCTATTTTGGAATTCTAGAACTCCCAACATTCTATTTTGGCATTCTAGAACTCCCAACATTCTATTGTGGCATTCTAGAACTCCCAACATTCTATTTTGGCATTCTAGAACTCCCAACATTCTATTTTGGAATTCTACAACTACCAACATTCTATTTTGGCATTCTAGAACTCCCAACATTCTATTTTGGAATTCTGCAACACCAACATTCTATTTTGGATTTCTAGAACTCCCAACATTCTATTTTGGCATTCTAGAACTCCCAACATTCTATTTTGGAATTCTAGAACTCCCAACATTCTATTTTGGAATTCTAGAACTACCAACATTCTATTTTGGCATTCTAGAACTCCAAACATTCTATTTTGGAATTCTGCAACACCAACATTCTATTTTGGATTTCTAGAACTCCCAACATTCTATTTTGGCATTCTAGAACTTCCAACATTCTATTTTGGAATTCTAGAACTACCAACATTCTATTTTGGCATTCTAGAACTCCAAACATTCTATTTTGGAATTCTGCAACACCAACATTCTATTTTGGATTTCTAGAACTCCCAACATTCTATTTTGGCATTCTAGAACTCCCAGCATTCTATTTTGGAATTCTAGAACTCCCAACATTCTATTTTGGAATTCTAGAACTCCCAACATTCTATTTTGGCATTCTAGAACTCCCAACATTCTATTCTTGAATTCTGCAACACCAACATTCTGTTTTGGAATTCTAGAAATACCACAATTCTATTTTGGCATTCTAGAACTCCCAACATTCTATTCTTGAATTCTGCAACACCAACATTCTATTTTGGAATTCTAGAAATACCAACATTCTAATTTGGCATTCTAGAACTCCCAACATTCTATTTTGGAATTCTGCAACACCAACATTCTATTTTGGATTTCTAGAACTCCCAACATTCTATTTTGGCATTCTAGAACTCCCAACATTCTATTTTGGAATTCTGCAACACCAACATTCTATTTTGGCATTCTAGAACTCCCAACATTCTATTTTGGCATTCTAGAACTCCCAACATTCTATTTTGGAATTCTGCAACACCAACATTCTATTTTGGATTTCTAGAACTCCCAACATTCTATTTTGGCATTCTAGAACTCCCAACATTCTATTTTGGAATTCTAGAACTACCAACATTCTATTTTGGCATTCTAGAACTCCAAACATTCTATTTTGGAATTCTGCAACACCAACATTCTATTTTGGAATTCTAGAACTCCCAACATTCTATTTTGGCATTCTAGAACTCCCAACATTCTATTGTGGCATTCCAGAACTCCCAACATTCTATTTTGGCATTCTAGAACTCCCAACATTCTATTTTGGCATTCTAGAACTCCCAACATTCTATTTTGGCATTCTAGAACTCCCAACATTCTATTATGGCATTCTAGAACTCCCAACATTCTATTTTGGCATTCTAGAACTCCCAACATTCTATTTTGGCATTCTAGAACTCTTAACATTCTATTTTGGCATTCTAGAACTCCCAACATTCTATTTTGGCATTCTAGAACTACCAACATTCTATTTTGGCATTCTAGAACTCCCAGCATTCTATTTTGGAATTCTAGAACTCCCAACATTCTATTTTGGAATTCTGCAACACCAACATTCTATTTTGGATTTCTAGAACTCCCAACATTCTATTTTGGCATTCTAGAACTCCCAACATTCTATTTTGGAATTCTAGAACTACCAACATTCTATTTTGGCATTCTAGAACTCCAAACATTCTATTTTGGAATTCTGCAACACCAACATTCTATTTTGGAATTCTAGAACTCCCAACATTCTATTTTGGCATTCTAGAACTCCCAACATTCTATTGTGGCATTCCAGAACTCCCAACATTCTATTTTGGCATTCTAGAACTCCCAACATTCTATTTTGGCATTCTAGAACTCCCAACATTCTATTTTGGAATTCTAGAACTCCCAACATTCTATTATGGCATTCTAGAACTCCCAACATTCTATTTTGGCATTCTAGAACTCCCAACATTCTATTTTGGCATTCTAGAACTCTTAACATTCTATTTTGGCATTCTAGAACTCCCAACATTCTATTTTGGCATTCTAGAACTACCAACATTCTATTTTGGCATTCTAGAACTCCCAGCATTCTATTTTGGAATTCTAGAACTCCCAACATTCTATTTTGGAATTCTGCAACACCAACATTCTATTTTGGCATTCTAGAACTACCAACATTCTATTTTGGCATTCTAGAACTCCCAACATTCTATTTTGGAATTCTAGAAATACCAACATTCTATTTTGGCATTCTAGAACTCCCAACATTCTATTTTGGAATTCTGCAACACCAACATTCTATTTTGGATTTCTAGAACTCCCAACATTCTATTTTGGCATTCTAGAACTCCCAACATTCTATTTTGGAATTCTGCAACACCAACATTCTATTTGGCATTCTAGAACTCCCAACATTCTATTTTGGCATTCTAGAACTCCCAACATTCTATTTTGGAATTCTGCAACACCAACATTCTATTTTGGATTTCTAGAACTCCCAACATTCTATTTTGGCATTCTAGAACTCCCAACATTCTATTTTGGAATTCTAGAACTACCAACATTCTATTTTGGCATTCTAGAACTCCAAACATTCTATTTTGGAATTCTGCAACACCAACATTCTATTTTGGAATTCTAGAACTCCCAACATTCTATTTTGGCATTCTAGAACTCCCAACATTCTATTGTGGCATTCTAGAACTCCCAACATTCTATTTTGGCATTCTAGAACTCCCAACATTCTATTTTGGAATTCTACAACTACCAACATTCTATTTTGGCATTCTAGAACTCCCAACATTCTATTTTGGAATTCTGCAACACCAACATTCTATTTTGGATTTCTAGAACTCCCAACATTCTATTTTGGCATTCTAGAACTCCCAACATTCTATTTTGGAATTCTAGAACTCCCAACATTCTATTTTGGAATTCTAGAACTACCAACATTCTATTTTGGCATTCTAGAACTCCAAACATTCTATTTTGGAATTCTGCAACACCAACATTCTATTTTGGATTTCTAGAACTCCCAACATTCTATTTTGGCATTCTAGAACTTCCAACATTCTATTTTGGAATTCTAGAACTACCAACATTCTATTTTGGCATTCTAGAACTCCAAACATTCTATTTTGGAATTCTGCAACACCAACATTCTATTTTGGATTTCTAGAACTCCCAACATTCTATTTTGGCATTCTAGAACTCCCAGCATTCTATTTTGGAATTCTAGAACTCCCAACATTCTATTTTGGAATTCTAGAACTCCCAGCATTCTATTTTGGCTTTCTAAAACTCCCAACATTCTATTTTGGAATTCTACTGCTCCCAACATTCTATTCTGGAATTCTGCAACACCAACATTCTATTTTGGAATTCAATAACTCCCAACATTCTATTTTGGAATTCAAGAACTCCCAACATTCTATTTTGGAATTCTAGAACTCCCAACATTCTATTTTGGAATTCTAGAACTCCCAACATTCTATTCTGGAATTCTGCAACACCAACATTCTATTTTGGAATTCAAGAACTCCCTAAATTCTATTTTGGAATTCAAGAACTCCCAACATTCTATTTTGGAATTCTGCAATACCAACATACTATTTTGGAATTCTAGAACTCCCAACATTCTATTTTGGAATTCTAGAACTCCCAACATTCTATTTTGGAATTCTAGAACTCCCAACATTCTATTTTAGACTTCTAGAGCTCCCAACATTCTATTTTGGAATTCTAGAACTCCCAACATTCTAACATGCAGTGTTTATTCAGTGTGTCGTGCAGTGTAGTGTGCAGTGTAATTGCAGTGTGTCATGTAGTGTAAATTCTGTGTATCATATTGTGCAGTGTAATGTGCAGAGTATCATGCAGTGAAATTGCAGTGTAATGCAAAGT
The DNA here is from genome assembly GCF_028390025.1 of Pseudophryne corroboree. Taxonomy (NCBI): domain Eukaryota; kingdom Metazoa; phylum Chordata; class Amphibia; order Anura; family Myobatrachidae; genus Pseudophryne; species Pseudophryne corroboree. The sequence continues at coordinate 2,249,674 of NW_026967466.1, forward strand.
GTAGCACATCATGCAGTGTATATGTGGTGTGTTGTGCTGTGTATCATGCAGTGTATCATATCATGCAGGGAAATGCGCAGTGTATCGTGTAGTGTATCGTTCAGTGTAATGTGCAGCTTATCATATTATGCAGTGAAATTGCAGTGTAATGTGTAGTGTATCGTGCAGTGTATAGTATCATACAGTGAAACATGCTGTGAATGATGCCATGTAAAGTGCAGTGTACTGTGCAGTGTATTATTTTGGAATTCTGCAACACCAACATTCTATTTTGGAATTCTAGAACTCTTAAAATTCTATTTTGGAATTCTGCAACACCAACATTCTATTTTGGAATTCTAGAACTCCCAACATTCTATTTTTGAATTCTAGAACTCCAAAAATTCTATTTTGGAATTCTGCAACACCAACATTCTATTTTGGAATACTAGAACTCTCAATATTCTATTCTGGAATTCTGCAACACCAAGAGTCTATTTTGGCATTCTAGAACTCCCAACATTCTATTTTGGAATTCTAGAACTCCCAACATTCTATTTTGGATTCTACTGCTCCCAACATTCTATTCTGGAATTCTGCAACACCAACATTCTATTTTGGAATTAAAGAACTCCCAACATTCTATTTTGGAATTCTAGAACTCCCAACATTCTATTTTGGAATTCTGCAACACCAACATTCTATTTTGAAATTCTAGAAGTCCCAACATTCTATTTTGGAATTCTAGGACTCCCAACATTCTATTTTGGCATTCTAGAACTCCCAACATTCTATTTTGGAATTCTAGAATGCTCAACATTCTATTCTGGAATTCTGCAACACCAACATTCTATTTTGGAATTCTAGGACTCCCAACATTCTATTTTGGCATTCTAAAACTCCCAACATTCTATTTTGGAATTCTACTGCTCCCAACATTCTATTCTGGAATTCTGCAACACCAACATTCTATTTTGGAATTCAATAACTCCCAACATTCTATTTTGGAATTCAAGAACTCCCAACATTCTATTTTGGAATTCTAGAACTCCCAACATTCTATTTTGGAATTCCAGAACTCCCAACATTCTATTCTGGAATTCTGCAACACCAACATTCTATTTTGGAATTCTAGAACTCTTAAAATTCTATTTTGGAATTCTGCAACACCAACATTCTATTTTGGAATACTAGAACTCTCAATATTCTATTTTGGAATTCTGCAACACCAAGTTACTATTTTGGCATTCTAGAACTCCCAACATTTTATTTGGGAATTCTAGAACTCCCAACATTCTATTTTGGAATTCTAGAACTACCAACATTCTATTCTTGAATTCTGCAACACCAACATTCTACTTTGGAATTCTTGAACTACCAACATTCTATTTTGGAATTCTAGAACTTCCAACATTCTATTTTGGAATTCTAGAATGCCCAACATTCTATTCTGGAATTCTGCAACACCAACATTCTATTTTGGTATTCTAGGACTCCCAGCAGTCTTTTTTGGAATTCTAGAACTCCCAACATTCTATTCTGGAATTCTGCAACACCAAAATTCTACTTTAGAATTCTAGAAGTCCCAACATTCTATTTTGGAATTCTAGAATGCTCAACATTCTATTCTGGAATTCTGCAACACCAACATTCTATTTTGGAATTCTAGGACTCCCAACATTCTATTTTGGCATTCTAGAACTCCCAACATTCTATTTTGGAATTCTACTGCTGCCAACATTCTATTCTGGAATTCTGCAAAACCAACATTCTATTTTGGAATTCAAGAACTCCCAACATTCTATTTTGGAATTCAGGAACTCCTAACATTCTATTTTGGAATTCTAGAACTCCCAAAATTCTATTTTGGAATTCTAGAACTCCCAACATTCTATTTTGGAATTCTAGAATGCTCAACATTCTATTCTGGAATTCTGCAACACCATCATTCTATTTTGGAATTCTAGGACTCCCAACATTCTATTTTGGAATTCTAGAACTCCCAACATTCTATTCTGGAATTCTGCAACACCAACATTCTATTTTGGAATTCAAGAACTCCCTAGATTCTATTTTGGAATTCAAGAACTCCCAACATTCTATTTTGGAATTCTGCAATACCAACATACTATTTTGGAATTGTAGAATCTCAACATTCTATTTTGGAATTCTAGAACTCCCAACATTCTATTTTGGAATTCTAGAACTCCCAACATTCTATTTTAGACTTCTAGAGCTCCTAACATTCTATTTTGGAATTCTAGAACTCCCAACATTCTAACATGCAGTGTTTATTCAGTGTGTCGTGCAGTGTAGTGTGCAGTGTAATTGCAGTGTGTCATGTAGTGTAAATTCTGTGTATCATATTGTGCAGTGTAATGTGCAGAGTATCATGCAGTGAAATTGCAGTGTAATGCAAAGTGTAGCACATCATGCAGTGTATATGTGGTGTGTTGTGCTGTGTATCATGCAGTGTATCATTTCATGCAGGGAAATGCGCAGTGTATCGTGTAGTGTATCGTTCAGTGTAATGTGCAGCTTATCATATTATGCAGTGTAATATGCAGTGAAATTGCAGTGTAATGTGTAGTGTATCGTGCAGTGTATAGTATCATGCAGTGAAACATGCTGTGAATGATGCCATGTAAAGTGCAGTGTACTGTGCAGTGTATTATTTTGGAATTCTGCATCACCAACGTTCTATTTTGGAATTCTAGAATGCCCAACATTCTATTGTGGAATTCTGCAACACCAACATTCTACTTTAGAATTCTAGAACTTCTAACATTCTGTTTTGGAATTCTGCAACACCAACATTCTATTTTGGAATTCTAGAACTCCCAACATTCTATTTTTGAATTCTAGAACTCCAAAAATTCTATTTTGGAATTCTGCAACACCAACATTCTATTTTGGAATACTAGAACTCTCAATATTCTATTCTGGAATTCTGCAACACCAAGAGTCTATTTTGGCATTCTAGAACTCCCAACATTCTATTTTGGAATTCTAGAACTCCCAACATTCTATTTTGGATTCTACTGCTCCCAACATTCTATTCTGGAATTCTGCAACACCAACATTCTATTTTGGAATTAAAGAACTCCCAACATTCTATTTTGGAATTCAAGAACTCCCAACATTCTCTTTTGGAATTCTAGAACTCCCAACATTCTATTTTGGAATTCTGCAACACCAACATTCTATTTTGAAATTCTAGAAGTCCCAACATTCTATTTTGGAATTCTAGAACTCCCAACATTCTATTTTTGAATTCTAGAATGCTCAACATTCTATTCTGGAATTCTGCAACACCAACATTCTATTTTGGAATTCTAGGACTCCCAACATTCTATTTTGGCATTCTAGAACTCCCAACATTCTATTTTGGAATTCTAGAATGCTCAACATTCTATTCTGGAATTCTGCAACACCAACATTCTATTTTGGAATTCTAGGACTCCCAACATTCTATTTTGGCATTCTAAACCTCCCAACATTCTATTTTGGAATTCTACTGCTCCCAACATTCTATTCTGGAATTCTGCAACACCAACATTCTATTTTGGAATTCAATAACTCCCAACATTCTATTTTGGAATTCAAGAACTCCCAACATTCTATTTTGGAATTCTAGAACTCCCAACATTCTATTTTGGAATTCTAGAACTCCCAACATTCTATTCTGGAATTCTGCAACACCAACATTCTATTTTGGAATTCAAGAACTCCCTAAATTCTATTTTGGAATTCAAGAACTCCCAACATTCTATTTTGGAATTCTGCAATACCAACATACTATTTTGGAATTCTAGAACTCCCAACATTCTATTTTGGAATTCTAGAACTCCCAACATTCTATTTTGGAATTCTAGAACTCCCAACATTCTATTTTAGACTTCTAGAGCTCCCAACATTCTATTTTGGAATTCTAGAACTCCCAACATTCTAACATGCAGTGTTTATTCAGTGTGTCGTGCAGTGTAGTGTGCAGTGTAATTGCAGTGTGTCATGTAGTGTAAATTCTGTGTATCATATTGTGCAGTGTAATGTGCAGAGTATCATGCAGTGAAATTGCAGTGTAATGCAAAGTGTAGCACATCATGCAGTGTATATGTGGTGTGGTGTGCTGTGTATCATGCAGTGTATCATATCATGCAGGGAAATGTGCAGTGTATCGTGTAGTGTATCGTTCAGTGTAATGTGCAGCTTATCATATTATGCAGTGTAATATGCAGTGAAATTGCAGTGTAATGTGTAGTGTATCGTGCAGTGTATAGTATCATGCAGTGAAACATGCTGTGAATGATGCCATGTAACGCGCAGTGTACTGTGCAGTGTATTATTTTGGAATTCTGCATCACCAACGTTCTATTTTGGAATTCTAGAATGCCCAACATTCTATTGTGGAATTCTGCAACACCAACATTCTATTTTGGAATTCTAGAACTCTTAAAATTCTATTTTGGAATTCTGCAACACCAACATTCTATTTTGGAATACTAGAACTCTCAATATTCTATTCTGGAATTCTGCAACACCAAGTTACTATTTTGGCATTCTAGAACTCCCAACATTTTATTTGGGAATTCTAGAACTCCCAACATTCTATTTTGGAATTCTAGAACTACCAACATTCTATTCTTGAATTCTGCAACACCAACATTCTACTTTGGAATTCTTGAACTACCAACATTCTATTTTGGAATTCTAGAACTTCCAACATTCTATTTTGGAATTCTAGAATGCCCAACATTCTATTCTGGAATTCTGCAACACCAACATTCTATTTTGGTATTCTAGAAGTCCCAACATTCTATTTTGGAATTCTAGAATGCTCAACATTCTATTCTGGAATTCTGCAACACCAACATTCTATTTTGGAATTCTAGGACTCCCAACATTCTATTTTGGAATTCTAGAACTCCTAAAATTCTATTTTGGAACTCTGCAACACCAACATTCTATTTTGGAATACTAGAACTCTCAATATTCTATTCTGGAATTCTGCAACACCAAGTTACTATTTTGGCATTCTAGAACTCCCAACATTTTATTTTGGAATTCTAGAACTCCCAACATTCTATTTTGGAATTCTAGAACTACCAACATTCTATTCTTGAATTCTGCAACACCAACATTCTACTTTGGAATTCTTGAACTACCAACATTCTATTTTGGAATTCTAGAACTTCCAACATTCTATTTTGGAATTCTAGAATGCCCAACATTCTATTCTGGAATTCTGCAACACCAACATTCTATTTTGGTATTCTAGGACTCCCAACAGTCTTTTTTGGAATTCTAGAACTCCCAACATTCTATTCTGGAATTCTGCAACACCAACATTCTACTTTAGAATTCTAGAACTTCTAACATTCTATTTTGGAATTCTGCAACACCAACATTCTATTTTTGAATTCTAGAACTCCCATAATTTTATTTTGGAATTCTAGAACTCCCAACATTCTATTTTGGAATTTTGCAACACCAACATTCTATTTTGAAATTCTAGAAGTCCCAACATTCTATTTTGGAATTCTAGAACTCCCAACATTCTATTTTGGAATTCTAGAATGCTCAACATTCTATTCTGGAATTCTGCAACACCAACATTCTATTTTGGAATTCTAGGACTCCCAACTTTCTATTTTGGCATTCTAGAACTCCCAACATTCTATTTTGGAATTCTAGAATGCTCAACATTCTATTCTGGAATTCTGCAACACCAACATTCTGTTTTGGAATTCTAGGACTCCCAACATTCTATTTTGGCATTCTAGAACTCCCAACATTCTATTTTGGAATTCTGCAATACCAACATACTATTTTGGAATTCTAGAACTCCCAACATTCTATTTTGGAATTCTAGAACTCCCAACATTCTATTTTGGAATTCTACTGCTCCCAACATTCTATTCTGGAATTCTGCAACACCAACATTCTATTTTGGAATTCAAGAACTCCCAACATTCTATTATGGAATTCTGCAACACCAACATACTATTTTGGAATTCAAGAACTCCCTAGATTCTATTTTGGAATTCAAGAACTCCCAACATTCTATTTTGGAATTCTGCAATACCAACATACTATTTTGGAATTCTAGAACTCCCAACATTCTATTTTGGAATTCTAGAACTCCCAACATTCTATTTTGGAATTCTAGAACTCCCAACATTCTAACATGCAGTGTTTATTCAGTGTGTCATGCAGTGTAGTGTGCAGTGTAATTGCAGTGTGTCATGTAGTGTAAATTATGTGTATCATATTGTGCAGTGTAATGTGCAGAGTATCATGCAGTGAAATTGCAGTGTAATGCAAAGTGTAGCACATCATGCAGTGTATATGTGGTGTGTTGTGCTGTGTATCATGCAGTGTATCATATCATGCAGGGAAATGCGCAGTGTATCGTGTAGTGTATCGTTCAGTGTAATGTGCAGCTTATCATATTATGCAGTGTAATATGCAGTGAAATTGCAGTGTAATGTGTAGTGTATCGTGCAGTGTATAGTATCATGCAGTGAAACATGCTGTGAATGATGCCATGTAAAGTGCAGTGTACTGTGCAGTGTATTATTTTGGAATTCTGCATCACCAACGTTCTATTTTGGAATTCTAGAATGCCCAACATTCTATTGTGGAATTCTGCAACACCAACATTCTATTTTGGAATTCTAGAACTCCTAAAATTCTATTTTGGAACTCTGCAACACCAACATTCTATTTTGGAATACTAGAACTCTCAATATTCTATTCTGGAATTCTGCAACACCAAGTTACTATTTTGGCATTCTAGAACTCCCAACATTTTATTTGGGAATTCTAGAACTCCCAACATTCTATTTTGGAATTCTAGAACTACCAACATTCTATTCTTGAATTCTGCAACACCAACATTCTACTTTGGAATTCTTGAACTACCAACATTCTATTTTGGAATTCTAGAACTTCCAACATTCTATTTTGGAATTCTAGAATGCCCAACATTCTATTCTGGAATTCTGCAACACCAACATTCTATTTTGGTATTCTAGGACTCCCAACAGTCTTTTTTGGAATTCTAGAACTCCCAACATTCTATTCTGGAATTCTGCAACACCAACATTCTACTTTAACATTCTATTTTGGAATTCTGCAACACCAACATTCTATTTTTGAATTCTAGAACTCCCATCATTTTATTTTGGAATTCTAGAACTCCCAACATTCTATTTTGGAATTTTGCAACACCAACATTCTATTTTGAAATTCTAGAAATCCCAACATTCTATTTTGGAATTCTAGAACTCCCAACATTCTATTTTGGAATTCTAGAATGCTCAACATTCTATTCTGGAATTCTGCAACACCAACATTCTATTTTGGAATTCTAGGACTCCCAACTTTCTATTTTGGCATTCTAGAACTCCCAACATTCTATTTTGGAATTCTAGAATGCTCAACATTCTATTCTGGAATTCTGCAACACCAACATTCTGTTTTGGAATTCTAGGACTCCCAACATTCTATTTTGGCATTCTAGAACTCCCAACATTCTATTTTGGATTCTACTGCTCCCAACATTCTATTCTGGAATTCTGCAACACCAACATTCTATTTTGGAATTAAAGAACTCCCAACATTCTATTTTGGAATTCTAGAACTCCCAACATTCTATTTTGGAATTCTGCAACACCAACATTCTATTTTGAAATTCTAGAAGTCCCAACATTCTATTTTGGAATTCTAGAACTCCCAACATTCTATTTTTGAATTCTAGAATGCTCAACATTCTATTCTGGAATTCTGCAACACCAACATTCTATTTTGGAATTCTAGGACTCCCAACATTCTATTTTGGCATTCTAGAACTCCCAACATTCTATTTTGGAATTCTAGAATGCTCAACATTCTATTCTGGAATTCTGCAACACCAACATTCTATTTTGGTATTCTAGGACTCCCAACATTCTATTTTGGCATTCTAAAACTCCCAACATTCTATTTTGGAATTCTACTGCTCCCAACATTCTATTCTGGAATTCTGCAACACCAACATTCTATTTTGGAATTCAATAACTCCCAACATTCTATTTTGGAATTCAAGAACTCCCAACATTCTATTTTGGAATTCTAGAACTCCCAACATTCTATTTTGGAATTCTAGAACTCCCAACATTCTATTCTGGAATTCTGCAACACCAACATTCTATTTTGGAATTCAAGAACTCCCTAAATTCTATTTTGGAATTCAAGAACTCCCAACATTCTATTTTGGAATTCTGCAATACCAACATACTATTTTGGAATTCTAGAACTCCCAACATTCTATTTTGGAATTCTAGAACTCCCAACATTCTATTTTGGAATTCTAGAACTCCCAACATTCTATTTTAGACTTCTAGAGCTCCCAACATTCTATTTTGGAATTCTAGAACTCCCAACATTCTAACATGCAGTGTTTATTCAGTGTGTCGTGCAGTGTAGTGTGCAGTGTAATTGCAGTGTGTCATGTAGTGTAAATTCTGTGTATCATATTGTGCAGTGTAATGTGCAGAGTATCATGCAGTGAAATTGCAGTGTAATGCAAAGTGTAGCACATCATGCAGTGTATATGTGGTGTGTTGTGCTGTGTATCATGCAGTGTATCATATCATGCAGGGAAATGCGCAGTGTATCGTGTAGTGTATCGTTCAGTGTAATGTGCAGCTTATCATATTATGCAGTGAAATTGCAGTGTAATGTGTAGTGTATCGTGCAGTGTATAGTATCATGCAGTGAAACATGCTGTGAATGATGCCATGTAAAGTGCAGTGTACTGTGCAGTGTATTATTTTGGAATTCTGCATCACCAACGTTCTATTTTGGAATTCTAGAATGCCCAACATTCTATTGTGGAATTCTGCAACACCAACATTCTATTTTGGAATTCTAGGACTCTTAAAATTCTATTTTGGAATTCTGCAACACCAACATTCTACTTTGGAATTCTTGAACTACCAACATTCTATTTTGGAATTCTAGAACTTCCAACATTCTATTTTGGAATTCTAGAATGCCCAACATTCTATTCTGGAATTCTGCAACACCAACATTCTATTTTGGTATTCTAGGACTCCCAACAGTCTTTTTTGGAATTCTAGAACTCCCAACATTCTATTCTGGAATTCTGCAAAACCAACATTCTACTTTAGAATTCTAGAACTTCTAACATTCTATTTTGGAATTCTGCAACACCAACATTCTATTTTTGAATTCTAGAACTCCCATCATTTTATTTTGGAATTCTAGAACTTCCAACATTCTATTTTGGAATTTTGCAACACCAACATTCTATTTTGAAATTCTAGAAGTCCCAACATTCTATTTTGGAATTCTAGAACTCCCAACATTCTATTTTGGAATTCTATAATGCTCAACATTCTATTCTGGAATTCTGCAACACCAACATTCTATTTTGGAATTCTAGGACTCCCAACTTTCTATTTTGGCATTCTAGAACTCCCAACATTCTATTTTGGAATTCTAGAATGCTCAACATTCCATTCTGGAATTCTGCAACACCAACATTCTGTTTTGGAATTCTAGGACTCCCAACATTCTATTTTGGCATTCTAGAACTCCCAACATTCTATTTTGGATTCTACTGCTCCCAACATTCTATTCTGGAATTCTGCAACACCAACATTCTATTTTGGAATTAAAGAACTCCCAACAATCTATTTTGGAATTCAAGAACTCCCAACATTCTATTTTTGAATTCTAGAACTCCCAACATTCTATTTTGGAATTCTGCAACACCAACATTCTATTTTGAAATTCTAGAAGTCCCAACATTCTATTTTGAAATTCTAGAAGTCCCAACATTTTATTTTGGAATTCTAGAACTCCCAACATTCTATTTTTAAATTCTAGAATGCTCAACATTCTATTCTGGAATTCTGCAACACCAACATTCTATTTTGGAATTCTAGGACTCCCAACATTCTATTTTGGCATTCTAGAACTCCCAACATTCTATTTTGGAATTCTAGAATGCTCAACATTCTATTCTGGAATTCTGCAACACCAACATTCTATTTTGGAATTCTAGGACTCCCAACATTCTATTTTGGCTTTCTAAAACTCCCAACATTCTATTTTGGAATTCTACTGCTCCCAACATTCTATTCTGGAATTCTGCAACACCAACATTCTATTTTGGAATTCAATAACTCCCAACATTCTATTTTGGAATTCAAGAACTCCCAACATTCTATTTTGGAATTCTAGAACTCCCAACATTCTATTTTGGAATTCTAGAACTCCCAACATTCTATTCTGGAATTCTGCAACACCAACATTCTATTTTGGAATTCAAGAACTCCCTAAATTCTATTTTGGAATTCAAGAACTCCCAACATTCTATTTTGGAATTCTGCAATACCAACATACTATTTTGGAATTCTAGAACTCCCAACATTCTATTTTGGAATTCTAGAACTCCCAACATTCTATTTTGGAATTCTAGAACTCCCAACATTCTATTTTAGACTTCTAGAGCTCCCAACATTCTATTTTGGAATTCTAGAACTCCCAACATTCTAACATGCAGTGTTTATTCAGTGTGTCGTGCAGTGTAGTGTGCAGTGTAATTGCAGTGTGTCATGTAGTGTAAATTCTGTGTATCATATTGTGCAGTGTAATGTGCAGAGTATCATGCAGTGAAATTGCAGTGTAATGCAAAGTGTAGCACATCATGCAGTGTATATGTGGTGTGTTGTGCTGTGTATCATGCAGTGTATCATATCATGCAGGGAAATGCGCAGTGTATCGTGTAGTGTATCGTTCAGTGTAATGTGCAGCTTATCATATTATGCAGTGAAATTGCAGTGTAATGTGTAGTGTATCGTGCAGTGTATAGTATCATGCAGTGAAACATGCTGTGAATGATGCCATGTAAAGTGCAGTGTACTGTGCAGTGTATTATTTTGGAATTCTGCAACACCAACATTCTATTTTGGAATTCTAGAACTCTTAAAATTCTATTTTGGAATTCTGCAACACCAACATTCTATTTTGGAATTCTAGAACTCCCAACATTCTATTTTTGAATTCTAGAACTCCAAAAATTCTATTTTGGAATTCTGCAACACCAACATTCTATTTTGGAATACTAGAACTCTCAATATTCTATTCTGGAATTCTGCAACACCAAGAGTCTATTTTGGCATTCTAGAACTCCCAACATTCTATTTTGGAATTCTAGAACTCCCAACATTCTATTTTGGATTCTACTGCTCCCAACATTCTATTCTGGAATTCTGCAACACCAACATTCTATTTTGGAATTAAAGAACTCCCAACATTCTATTTTGGAATTCAAGAACTCCCAACATTCTATTTTGGAATTCTAGAACTCCCAACATTCTATTTTGGAATTCTGCAACACCAACATTCTATTTTGAAATTCTAGAAGTCCCAACATTCTATTTTGGAATTCTAGAACTCCCAACATTCTATTTTTGAATTCTAGAATGCTCAAAATTCTATTCTGGAATTCTGCAACACCAACATTCTATTTTGGAATGCTAGGACTCCCAACATTCTATTTTGGCATTCTAGAACTCCCAACATTCTATTTTGGAATTCTAGAATGCTCAACATTCTATTCTGGAATTCTAGGACTCCCAACATTCTATTTTGGAATTCAAGAACTCCCAACATTCTATTTTGGAATTCTAGAACTCCCAACATTCTATTTTGGAATTCTAGAACTCCCAACATTCTATTCTGGAATTCTGCAACACCAACTTTCTATTTTGGAATTCAAGAACTCCCTAAATTCTATTTTGGAATTCAAGAACTCCCAACATTCTATTTTGGAATTCTGCAATACCAACATACTATTTTGGAATTCTAGAACTCCCAACATTCTATTTTGGAATTCTAGAACTCCCAACATTCTATTTTGGAATTCTAGAACTCCCAACATTCTATTTTAGACTTCTAGAGCTCCCAACATTCTATTTTGGAATTCTAGAACTCCCAACATTCTAACATGCAGTGTTTATTCAGTGTGTCGTGCAGTGTAGTGTGCAGTGTAATTGCAGTGTGTCATGTAGTGTAAATTCTGTGTATCATATTGTGCAGTGTAATGTGCAGAGTATCATGCAGTGAAATTGCAGTGTAATGCAAAGTGTAGCACATCATGCAGTGTATATGTGGTGTGGTGTGCTGTGTATCATGCAGTGTATCATATCATGCAGGGAAATGCGCAGTGTATCGTGTAGTGTATCGTTCAGTGTAATGTGCAGCTTATCATATTATGCAGTGTAATATGCAGTGAAATTGCAGTGTAATGTGTAGTGTATCGTGCAGTGTATAGTATCATGCAGTGAAACATGCTGTGAATGATGCCATGTAACGTGCAGTGTACTGTGCAGTGTATTATTTTGGAATTCTGCATCACCAACGTTCTATTTTGGAATTCTAGAATGCCCAACATTCTATTGTGGAATTCTGCAACACCAACATTCTACTTTAGAATTCTAGAACTTCTAACATTCTGTTTTGGAATTCTGCAACACCAACATTCTATTTTGGAATTCTGCAACACCAACATTCTATTTTGGAATACTAGAACTCTCAATATTCTATTCTGGAATTCTGCAACACCAAGTTACTATTTTGGCATTCTAGAACTCCCAACATTTTATTTGGGAATTCTAGAACTCCCAAATTCTATTTTGGAATTCTAGAACTACCAACATTCTATTCTTGAATTCTGCAACACCAATATTCTACTTTGGAATTCTTGAACTACCAACATTCTATTTTGGAATTCTAGAACTTCCAACATTCTATTTTGGAATTCTAGAATGCCCAACATTCTATTCTGGAATTCTGCAACACCAACATTCTATTTTGGTATTCTAGGACTCCCAGCAGTCTTTTTTGGAATTCTAGAACTCCCAACATTCTATTCTGGAATTCTGCAACACCAACATTCTACTTTAGAATTCTAGAAGTCCCAACATTCTATTTTGGAATTCTAGAATGCTCAACATTCTATTCTGGAATTCTGCAACACCAACATTCTATTTTGGAATTCTAGGACTCCCAACATTCTATTTTGGCATTCTATAACTCCCAACATTCTATTTTGGAATTCTACTGCTGCCAACATTCTATTCTGGAATTCTGCAACACCAACATTCTATTTTGGAATTCAAGAACTCCCAACATTCTATTTTGGAATTCAGGAACTCCTAACATTCTATTTTGGAATTCTAGAACTCCCAAAATTCTATTTTGGAATTCTAGAACTCCCAACATTCTATTTTGGAATTCTAGAATGCTCAACATTCTATTCTGGAATTCTGCAACACCAACATTCTATTTTGGAATTCTAGAACTCCCAACATTCTATTCTGGAATTCTGCAACACCAACATTCTATTTTGGAATTCAAGAACTCCCTAGATTCTATTTTGGAATTCAAGAACTCCCAACATTCTATTTTGGAATTCTGCAATACCAACATACTATTTTGGAATTGTAGAATCTCAACATTCTATTTTGGAATTGTAGAACTCCCAACATTCTATTTTGGAATTCTAGAACTCCCAACATTCTATTTTAAACTTCTAGAGCTCCCAACATTCTATTTTGGAATTCTAGAACTCCCAACATTCTAACATGCAGTGTTTATTCAGTGTGTCGTGCAGTGTAGTGTGCAGTGTAATTGCAGTGTGTCATGTAGTGTAAATTCTGTGTATCATATTGTGCAGTGTAATGTGCAGAGTATCATGCAGTGAAATTGCAGTGTAATGCAAAGTGTAGCACATCATGCAGTGTATATGTGGTGTGTTGTGCTGTGTATCATGCAGTGTATCATTTCATGCAGGGAAATGCGCAGTGTATCGTGTAGTGTATCGTTCAGTGTAATGTGCAGCTTATCATATTATGCAGTGTAATATGCAGTGAAATTGCAGTGTAATGTGTAGTGTATCGTGCAGTGTATAGTATCATGCAGTGAAACATGCTGTGAATGATGCCATGTAAAGTGCAGTGTACTGTGCAGTGTATTATTTTGGAATTCTGCATCACCAACGTTCTATTTTGGAATTCTAGAATGCCCAACATTCTATTGTGGAATTCTGCAACACCAACATTCTATTTTGGAATTCTAGAACTCCTAAAATTCTATTTTGGAATTCTGCAACACCAACATTCTATTTTGGAATACTAGAACTCACAATATTCTATTCTGGAATTCTGCAACACCAAGTTACTATTTTGGCATTCTAGAACTCCCAACATTTTATTTGGGAATTCTAGAACTACCAACATTCTATTCTTGAATTCTGCAACACCAACATTCTACTTTGGAATTCTTGAACTACCAACATTCTATTTTGGAATTCTAGAACTTCCAACATTCTATTTTGGAATTCTAGAATGCCCAACATTCTATTCTGGAATTCTGCAGCACCAACATTCTATTTTGGTATTCTAGGACTCCCAACATTCTTTTTTGGAATTCTAGAACTTCTAACATTCTATTTTGGAATTCTGCAACACCAACATTCTATTTTGGAATTCTAGAACTCCCATCATTTTATTTTGGAATTCTAGAACTCCCAACATTCTATTTTGGAATTCTGCAACACCAACATTCTATTTTGGCATTCTAGAACTCCCAACATTCTATTTTGGAATTCTATTGCTCCCAACATTCTATTCTTGAATTCTGCAACACCAACATTCTACTTTGGAATTCTTGAACTACCAACATTCTATTTTGGAATTCTAGAACTTCCAACATTCTATTTTGGAATTCTAGAATGCCCAACATTCTATTCTGGAATTCTGCAGCACCAACATTCTATTTTGGTATTCTAGGACTCCCAACATTCTTTTTTGGAATTCTAGAACTTCTAACATTCTATTTTGGAATTCTGCAACACCAACATTCTATTTTGGAATTCTAGAACTCCCATCATTTTATTTTGGAATTCTAGAACTCCCAACATTCTATTTTGGAATTCTGCAACACCAACATTCTATTTTGGCATTCTAGAACTCCCAACATTCTATTTTGGAATTCTATTGCTCCCAACATTCTATTCTGGAATTCTGCAACACCAACATTCTATTTTGGAATTCAAGAACTCCCAACATTCTATTTTGGAATTCAAGAACTCCCAACATTCTATTTTGGAATTCTAGAACTCCCAACATTCTATTTTGGAATTCTAGAACTTCCAACTTTCTATTCTGGAATTCTGCAACACCAACATACTATTTTGGAATTCAAGAACTCCCAACATTCTATTTTGGAATTCAAGAACTCCCAACATTCTATTTTGGAATTCTGCAATACCAACATACTATTTTGGAATTCTAGAACTCCCAACATTCTATTTTGGAATTCTAGAACTCCCAACATTCTATTTTGGAATTCTAGAACTCCCAACATTCTATTTTGGAATTCTAGAACTCCCAACATTCTATTTTAGACTTCTAGAGCTCCCAACATTCTATTTTGGAATTCTAGAACTCCCAACATTCTAACATGCAGTGTTTATGCAGTGTGTCGTGCAGTGTAGTGTGCAGTGTAATTGCAGTGTGTCATGTAGTGTAAATTCTGTGTATCATATTGTGCAGTGTAATGTGCAGAGTATCAGGCAGTGCAATGCAAAGTGTAGCACATCATGCAGTGTATATGTGGTGTGTTGTGCTGTGTATCATGCAGTGTATCATATCATGCAGGGAAATGCGCAGTGTATCATGTAGTGTATCGTTCAGTGTAATGTGCAGCTTATCATATTATGCAGTGTAATATGCAGTGAAATTGCAGTGTAATGTGTAGTGTATCGTGCAGTGTATAGTATCATGCAGTGAAACATGCTGTGAATGATGCCATGTAAAGTGCAGTGTACTGTGCAGTGTATTATTTTGGAATTCTGCATCACCAACGTTCTATTTTGGAATTCTAGAATGCCCAACATTCTATTGTGGAATTCTGCAACACCAACATTCTATTTTGGAATTCTAGAACTCCCAACATTCTATTTTTGAATTCTAGAACTCCTAAAATTCTATTTTGGAATTCTGCAACACCAACATTCTATTTTGGAATTCTAGCACTCCCAACATTCTATTTTGGAATTCTGCATCACCAACGTTCTATTTTGGAATTCTGCATCACCAACGTTCTATTTTGGAATTCTAGAACTCCCAACATTCTATTTTGTAATTCTAGAACTCCCAACATTCTAAAATGCAGTGTTTATGCAGTGTGTCGTGCAGTGTAGTGTGCAATGTAATTGCAGTGTGTCATGTAGTGTAAATTCTGTGTATTATATTGTGCAGTGTAATGTGCAGAGTATCATGCAGTGTAATGCAAAGTGTAGCACATCATGCAGTGTATATGTGGTGTGTTGTGCTGTGTATCATGCAGTGTATCATATCATGCAGGAAAATGCGCAGTGTATCATGTAGTGTATCGTTCAGTGTAATGTGCAGCTTATCATATTATGCAGTGCAATGTGCAGTGAAATTGCAGTGTAATGTGTAGTGTATCGTGCAGTGTATAGTATCATGCAGTGAAACATGCTGTGAATGATGCCATGTAAAGTGCAGTGTACTGTGCAGTGTATTATTTTGGAATTCTGCAACACCAACATTCTATTTTGGAATTCTAGAACTCCCAACATTCTATTGTTGGAATTCTGCAACACCAAGAGTCTATTTTGGCATTCTAGAACTCCCAACATTCTATTTTGGAATTCTAGAACTCCTAAAATTCTATTTTGGAATTCTGCAACACCAACATTCTATTTTGGAATACTAGAACTCTCAATATTCTATTCTGGAATTCTGCAACACCAAGAGTCTATTTTGGCATTCTAGAACTCCCAACATTCTATTTTGGAATTCTAGAACTCCCAACATTCTATTCTTGAATTCTGCAACACCAACATTCTACTTTGGAATTCTTGAACTACCAACATTCTATTTTGGAATTCTAGAACTTCCAACATTCTATTTTGGAATACTAGAATGCCCAACATTCTATTCTGGAATTCTGCAATACCAACATTCTATTTTGGTATTGTAGGACTCCCAACAGACTTTTTGGGAATTCTAGAACTCCCAACATTCTATTCTGGAATTCTGCAACACCAACATTCTATTTTTGAATTCTAGAACTCCCATCATTTTATTTTGGAATTCTAGAACTCCCAACATTCTATTTTGGAATTTTGCAACACCAACATTCTATTTTGAAATTCTAGAAGTCCCAACATTCTATTTTGGAATTCTAGAACTCCCAACATTCTATTTTGGAATTCTAGAATGCTCAACATTCTATTCTGGAATTCTGCAACACCAACATTCTATTTTGGAATTCTAGGACTCCCAATATTCTATTTTGGCATTCTAGAACTCCCAACATTCTATTTTGGAATTCTACTGCTGCCAACATTCTATTCTGGAATTCTGCAACACCAACATTCTATTTTGGAATTCAAGAACTCCCGACATTCTATTTTGGAATTCAAGTACTCCCGACATTCTATTTTGGAATTCAAGAACTCCCCACATTCTATTTTGGAATTCTAGAACTCCCAACATTCTATTTTGGAATTCTAGAATGCTCAACATTCTATTCTGGAATACTGCAACACCAACATTCTATTTTGGAATTCTAGGACTCCCAACATTCTATTTTGGAATTCTAGAACTCCCAACATTCTATTCTGGAATTCTGCAACACCAACATTCTATTTTGGAATTCAAGAACTCCCTAGATTCTATTTTGGAATTCAAGAACTCCCAACATTCTATTTTGGAATTCTGCAATACCAACATACTATTTTGGAATTCTAGAACTCCCAACATTCTATTTTGGAATTCTAGAACTCCCAACATTCTATTTTGGACTTCTAGAGCTCCCAACATTCTATTTTGGAATTCTAGAACTCCCAACATTCTAACATGCAGTGTTTATTCAGTGTGTCGTGCAGTGTAGTGTGCAGTGTAATTGCAGTGTGTCATGTAGTGTAAATTCTGTGTATCATATTGTGCAGTGTAATGTGCAGAGTATCATGCAGTGAAATTGCAGTGTAATGCAAAGTGTAGCACATCATGCAGTGTATATGTGGTGTGTTGTGCTGTGTATCATGCAGTGTATCATATCATGCAGGGAAATGTGCAGTGTATCGTGTAGTGTATCGTTCAGTGTAATGTGCAGCTTATCATATTATGCAGTGTAATATGCAGTGAAATTGCAGTGTAATGTGTAGTGTATCGTGCAGTGTATAGTATCATGCAGTGAAACATGCTGTGAATGATGCCATGTAAAGTGCAGTGTACTGTGCAGTGTATTATTTTGGAATTCTGCATCACCAACGTTCTATTTTGGAATTCTAGAATGCCCAACATTCTATTGTGGAATTCTGCAACACCAACATTCTATTTTGGCATTCTAGAACTCCCAACATTCTATTTTGGCATTCTAGAACTCCCAACATTCTATTTTGGAATTCTGCAACACCAACATTCTATTTTGGATTTCTAGAACTCCCAACATTCTATTTTGGCATTCTAGAACTCCCAACATTCTATTTTGGAATTCTAGAACTACCAACATTCTATTTTGGCATTCTAGAACTCCCAACATTCTATTTTGGAATTCTGCAACACCAACATTCTATTTTGGCATTCTAGAACTCCCAACATTCTATTTTGGCATTCTAGAACTCCCAACATTCTATTTTGGAATTCTGCAACACCAACATTCTATTTTGGATTTCTAGAACTCCCAACATTCTATTTTGGCATTCTAGAACTCCCAACATTCTATTTTGGAATTCTAGAACTACCAACATTCTATTTTGGCATTCTAGAACTCCAAACATTCTATTTTGGAATTCTGCAACACCAACATTCTATTTTGGAATTCTAGAACTCCCAACATTCTATTTTGGCATTCTAGAACTCCCAACATTCTATTGTGGCATTCTAGAACTCCCAACATTCTATTTTGGCATTCTAGAACTCCCAACATTCTATTTTGGAATTCTACAACTACCAACATTCTATTTTGGCATTCTAGAACTCCCAACATTCTATTTTGGAATTCTGCAACACCAACATTCTATTTTGGATTTCTAGAACTCCCAACATTCTATTTTGGCATTCTAGAACTACCAACATTCTATTTTGGCATTCTAGAACTCCCAACATTCTATTTTGGAATTCTAGAAATACCAACATTCTATTTTGGCATTCTAGAACTCCCAACATTCTATTTTGGAATTCTGCAACACCAACATTCTATTTTGGATTTCTAGAACTCCCAACATTCTATTTTGGCATTCTAGAACTCCCAACATTCTATTTTGGAATTCTGCAACACCAACATTCTATTTTGGCATTCTAGAACTCCCAACGTTCTATTTTGGCATTCTAGAACTCCCAACATTCTATTTTGGAATTCTGCAACACCAACATTCTATTTTGGATTTCTAGAACTCCCAACATTCTATTTTGGCATTCTAGAACTCCCAACATTCTATTTTGGAATTCTAGAACTACCAACATTCTATTTTGGCATTCTAGAACTCCAAACATTCTATTTTGGAATTCTGCAACACCAACATTCTATTTTGGAATTCTAGAACTCCCAACATTCTATTTTGGCATTCTAGAACTCCCAACATTCTATTGTGGCATTCCAGAACTCCCAACATTCTATTTTGGCATTCTAGCACTCCCAACATTCTATTTTGGCATTCTAGAACTCCCAACATTCTATTTTGGCATTCTAGAACTCCCAAGATTCTATTATGGCATTCTAGAACTCCCAACATTCTATTTTGGCATTCTAGAACTCCCAACATTCTATTTTGGCATTCTAGAACTCCCAACATTCTATTTTGGAATTCTAGAACTACCAACATTCTATTTTGGAATTCTAGAACTACCAACATTCTATTTTGGAATTCTAGAACTTCCAACATTCTATTTTGGCATTCTAGAACTCCCAACATTCTATTTTGGCATTCTAGAACTACCAACATTCTATTTTGGCATTCTAGAACTCCCAACATTCTATTTTGGAATTCTGCAACACCAACATTCTATTTTGGATTTCTAGAACTCCCAACATTCTATTTTGGCATTCTAGAACTCCCAACATTCTATTTTGGAATTCTAGAACTACCAACATTCTATTTTGGCATTCTAGAACTCCAAACATTCTATTTTGGAATTCTGCAACACCAACATTCTATTTTGGAATTCTAGAACTCCCAACATTCTATTTTGGCATTCTAGAACTCCCAACATTCTATTGTGGCATTCTAGAACTCCCAACATTCTATTTTGGCATTCTAGAACTCCCAACATTCTATTTTGGAATTCTGCAACACCAACATTCTATTTTGGATTTCTAGAACTCCCAACATTCTATTTTGGCATTCTAGAACTCCCAACATTCTATTTTGGAATTCTAGAACTCCCAACATTCTATTTTGGAATTCTAGAACTACCAACATTCTATTTTGGCATTCTAGAACTCCAAACATTCTATTTTGGAATTCTGCAACACCAACATTCTATTTTGGATTTCTAGAACTCCCAACATTCTATTTTGGCATTCTAGAACTCCCAACATTCTATTTTGGAATTCTAGAACTACCAACATTCTATTTTGGCATTCTAGAACTCCAAACATTCTATTTTGGAATTCTGCAACACCAACATTCTATTTTGGATTTCTAGAACTCCCAACATTCTATTTTGGCATTCTAGAACTCCCAGCATTCTATTTTGGAATTCTAGAACTCCCAACATTCTATTTTGGAATTCTAGAACTCCCAACATTCTATTTTGGCATTCTAGAACTCCCAACATTCTATTCTTGAATTCTGCAACACCAACATTCTGTTTTGGAATTCTAGAACTCCCAACATTCTATTTTGGCATTCTAGAACTCCCAACATTATATTTTGGAATTCTAGAACTACCAACATTCTATTTTGGCATTCTAGAACTCCCAACATTCTATTTTGGCATTCTAGAACTCCCAACATTCTATTTTGGCATTCTAGAACTCTTAACATTCTATTTTGGCATTCTAGAACTCCCAACATTCTATTTTGGAATTCTAGAACTCCAAACATTCTATTTTGGAATTCTAGAACTCCCAACATTCTATTTTGGCATTCTTGAACTCCCAACATTCTGTTTTGGAATTCTAGAACTCCCAACATTCTATTTTGGAATTCTAGAACTAGCAACATTCTATTTTGGCATTCTAGAACTCCAAACATTCTATTTTGGAATTCTAGAACTCCAAACATTCTATTTTGGAATTCTAGAACTCCCAACATTCTATTTTGGCATTCTTGAACGCCCAACATTCTATTTTGGAATTCTAGAACTCCCAACATTCTATTTTGGTATTCTGCAACATCAGCATTCTACTTTGGAATTCTAGAACTCCCAACATTCTATTTTGGAATTCTAGAACTCCAAACATTCTATTTTGGAATTCTAGAACTCCCAACATTCTATTATGGCATTCTAGAACTCCCAACATTCTATTTTGGCATTCTAGAACTCCCAACATTCTATTTTGGAATTCTCGAACTACCAACATTCTTTTTTGGAATTCTAGAACTAGCAACATTCTATTTTGGCATTCTAGAACTCCAAACATTCTATTTTGGAATTCTAGAACTCCCAACATTCTATTTTGGCATTCTTGAACTCCCAACATTCTATTTTGGAATTCTAGAACTCCCAACATTCTATTTTGGAATTCTAGAACTCCCAACATTCTATTTTGGAATTCTGCAACACCAACATTCTATTTTGGAATTCTAGAACTCCCAACATTCTATTTTGGCATTCTAGAACTCCCAACATTCTATTTTGGAATTCTAGAACTACCAACATTCTATTTTGGCATTCTAGAACTCCTAACATTCTATTTTGGAATTCTAGAACTACCGACATTCTATATTGGCATTCTAGAACTCCAAACATTCTATTTTGGAATTCTGCAACACCAACATTCTATTTTGGAATTCTAGAACTCCCAACATTCTATTTTGGCATTCTAGAACTCCCAACATTCTATTGTGGCATTCCAGAACTCCCAACATTCTATTTTGGCATTCTAGAACTCCCAACATTCTATTTTGGCATTCTAGAACTCCCAACATTATATTTTGGCATTCTAGAACTCCCAACATTCTATTATGGCATTCTAGAACTCCCAACATTCTATTTTGGCATTCTAGAACTCCCAACATTCTATTTTGGCATTCTAGAACTCTTAACATTCTATTTTGGCATTCTAGAACTCCCAACATTCTATTTTGGAATTCTAGAACTACCAACATTCTATTTTGGAATTCTAGAACTACCAACATTCTATTTTGGAATTCTAGAACTACCAACATTCTATTTTGGCATTCTAGAACTCCCAACATTCTATTTTGGAATTCTGCAACACCAACATTCTATTTTGGATTTCTAGAACTCCCAACATTCTATTTTTGCATTCTAGAACTCACAGCATTCTATTTTGGAATTCTAGAACTCCCAACATTCTATTTTGGAATTCTGCAACACCAACATTCTATTTTGGCATTCTAGAACTACCAACATTCTATTTTGGCATTCTAGAACTCCCAACATTCTATTTTGGAATTCTAGAAATACCAACATTCTATTTTGGCATTCTAGAACTCCCAACATTCTATTTTGGAATTCTGCAACACCAACATTCTATTTTGGATTTCTAGAACTCCCAACATTCTATTTTGGCATTCTAGAACTCCCAACATTCTATTTTGGAATTCTGCAACACCAACATTCTATTTTGGCATTCTAGAACTCCCAACATTCTATTTTGGCATTCTAGAACTCCCAACATTCTATTTTGGAATTCTGCAACACCAACATTCTATTTTGGATTTCTAGAACTCCCAACATTCTATTTTGGCATTCTAGAACTCCCAACATTCTATTTTGGAATTCTAGAACTACCAACATTCTATTTTGGCATTCTAGAACTCCAAACATTCTATTTTGGAATTCTGCAACACCAACATTCTATTTTGGAATTCTAGAACTCCCAACATTCTATTTTGGCATTCTAGAACTCCCAACATTCTATTGTGGCATTCTAGAACTCCCAACATTCTATTTTGGAATTCTAGAACTCCCAACATTCTATTTTGGAATTCTGCAACACCAACATTCTATTTTGGATTTCTAGAACTCCCAACATTCTATTTTGGCATTCTAGAACTACCAACATTCTATTTTGGCATTCTAGAACTCCCAACATTCTATTTTGGAATTCTGCAACACCAACATTCTATTTTGGATTTCTAGAACTCCCAACATTCTATTTTGGCATTCTAGAACTCCCAGCATTCTATTTTGGAATTCTAGAACTCCCAACATTCTATTTTGGAATTCTGCAACACCAACATTCTATTTTGGCATTCTAGAACTACCAACATTCTATTTTGGCATTCTAGAACTCCCAACATTCTATTTTGGAATTCTAGAAATACCAACATTCTATTTTGGCATTCTAGAACTCCCAACATTCTATTTTGGAATTCTGCAACACCAACATTCTATTTTGGATTTCTAGAACTCCCAACATTCTATTTTGGCATTCTAGAACTCCCAACATTCTATTTTGGAATTCTGCAACACCAACATTCTATTTTGGCATTCTAGAACTCCCAACATTCTATTTTGGCATTCTAGAACTCCCAACATTCTATATTGGCATTCTAGAACTCCAAACATTCTATTTTGGAATTCTGCAACACCAACATTCTATTTTGGAATTCTAGAACTCCCAACATTCTATTTTGGCATTCTAGAACTCCCAACATTCTATTGTGGCATTCTAGAACTCCCAACATTCTATTTTGGCATTCTAGAACTCCCAACATTCTATTTTGGAATTCTGCAACACCAACATTCTATTTTGGATTTCTAGAACTCCCAACATTCTATTTTGGCATTCTAGAACTCCCAACATTCTATTTTGGAATTCTAGAACTCCCAACATTCTATTTTGGAATTCTAGAACTACCAACATTCTATTTTGGCATTCTAGAACTCCAAACATTCTATTTTGGAATTCTGCAACACCAACATTCTATTTTGGATTTCTAGAACTCCCAACATTCTATTTTGGCATTCTAGAACTCCCAACATTCTATTTTGGAATTCTAGAACTACCAACATTCTATTTTGGCATTCTAGAACTCCAAACATTCTATTTTGGAATTCTGCAACACCAACATTCTATTTTGGATTTCTAGAACTCCCAACATTCTATTTTGGCATTCTAGAACTCCCAGCATTCTATTTTGGAATTCTAGAACTCCCAACATTCTATTTTGGAATTCTAGAACTCCCAACATTCTATTTTGGCATTCTAGAACTCCCAACATTCTATTCTTGAATTCTGCAACACCAACATTCTGTTTTGGAATTCTAGAACTCCCAACATTCTATTTTGGCATTCTAGAACTCCCAACATTATATTTTGGAATTCTAGAACTACCAACATTCTATTTTGGCATTCTAGAACTCCCAACATTCTATTTTGGCATTCTAGAACTCCCAACATTCTATTTTGGCATTCTAGAACTCTTAACATTCTATTTTGGCATTCTAGAACTCCCAACATTCTATTTTGGAATTCTAGAACTCCAAACATTCTATTTTGGAATTCTAGAACTCCCAACATTCTATTTTGGCATTCTTGAACTCCCAACATTCTGTTTTGGAATTCTAGAACTCCCAACATTCTATTTTGGAATTCTAGAACTACCAACATTCTATTTTGGCATTCTAGAACTCCAAACATTCTATTTTGGAATTCTAGAACTCCAAACATTCTATTTTGGAATTCTAGAACTCCCAACATTCTATTTTGGCATTCTTGAACTCCCAACATTCTATTTTGGAATTCTAGAACTCCCAACATTCTATTTTGGTATTCTGCAACATCAGCATTCTACTTTGGAATTCTAGAACTCCCAACATTCTATTTTGGAATTCTAGAACTCCAAACATTCTATTTTGGAATTCTAGAACTCCCAACATTCTATTATGGCATTCTAGAACTCCCAACATTCTATTTTGGCATTCTAGAACTCCCAACATTCTATTTTGGAATTCTCGAACTACCAACATTCTTTTTTTGGAATTCTAGAACTAGCAACATTCTATTTTGGCATTCTAGAACTCCCAACATTCTATTTTGGCATTCTAGAACTCCAAACATTCTATTTTGGAATTCTAGAACTCCAAACATTCTATTTTGGAATTCTAGAACTCCCAACATTCTATTTTGGCATTCTTGAACTCCCAACATTCTATTTTGGAATTCTAGAACTCCCAACATTCTATTTTGGAATTCTAGAACTAGCAACATTCTATTTTGGCATTCTAGAATTTCAAACATTCTATTTTGGAATTCTAGAACTCCAAACATTCTATTTTGGAATTCTAGAACTCCCAACATTCTATTTTGGCATTCTTGAACTCCCAACATTCTATTTTGGAATTCTAGAACTCCCAACATTCTATTTTGGCATTCTAGAACTCCCAACATTCTATTTTGGAATTCTAGAACTACCAACATTCTATTTTGGCATTCTAGAACTCCTAACATTCTATTTTGGAATTCTAGAACTACCGACATTCTATATTGGCATTCTAGAACTCCAAACATTCTATTTTGGAATTCTGCAACACCAACATTCTATTTTGGAATTCTAGAACTCCCGACATTCTATTTTGGCATTCTAGAACTCCCAACATTCTATTTTGGCATTCTAGAACTACCAACATTCTATTTTGGCATTCTAGAACTCCCAACATTCTATTTTGGAATTCTAGAAATACCAACATTCTATTTTGGCATTCTAGAACTCCCAACATTCTATTTTGGAATTCTGCAACACCAACATTCTATTTTGGATTTCTAGAACTCCCAACATTCTATTTTGGCATTCTAGAACTCCCAGCATTCTATTTTGGAATTCTAGAACTCCCAACATTCTATTTTGGAATTCTGCAACACCAACATTCTATTTTGGCATTCTAGAACTACCAACATTCTATTTTGGCATTCTAGAACTCCCAACATTCTATTTTGGAATTCTAGAAATACCAACATTATATTTTGGCATTCTAGAACTCCCAACATTCTATTTTGGAATTCTGCAACACCAACATTCTATTTTGGATTTCTAGAACTCCCAACATTCTATTTTGGCATTCTAGAACTCCCAACATTCTATTTTGGAATTCTGCAACACCAACATTCTATTTTGGCATTCTAGAACTCCCAACGTTCTATTTTGGCATTCTAGAACTCCCAACATTCTATTTTGGAATTCTGCAACACCAACATTCTATTTTGGATTTCTAGAACTCCCAACATTCTATTTTGGCATTCTAGAACTCCCAACATTCTATTTTGGAATTCTAGAACTACCAACATTCTATTTTGGCATTCTAGAACTCCAAACATTCTATTTTGGAATTCTGCAACACCAACATTCTATTTTGGAATTCTAGAACTCCCAACATTCTATTTTGGCATTCTAGAACTCCCAACATTCTATTGTGGCATTCCAGAACTCCCAACATTCTATTTTGGCATTCTAGAACTCCCAACATTCTATTTTGGCATTCTAGAACTCCCAACATTCTATTTTGGCATTCTAGAACTCCCAAGATTCTATTATGGCATTCTAGAACTCCCAACATTCTATTTTGGCATTCTAGAACTCCCAACATTCTATTTTGGCATTCTAGAACTCTTAACATTCTATTTTGGCATTCTAGAACTCCCAACATTCTATTTTGGAATTCTAGAACTACCAACATTCTATTTTGGAATTCTAGAACTACCAACATTCTATTTTGGAATTCTAGAACTTCCAACATTCTATTTTGGCATTCTAGAACTCCCAACATTCTATTTTGGCATTCTAGAACTACCAACATTCTATTTTGGCATTCTAGAACTCCCAACATTCTATTTTGGAATTCTAGAAATACCAACATTCTATTTTGGCATTCTAGAACTCCCAACATTCTATTTTGGAATTCTGCAACACCAACATTCTATTTTGGATTTCTAGAACTCCCAACATTCTATTTTGGCATTCTAGAACTCCCAGCATTCTATTTTGGAATTCTAGAACTCCCAACATTCTATTTTGGAATTCTGCAACACCAACATTCTATTTTGGCATTCTAGAACTACCAACATTCTATTTTGGCATTCTAGAACTCCCAACATTCTATTTTGGAATTCTAGAAATACCAACATTCTATTTTGGCATTCTAGAACTCCCAACATTCTATTTTGGAATTCTGCAACACCAACATTCTATTTTGGATTTCTAGAACTCCCAACATTCTATTTTGGCATTCTAGAACTCCCAACATTCTATTTTGGAATTCTGCAACACCAACATTCTATTTTGGCATTCTAGAACTCCCAACATTCTATTTTGGCATTCTAGAACTCCCAACATTCTATTTTGGAATTCTGCAACACCAACATTCTATTTTGGATTTCTAGAACTCCCAACATTCTATTTTGGCATTCTAGAACTCCCAACATTCTATTTTGGAATTCTAGAACTACCAACATTCTATTTTGGCATTCTAGAACTCCAAACATTCTATTTTGGAATTCTGCAACACCAACATTCTATTTTGGAATTCTAGAACTCCCAACATTCTATTTTGGCATTCTAGAACTCCCAACATTCTATTGTGGCATTCTAGAACTCCCAACATTCTATTTTGGCATTCTAGAACTCCCAACATTCTATTTTGGAATTCTACAACTACCAACATTCTATTTTGGCATTCTAGAACTCCCAACATTCTATTTTGGAATTCTGCAACACCAACATTCTATTTTGGCATTCTAGAACTCCCAACATTCTATTTTGGCATTCTAGAACTCCCAACATTCTATTTTGGATTTCTAGAACTCCCAACATTCTATTTTGGCATTCTAGAACTCCCAACATTCTATTTTGGAATTCTAGAACTACCAACATTCTATTTTGGCATTCTAGAACTCCAAACATTCTATTTTGGAATTCTGCAACACCAACATTCTATTTTGGATTTCTAGAACTCCCAACATTCTATTTTGGCATTCTAGAACTCCCAGCATTCTATTTTGGAATTCTAGAACTCCCAACATTCTATTTTGGAATTCTGCAACACCAACATTCTATTTTGGATTTCTAGAACTCCCAACATTCTATTTTGGCATTCTAGAACTCCCAACATTCTATTTTGGAATTCTGCAACACCAACATTCTATTTTGGCATTCTAGAACTCCCAACATTCTATTTTGGCATTCTAGAACTCCCAACATTCTATTTTGGAATTCTGCAACACCAACATTCTATTTTGGATTTCTAGAACTCCCAACATTCTATTTTGGCATTCTAGAACTCCCAACATTCTATTTTGGAATTCTAGAACTACCAACATTCTATTTTGGCATTCTAGAACTCCAAACATTCTATTTTGGAATTCTGCAACACCAACATTCTATTTTGGAATTCTAGAACTCCCAACATTCTATTTTGGCATTCTAGAACTCCCAACATTCTATTGTGGCATTCCAGAACTCCCAACATTCTATTTTGGCATTCTAGAACTCCCAACATTCTATTTTGGCATTCTAGAACTCCCAACATTCTATTTTGGCATTCTAGAACTCCCAACATTCTATTATGGCATTCTAGAACTCCCAACATTCTATTTTGGCATTCTAGAACTCCCAACATTCTATTTTGGCATTCTAGAACTCTTAACATTCTATTTTGGCATTCTAGAACTCCCAACATTCTATTTTGGCATTCTAGAACTCCCAGCATTCTTTTTTGGAATTCTAGAACTCCCAACATTCTATTTTGGAATTCTGCAACACCAACATTCTATTTTGGCATTCTAGAACTACCAACATTCTATTTTGGCATTCTAGAACTCCCAACATTCTATTTTGGAATTCTAGAAATACCAACATTCTATTGTGGCATTCTAGAACTCCCAACATTCTATTTTGGAATTCTGCAACACCAACATTCTATTTTGGATTTCTAGAACTCCCAACATTCTATTTTGGCATTCTAGAACTCCCAACATTCTATTTTGGAATTCTGCAACACCAACATTCTATTTTGGCATTCTAGAACTCCCAACATTCTATTTTGGCATTCTAGAACTCCCAACATTCTATTTTGGAATTCTGCAACACCAACATTCTATTTTGGATTTCTAGAACTCCCAACATTCTATTTTGGCATTCTAGAACTCCCAACATTCTATTTTGGAATTCTAGAACTACCAACATTCTATTTTGGCATTCTAGAACTCCAAACATTCTATTTTGGAATTCTGCAACACCAACATTCTATTTTGGAATTCTAGAACTCCCAACATTCTATTTTGGCATTCTAGAACTCCCAACATTCTATTGTGGCATTCTAGAACTCCCAACATTCTATTTTGGCATTCTAGAACTCCCAACATTCTATTTTGGAATTCTACAACTACCAACATTCTATTTTGGCATTCTAGAACTCCCAACATTCTATTTTGGAATTCTGCAACACCAACATTCTATTTTGGATTTCTAGAACTCCCAACATTCTATTTTGGCATTCTAGAACTCCCAACATTCTATTTTGGAATTCTAGAACTCCCAACATTCTATTTTGGAATTCTAGAACTACCAACATTCTATTTTGGCATTCTAGAACTCCAAACATTCTATTTTGGAATTCTGCAACACCAACATTCTATTTTGGATTTCTAGAACTCCCAACATTCTATTTTGGCATTCTAGAACTTCCAACATTCTATTTTGGAATTCTAGAACTACCAACATTCTATTTTGGCATTCTAGAACTCCAAACATTCTATTTTGGAATTCTGCAACACCAACATTCTATTTTGGATTTCTAGAACTCCCAACATTCTATTTTGGCATTCTAGAACTCCCAGCATTCTATTTTGGAATTCTAGAACTCCCAACATTCTATTTTGGAATTCTAGAACTCCCAACATTCTATTTTGGCATTCTAGAACTCCCAACATTCTATTCTTGAATTCTGCAACACCAACATTCTGTTTTGGAATTCTAGAAATACCACAATTCTATTTTGGCATTCTAGAACTCCCAACATTCTATTCTTGAATTCTGCAACACCAACATTCTATTTTGGAATTCTAGAAATACCAACATTCTAATTTGGCATTCTAGAACTCCCAACATTCTATTTTGGAATTCTGCAACACCAACATTCTATTTTGGATTTCTAGAACTCCCAACATTCTATTTTGGCATTCTAGAACTCCCAACATTCTATTTTGGAATTCTGCAACACCAACATTCTATTTTGGCATTCTAGAACTCCCAACATTCTATTTTGGCATTCTAGAACTCCCAACATTCTATTTTGGAATTCTGCAACACCAACATTCTATTTTGGATTTCTAGAACTCCCAACATTCTATTTTGGCATTCTAGAACTCCCAACATTCTATTTTGGAATTCTAGAACTACCAACATTCTATTTTGGCATTCTAGAACTCCAAACATTCTATTTTGGAATTCTGCAACACCAACATTCTATTTTGGAATTCTAGAACTCCCAACATTCTATTTTGGCATTCTAGAACTCCCAACATTCTATTGTGGCATTCCAGAACTCCCAACATTCTATTTTGGCATTCTAGAACTCCCAACATTCTATTTTGGCATTCTAGAACTCCCAACATTCTATTTTGGCATTCTAGAACTCCCAACATTCTATTATGGCATTCTAGAACTCCCAACATTCTATTTTGGCATTCTAGAACTCCCAACATTCTATTTTGGCATTCTAGAACTCTTAACATTCTATTTTGGCATTCTAGAACTCCCAACATTCTATTTTGGCATTCTAGAACTACCAACATTCTATTTTGGCATTCTAGAACTCCCAGCATTCTATTTTGGAATTCTAGAACTCCCAACATTCTATTTTGGAATTCTGCAACACCAACATTCTATTTTGGATTTCTAGAACTCCCAACATTCTATTTTGGCATTCTAGAACTCCCAACATTCTATTTTGGAATTCTAGAACTACCAACATTCTATTTTGGCATTCTAGAACTCCAAACATTCTATTTTGGAATTCTGCAACACCAACATTCTATTTTGGAATTCTAGAACTCCCAACATTCTATTTTGGCATTCTAGAACTCCCAGCATTCTATTGTGGCATTCCAGAACTCCCAACATTCTATTTTGGCATTCTAGAACTCCCAACATTCTATTTTGGCATTCTAGAACTCCCAACATTCTATTTTGGAATTCTAGAACTCCCAACATTCTATTATGGCATTCTAGAACTCCCAACATTCTATTTTGGCATTCTAGAACTCCCAACATTCTATTTTGGCATTCTAGAACTCTTAACATTCTATTTTGGCATTCTAGAACTCCCAACATTCTATTTTGGCATTCTAGAACTACCAACATTCTATTTTGGCATTCTAGAACTCCCAGCATTCTATTTTGGAATTCTAGAACTCCCAACATTCTATTTTGGAATTCTGCAACACCAACATTCTATTTTGGCATTCTAGAACTACCAACATTCTATTTTGGCATTCTAGAACTCCCAACATTCTATTTTGGAATTCTAGAAATACCAACATTCTATTTTGGCATTCTAGAACTCCCAACATTCTATTTTGGAATTCTGCAACACCAACATTCTATTTTGGATTTCTAGAACTCCCAACATTCTATTTTGGCATTCTAGAACTCCCAACATTCTATTTTGGAATTCTGCAACACCAACATTCTATTTGGCATTCTAGAACTCCCAACATTCTATTTTGGCATTCTAGAACTCCCAACATTCTATTTTGGAATTCTGCAACACCAACATTCTATTTTGGATTTCTAGAACTCCCAACATTCTATTTTGGCATTCTAGAACTCCCAACATTCTATTTTGGAATTCTAGAACTACCAACATTCTATTTTGGCATTCTAGAACTCCAAACATTCTATTTTGGAATTCTGCAACACCAACATTCTATTTTGGAATTCTAGAACTCCCAACATTCTATTTTGGCATTCTAGAACTCCCAACATTCTATTGTGGCATTCTAGAACTCCCAACATTCTATTTTGGCATTCTAGAACTCCCAACATTCTATTTTGGAATTCTACAACTACCAACATTCTATTTTGGCATTCTAGAACTCCCAACATTCTATTTTGGAATTCTGCAACACCAACATTCTATTTTGGATTTCTAGAACTCCCAACATTCTATTTTGGCATTCTAGAACTCCCAACATTCTATTTTGGAATTCTAGAACTCCCAACATTCTATTTTGGAATTCTAGAACTACCAACATTCTATTTTGGCATTCTAGAACTCCAAACATTCTATTTTGGAATTCTGCAACACCAACATTCTATTTTGGATTTCTAGAACTCCCAACATTCTATTTTGGCATTCTAGAACTTCCAACATTCTATTTTGGAATTCTAGAACTACCAACATTCTATTTTGGCATTCTAGAACTCCAAACATTCTATTTTGGAATTCTGCAACACCAACATTCTATTTTGGATTTCTAGAACTCCCAACATTCTATTTTGGCATTCTAGAACTCCCAGCATTCTATTTTGGAATTCTAGAACTCCCAACATTCTATTTTGGAATTCTAGAACTCCCAGCATTCTATTTTGGCTTTCTAAAACTCCCAACATTCTATTTTGGAATTCTACTGCTCCCAACATTCTATTCTGGAATTCTGCAACACCAACATTCTATTTTGGAATTCAATAACTCCCAACATTCTATTTTGGAATTCAAGAACTCCCAACATTCTATTTTGGAATTCTAGAACTCCCAACATTCTATTTTGGAATTCTAGAACTCCCAACATTCTATTCTGGAATTCTGCAACACCAACATTCTATTTTGGAATTCAAGAACTCCCTAAATTCTATTTTGGAATTCAAGAACTCCCAACATTCTATTTTGGAATTCTGCAATACCAACATACTATTTTGGAATTCTAGAACTCCCAACATTCTATTTTGGAATTCTAGAACTCCCAACATTCTATTTTGGAATTCTAGAACTCCCAACATTCTATTTTAGACTTCTAGAGCTCCCAACATTCTATTTTGGAATTCTAGAACTCCCAACATTCTAACATGCAGTGTTTATTCAGTGTGTCGTGCAGTGTAGTGTGCAGTGTAATTGCAGTGTGTCATGTAGTGTAAATTCTGTGTATCATATTGTGCAGTGTAATGTGCAGAGTATCATGCAGTGAAATTGCAGTGTAATGCAAAGTGTAGCACATCATGCAGTGTATATGTGGTGTGTTGTGCTGTGTATCATGCAGTGTATCATATCATGCAGGGAAATGCGCAGTGTATCGTGTAGTGTATCGTTCAGTGTAATGTGCAGCTTATCATATTATGCAGTGAAATTGCAGTGTAATGTGTAGTGTATCGTGCAGTGTATAGTATCATACAGTGAAACATGCTGTGAATGATGCCATGTAAAGTGCAGTGTACTGTGCAGTGTATTATTTTGGAATTCTGCAACACCAACATTCTATTTTGGAATTCTAGAACTCTTAAAATTCTATTTTGGAATTCTGCAACACCAACATTCTATTTTGGAATTCTAGAACTCCCAACATTCTATTTTTGAATTCTAGAACTCCAAAAATTCTATTTTGGAATTCTGCAACACCAACATTCTATTTTGGAATACTAGAACTCTCAATATTCTATTCTGGAATTCTGCAACACCAAGAGTCAATTTTGGCATTCTAGAACTCCCAACATTCTATTTTGGAATTCTAGAACTCCCAACATTCTATTTTGGATTCTACTGCTCCCAACATTCTATTCTGGAATTCTGCAACACCAACATTCTATTTTGGAATTAAAGAACTCCCAACATTCTATTTTGGAATTCTAGAACTCCCAACATTCTATTTTGGAATTCTGCAACACCAACATTCTATTTTGAAATTCTAGAAGTCCCAACATTCTATTTTGGAATTCTAGGACTCCCAACATTCTATTTTGGCATTCTAGAACTCCCAACATTCTATTTTGGAATTCTAGAATGCTCAACATTCTATTCTGGAATTCTGCAACACCAACATTCTATTTTGGAATTCTAGGACTCCCAACATTCTATTTTGGCATTCTAAAACTCCCAACATTCTATTTTGGAATTCTACTGCTCCCAACATTCTATTCTGGAATTCTGCAACACCAACATTCTATTTTGGAATTCAATAACTCCCAACATTCTATTTTGGAATTCAAGAACTCCCAACATTCTATTTTGGAATTCCAGAACTCCCAACATTCTATTCTGGAATTCTGCAACACCAACATTCTATTTTGGAATTCTAGAACTCTTAAAATTCTATTTTGGAATTCTGCAACACCAACATTCTATTTTGGAATACTAGAACTCTCAATATTCTATTTTGGAATTCTGCAACACCAAGTTACTATTTTGGCATTCTAGAACTCCCAACATTTTATTTGGGAATTCTAGAACTCCCAACATTCTATTTTGGAATTCTAGAACTACCAACATTCTATTCTTGAATTCTGCAACACCAACATTCTACTTTGGAATTCTTGAACTACCAACATTCTATTTTGGAATTCTAGAACTTCCAACATTCTATTTTGGAATTCTAGAATGCCCAACATTCTATTCTGGAATTCTGCAACACCAACATTCTATTTTGGTATTCTAGGACTCCCAGCAGTCTTTTTTGGAATTCTAGAACTCCCAACATTCTATTCTGGAATTCTGCAACACCAAAATTCTACTTTAGAATTCTAGAAGTCCCAACATTCTATTTTGGAATTCTAGAATGCTCAACATTCTATTCTGGAATTCTGCAACTCCAACATTCTATTTTGGAATTCTAGGACTCCCAACATTCTATTTTGGCATTCTAGAACTCCCAACATTCTATTTTGGAATTCTACTGCTGCCAACATTCTATTCTGGAATTCTGCAAAACCAACATTCTATTTTGGAATTCAAGAACTCCCAACATTCTGTTTTGGAATTCTAGAACTCCCAACATTCTATTTTGGAATTCTAGAACTAGCAACATTCTATTTTGGCATTCTAGAACTCCAAACATTCTATTTTGGAATTCTAGAACTCCAAACATTCTATTTTGGAATTCTAGAACTCCCAACATTCTATTTTGGCATTCTTGAACTCCCAACATTCTATTTTGGAATTCTAGAACTCCCAACATTCTATTTTGGTATTCTGCAACATCAGCATTCTACTTTGGAATTCTAGAACTCCCAACATTCTATATTGGAATTCTAGAACTCCAAACATTCTATTTTGGAATTCTAGAACTCCCAACATTCTATTATGGCATTCTAGAACTCCCAACATTCTATTTTGGCATTCTAGAACTCCCAACATTCTATTTTGGAATTCTCGAACTACCAACATTCTTTTTTGGAATTCTAGAACTAGCAACATTCTATTTTGGCATTCTAGAACTCCAAACATTCTATTTTGGAATTCTAGAACTCCCAACATTCTATTTTGGCATTCTTGAACTCCCAACATTCTATTTTGGAATTCTAGAACTCCCAACATTCTATTTTGGAATTCTAGAACTCCCAACATTCTATTTTGGAATTCTGCAACACCAACATTCTATTTTGGAATTCTAGAACTCCCAACATTCTATTTTGGCATTCTAGAACTCCCAACATTCTATTTTGGCATTCTAGAACTCCCAACATTCTATTTTGGCATTCTAGAACTCTTAACATTCTATTTTGGCATTCTAGAACTCCCAACATTCTATTTTGGAATTCTAGAACTACCAACATTCTATTTTGGAATTCTAGAACTACCAACATTCTATTTTGGAATTCTAGAACTACCAACATTCTATTTTGGCATTCTAGAACTCCCAACATTCTATTTTGGAATTCTGCAACACCAACATTCTATTTTGGATTTCTAGAACTCCCAACATTCTATTTTGGCATTCTAGAACTCCCAGCATTCTATTTTGGAATTCTAGAACTCCCAACATTCTATTTTGGAATTCTGCAACACCAACATTCTATTTTGGCATTCTAGAACTACCAACATTCTATTTTGGCATTCTAGAACTCCCAACATTCTATTTTGGAATTCTAGAAATACCAACATTCTATTTTGGCATTCTAGAACTCCCAACATTCTATTTTGGAATTCTGCAACACCAACATTCTATTTTGGCATTCTAGAACTCCCAACATTCTATTTTGGCATTCTAGAACTCCCAACATTCTATTTTGGAATTCTGCAACACCAACATTCTATTTTGGATTTCTAGAACTCCCAACATTCTATTTTGGCATTCTAGAACTCCCAACATTCTATTTTGGAATTCTAGAACTACCAACATTCTATTTTGGCATTCTAGAACTCCAAACATTCTATTTTGGAATTCTGCAACACCAACATTCTATTTTGGAATTCTAGAACTCCCAACATTCTATTTTGGCATTCTAGAACTCCCAACATTCTATTGTGGCATTCTAGAACTCCCAACATTCTATTTTGGAATTCTAGAACTCCCAACATTCTATTTTGGAATTCTGCAACACCAACATTCTATTTTGGATTTCTAGAACTCCCAACATTCTATTTTGGCATTCTAGAACTACCAACATTCTATTTTGGCATTCTAGAACTCCCAACATTCTATTTTGGAATTCTGCAACACCAACATTCTATTTTGGATTTCTAGAACTCCCAACATTCTATTTTGGCATTCTAGAACTCCCAGCATTCTATTTTGGAATTCTAGAACTCCCAACATTCTATTTTGGAATTCTGCAACACCAACATTCTATTTTGGCATTCTAGAACTACCAACATTCTATTTTGGCATTCTAGAACTCCCAACATTCTATTTTGGAATTCTAGAAATACCAACATTCTATTTTGGCATTCTAGAACTCCCAACATTCTATTTTGGAATTCTGCAACACCAACATTCTATTTTGGATTTCTAGAACTCCCAACATTCTATTTTGGCATTCTAGAACTCCCAACATTCTATTTTGGAATTCTGCAACACCAACATTCTATTTTGGCATTCTAGAACTCCCAACATTCTATTTTGGCATTCTAGAACTCCCAACATTCTATATTGGCATTCTAGAACTCCAAACATTCTATTTTGGAATTCTGCAACACCAACATTCTATTTTGGAATTCTAGAACTCCCAACATTCTATTTTGGCATTCTAGAACTCCCAACATTCTATTGTGGCATTCTAGAACTCCCAACATTCTATTTTGGCATTCTAGAACTCCCAACATTCTATTTTGGAATTCTGCAACACCAACATTCTATTTTGGATTTCTAGAACTCCCAACATTCTATTTTGGCATTCTAGAACTCCCAACATTCTATTTTGGAATTCTAGAACTCCCAACATTCTATTTTGGAATTCTAGAACTACCAACATTCTATTTTGGCATTCTAGAACTCCAAACATTCTATTTTGGAATTCTGCAACACCAACATTCTATTTTGGATTTCTAGAACTCCCAACATTCTATTTTGGCATTCTAGAACTCCCAACATTCTATTTTGGAATTCTAGAACTACCAACATTCTATTTTGGCATTCTAGAACTCCAAACATTCTATTTTGGAATTCTGCAACACCAACATTCTATTTTGGATTTCTAGAACTCCCAACATTCTATTTTGGCATTCTAGAACTCCCAGCATTCTATTTTGGCATTCTAGAACTCCCAACATTCTATTTTGGAATTCTAGAACTCCCAACATTCTATTTTGGCATTCTAGAACTCCCAACATTCTATTCTTGAATTCTGCAACACCAACATTCTGTTTTGGAATTCTAGAACTCCCAACATTCTATTTTGGCATTCTAGAACTCCCAACATTATATTTTGGAATTCTAGAACTACCAACATTCTATTTTGGCATTCTAGAACTCCCAACATTCTATTTTGGCATTCTAGAACTCCCAACATTCTATTTTGGCATTCTAGAACTCTTAACATTCTATTTTGGCATTCTAGAACTCCCAACATTCTATTTTGGAATTCTAGAACTCCAAACATTCTATTTTGGAATTCTAGAACTCCCAACATTCTATTTTGGCATTCTTGAACTCCCAACATTCTGTTTTGGAATTCTAGAACTCCCAACATTCTATTTTGGAATTCTAGAACTAGCAACATTCTATTTTGGCATTCTAGAACTCCAAACATTCTATTTTGGAATTCTAAAACTCCAAACATTCTATTTTGGAATTCTAGAACTCCCAACATTCTATTTTGGCATTCTTGAACTCCCAACATTCTATTTTGGAATTCTAGAACTCCCAACATTCTATTTTGGTATTCTGCAACATCAGCATTCTACTTTGGAATTCTAGAACTCCCAACATTCTATTTTGGAATTCTAGAACTCCAAACATTCTATTTTGGAATTCTAGAACTCCCAACATTCTATTATGGCATTCTAGAACTCCCAACATTCTATTTTGGCATTCTAGAACTCCCAACATTCTATTTTGGAATTCTCGAACTACCAACATTCTTTTTTGGAATTCTAGAACTAGCAACATTCTATTTTGGCATTCTAGAACTCCCAACATTCTATTTTGGCATTCTAGAACTCCAAACATTCTATTTTGGAATTCTAGAACTCCAAACATTCTATTTTGGAATTCTAGAACTCCCAACATTCTATTTTGGCATTCTTGAACTCCCAACATTCTATTTTGGAATTCTAGAACTCCCAACATTCTATTTTGGAATTCTAGAACTAGCAACATTCTATTTTGGCATTCTAGAATTTCAAACATTCTATTTTGGAATTCTAGAACTCCAAACATTCTATTTTGGAATTCTAGAACTCCCAACATTCTATTTTGGCATTCTTGAACTCCCAACATTCTATTTTGGAATTCTAGAACTCCCAACATTCTATTTTGGCATTCTAGAACTCCCAACATTCTATTTTGGAATTCTAGAACTACCAACATTCTATTTTGGCATTCTAGAACTCCTAACATTCTATTTTGGAATTCTAGAACTACCGACATTCTATATTGGCATTCTAGAACTCCAAACATTCTATTTTGGAATTCTGCAACACCAACATTCTATTTTGGAATTCTAGAACTCCCGACATTCTATTTTGGCATTCTAGAACTCCCAACATTCTATTTTGGCATTCTAGAACTACCAACATTCTATTTTGGCATTCTAGAACTCCCAACATTCTATTTTGGAATTCTAGAAATACCAACATTCTATTTTGGCATTCTAGAACTCCCAACATTCTATTTTGGAATTCTGCAACACCAACATTCTATTTTGGATTTCTAGAACTCCCAACATTCTATTTTGGCATTCTAGAACTCCCAGCATTCTATTTTGGAATTCTAGAACTCCCAACATTCTATTTTGGAATTCTGCAACACCAACATTCTATTTTGGCATTCTAGAACTACCAACATTCTATTTTGGCATTCTAGAACTCCCAACATTCTATTTTGGAATTCTAGAAATACCAACATTCTATTTTGGCATTCTAGAACTCCCAACATTCTATTTTGGAATTCTGCAACACCAACATTCTATTTTGGATTTCTAGAACTCCCAACATTCTATTTTGGCATTCTAGAACTCCCAACATTCTATTTTGGAATTCTGCAACACCAACATTCTATTTTGGCATTCTAGAACTCCCAACGTTCTATTTTGGCATTCTAGAACTCCCAACATTCTATTTTGGAATTCTGCAACACCAACATTCTATTTTGGATTTCTAGAACTCCCAACATTCTATTTTGGCATTCTAGAACTCCCAACATTCTATTTTGGAATTCTAGAACTACCAACATTCTATTTTGGCATTCTAGAACTCCAAACATTCTATTTTGGAATTCTGCAACACCAACATTCTATTTTGGAATTCTAGAACTCCCAACATTCTATTTTGGCATTCTAGAACTCCCAACATTCTATTGTGGCATTCCAGAACTCCCAACATTCTATTTTGGCATTCTAGAACTCCCAACATTCTATTTTGGCATTCTAGAACTCCCAACATTCTATTTTGGCATTCTAGAACTCCCAAGATTCTATTATGGCATTCTAGAACTCCCAACATTCTATTTTGGCATTCTAGAACTCCCAACATTCTATTTTGGCATTCTAGAACTCTTAACATTCTATTTTGGCATTCTAGAACTCCCAACATTCTATTTTGGAATTCTAGAACTACCAACATTCTATTTTGGAATTCTAGAACTACCAACATTCTATTTTGGAATTCTAGAACTTCCAACATTCTATTTTGGCATTCTAGAACTCCCAACATTCTATTTTGGCATTCTAGAACTACCAACATTCTATTTTGGCATTCTAGAACTCCCAACATTCTATTTTGGAATTCTGCAACACCAACATTCTATTTTGGATTTCTAGAACTCCCAACATTCTATTTTGGCATTCTAGAACTCCCAACATTCTATTTTGGAATTCTAGAACTACCAACATTCTATTTTGGCATTCTAGAACTCCAAACATTCTATTTTGGAATTCTGCAACACCAACATTCTATTTTGGAATTCTAGAACTCCCAACATTCTATTTTGGCATTCTAGAACTCCCAACATTCTATTGTGGCATTCTAGAACTCCCAACATTCTATTTTGGCATTCTAGAACTCCCAACATTCTATTTTGGAATTCTGCAACACCAACATTCTATTTTGGATTTCTAGAACTCCCAACATTCTATTTTGGCATTCTAGAACTCCCAACATTCTATTTTGGAATTCTAGAACTCCCAACATTCTATTTTGGAATTCTAGAACTACCAACATTCTATTTTGGCATTCTAGAACTCCAAACATTCTATTTTGGAATTCTGCAACACCAACATTCTATTTTGGATTTCTAGAACTCCCAACATTCTATTTTGGCATTCTAGAACTCCCAACATTCTATTTTGGAATTCTAGAACTACCAACATTCTATTTTGGCATTCTAGAACTCCAAACATTCTATTTTGGAATTCTGCAACACCAACATTCTATTTTGGATTTCTAGAACTCCCAACATTCTATTTTGGCATTCTAGAACTCCCAGCATTCTATTTTGGAATTCTAGAACTCCCAACATTCTATTTTGGAATTCTAGAACTCCCAACATTCTATTTTGGCATTCTAGAACTCCCAACATTCTATTCTTGAATTCTGCAACACCAACATTCTGTTTTGGAATTCTAGAACTCCCAACATTCTATTTTGGCATTCTAGAACTCCCAACATTATATTTTGGAATTCTAGAACTACCAACATTCTATTTTGGCATTCTAGAACTCCCAACATTCTATTTTGGCATTCTAGAACTCCCAACATTCTATTTTGGCATTCTAGAACTCTTAACATTCTATTTTGGCATTCTAGAACTCCCAACATTCTATTTTGGAATTCTAGAACTCCAAACATTCTATTTTGGAATTCTAGAACTCCCAACATTCTATTTTGGCATTCTTGAACTCCCAACATTCTGTTTTGGAATTCTAGAACTCCCAACATTCTATTTTGGAATTCTAGAACTAGCAACATTCTATTTTGGCATTCTAGAACTCCAAACATTCTATTTTGGAATTCTAGAACTCCAAACATTCTATTTTGGAATTCTAGAACTCCCAACATTCTATTTTGGCATTCTTGAACTCCCAACATTCTATTTTGGAATTCTAGAACTCCCAACATTCTATTTTGGTATTCTGCAACATCAGCATTCTACTTTGGAATTCTAGAACTCCCAACATTCTATTTTGGAATTCTAGAACTCCAAACATTCTATTTTGGAATTCTAGAACTCCCAACATTCTATTATGGCATTCTAGAACTCCCAACATTCTATTTTGGCATTCTAGAACTCCCAACATTCTATTTTGGAATTCTCGAACTACCAACATTCTTTTTTGGAATTCTAGAACTAGCAACATTCTATTTTGGCATTCTAGAACTCCAAACATTCTATTTTGGAATTCTAGAACTCCCAACATTCTATTTTGGCATTCTTGAACTCCCAACATTCTATTTTGGCATTCTAGAACTCCCAACGTTCTATTTTGGCATTCTAGAACTCCCAACATTCTATTTTGGAATTCTGCAACACCAACATTCTATTTTGGATTTCTAGAACTCCCAACATTCTATTTTGGCATTCTAGAACTCCCAACATTCTATTTTGGAATTCTAGAACTACCAACATTCTATTTTGGCATTCTAGAACTCCAAACATTCTATTTTGGAATTCTGCAACACCAACATTCTATTTTGGAATTCTAGAACTCCCAACATTCTATTTTGGCATTCTAGAACTCCCAACATTCTATTGTGGCATTCCAGAACTCCCAACATTCTATTTTGGCATTCTAGAACTCCCAACATTCTATTTTGGCATTCTAGAACTCCCAACATTCTATTTTGGCATTCTAGAACTCCCAAGATTCTATTATGGCATTCTAGAACTCCCAACATTCTATTTTGGCATTCTAGAACTCCCAACATTCTATTTTGGCATTCTAGAACTCTTAACATTCTATTTTGGCATTCTAGAACTCCCAACATTCTATTTTGGAATTCTAGAACTACCAACATTCTATTTTGGAATTCTAGAACTACCAACATTCTATTTTGGAATTCTAGAACTTCCAACATTCTATTTTGGCATTCTAGAACTCCCAACATTCTATTTTGGCATTCTAGAACTACCAACATTCTATTTTGGCATTCTAGAACTCCCAACATTCTATTTTGGAATTCTGCAACACCAACATTCTATTTTGGATTTCTAGAACTCCCAACATTCTATTTTGGCATTCTAGAACTCCCAACATTCTATTTTGGAATTCTAGAACTACCAACATTCTATTTTGGCATTCTAGAACTCCAAACATTCTATTTTGGAATTCTGCAACACCAACATTCTATTTTGGAATTCTAGAACTCCCAACATTCTATTTTGGTATTCTAGAACTCCCAACATTCTATTGTGGCATTCTAGAACTCCCAACATTCTATTTTGGCATTCTAGAACTCCCAACATTCTATTTTGGAATTCTGCAACACCAACATTCTATTTTGGATTTCTAGAACTCCCAACATTCTATTTTGGCATTCTAGAACTCCCAACATTCTATTTTGGAATTCTAGAACTCCCAACATTCTAATTTGGAATTCTAGAACTACCAACATTCTATTTTGGCATTCTAGAACTCCAAACATTCTATTTTGGAATTCTGCAACACCAACATTCTATTTTGGATTTCTAGAACTCCCAACATTCTATTTTGGCATTCTAGAACTCCCAACATTCTATTTTGGAATTCTAGAACTACCAACATTCTATTTTGGCATTCTAGAACTCCAAACATTCTATTTTGGAATTCTGCAACACCAACATTCTATTTTGGATTTCTAGAACTCCCAACATTCTATTTTGGCATTCTAGAACTCCCAGCATTCTATTTTGGAATTCTAGAACTCCCAACATTCTATTTTGGAATTCTGCAACACCAACATTCTATTTTGGCATTCTAGAACTACCAACATTCTATTTTGGCATTCTAGAACTCCCAACATTCTATTTTGGAATTCTAGAAATACCAACATTCTATTTTGGCATTCTAGAACTCCCAACATTCTATTTTGGAATTCTGCAACACCAACATTCTATTTTGGATTTCTAGAACTCCCAACATTCTATTTTGGCATTCTAGAACTCCCAACATTCTATTTTGGAATTCTGCAACACCAACATTCTATTTTGGCATTCTAGAACTCCCAACATTCTATTTTGGCATTCTAGAACTCCCAACATTCTATATTGGCATTCTAGAACTCCAAACATTCTATTTTGGAATTCTGCAACACCAACATTCTATTTTGGAATTCTAGAACTCCCAACATTCTATTTTGGCATTCTAGAACTCCCAACATTCTATTGTGGCATTCTAGAACTCCCAACATTCTATTTTGGCATTCTAGAACTCCCAACATTCTATTTTGGAATTCTGCAACACCAACATTCTATTTTGGATTTCTAGAACTCCCAACATTCTATTTTGGCATTCTAGAACTCCCAACATTCTATTTTGGAATTCTAGAACTCCCAACATTCTATTTTGGAATTCTAGAACTACCAACATTCTATTTTGGCATTCTAGAACTCCAAACATTCTATTTTGGAATTCTAGAACTCCCAACATTCTATTTTGGCATTCTTGAACTCCCAACATTCTATTTTGGCATTCTAGAACTCCCAACGTTCTATTTTGGCATTCTAGAACTCCCAACATTCTATTTTGGAATTCTGCAACACCAACATTCTATTTTGGATTTCTAGAACTCCCAACATTCTATTTTGGCATTCTAGAACTCCCAACATTCTATTTTGGAATTCTAGAACTACCAACATTCTATTTTGGCATTCTAGAACTCCAAACATTCTATTTTGGAATTCTGCAACACCAACATTCTATTTTGGAATTCTAGAACTCCCAACATTCTATTTTGGCATTCTAGAACTCCCAACATTCTATTGTGGCATTCCAGAACTCCCAACATTCTATTTTGGCATTCTAGAACTCCCAACATTCTATTTTGGCATTCTAGAACTCTTAACATTCTATTTTGGCATTCTAGAACTCCCAACATTCTATTTTGGAATTCTAG
The DNA here is from genome assembly GCF_028390025.1 of Pseudophryne corroboree. Taxonomy (NCBI): domain Eukaryota; kingdom Metazoa; phylum Chordata; class Amphibia; order Anura; family Myobatrachidae; genus Pseudophryne; species Pseudophryne corroboree. The sequence continues at coordinate 2,294,574 of NW_026967466.1, forward strand.
AACTACCAACATTCTATTTTGGAATTCTAGAACTACCAACATTCTATTTTGGAATTCTAGAACTTCCAACATTCTATTTTGGCATTCTAGAACTCCCAACATTCTATTTTGGCATTCTAGAACTACCAACATTCTATTTTGGCATTCTAGAACTCCCAACATTCTATTTTGGAATTCTGCAACACCAACATTCTATTTTGGATTTCTAGAACTCCCAACATTCTATTTTGGCATTCTAGAACTCCCAACATTCTATTTTGGAATTCTAGAACTACCAACATTCTATTTTGGCATTCTAGAACTCCAAACATTCTATTTTGGAATTCTGCAACACCAACATTCTATTTTGGAATTCTAGAACTCCCAACATTCTATTTTGGTATTCTAGAACTCCCAACATTCTATTGTGGCATTCTAGAACTCCCAACATTCTATTTTGGCATTCTAGAACTCCCAACATTCTATTTTGGAATTCTGCAACACCAACATTCTATTTTGGATTTCTAGAACTCCCAACATTCTATTTTGGCATTCTAGAACTCCCAACATTCTATTTTGGAATTCTAGAACTCCCAACATTCTAATTTGGAATTCTAGAACTACCAACATTCTATTTTGGCATTCTAGAACTCCAAACATTCTATTTTGGAATTCTGCAACACCAACATTCTATTTTGGATTTCTAGAACTCCCAACATTCTATTTTGGCATTCTAGAACTCCCAACATTCTATTTTGGAATTCTAGAACTACCAACATTCTATTTTGGCATTCTAGAACTCCAAACATTCTATTTTGGAATTCTGCAACACCAACATTCTATTTTGGATTTCTAGAACTCCCAACATTCTATTTTGGCATTCTAGAACTCCCAGCATTCTATTTTGGAATTCTAGAACTCCCAACATTCTATTTTGGAATTCTGCAACACCAACATTCTATTTTGGCATTCTAGAACTACCAACATTCTATTTTGGCATTCTAGAACTCCCAACATTCTATTTTGGAATTCTAGAAATACCAACATTCTATTTTGGCATTCTAGAACTCCCAACATTCTATTTTGGAATTCTGCAACACCAACATTCTATTTTGGATTTCTAGAACTCCCAACATTCTATTTTGGCATTCTAGAACTCCCAACATTCTATTTTGGAATTCTGCAACACCAACATTCTATTTTGGCATTCTAGAACTCCCAACATTCTATTTTGGCATTCTAGAACTCCCAACATTCTATATTGGCATTCTAGAACTCCAAACATTCTATTTTGGAATTCTGCAACACCAACATTCTATTTTGGAATTCTAGAACTCCCAACATTCTATTTTGGCATTCTAGAACTCCCAACATTCTATTGTGGCATTCTAGAACTCCCAACATTCTATTTTGGCATTCTAGAACTCCCAACATTCTATTTTGGAATTCTGCAACACCAACATTCTATTTTGGATTTCTAGAACTCCCAACATTCTATTTTGGCATTCTAGAACTCCCAACATTCTATTTTGGAATTCTAGAACTCCCAACATTCTATTTTGGAATTCTAGAACTACCAACATTCTATTTTGGCATTCTAGAACTCCAAACATTCTATTTTGGAATTCTGCAACACCAACATTCTATTTTGGATTTCTAGAACTCCCAACATTCTATTTTGGCATTCTAGAACTCCCAACATTCTATTTTGGAATTCTAGAACTACCAACATTCTATTTTGGCATTCTAGAACTCCAAACATTCTATTTTGGAATTCTGCAACACCAACATTCTATTTTGGATTTCTAGAACTCCCAACATTCTATTTTGGCATTCTAGAACTCCCAGCATTCTATTTTGGAATTCTAGAACTCCCAACATTCTATTTTGGAATTCTAGAACTCCCAACATTCTATTTTGGCATTCTAGAACTCCCAACATTCTATTCTTGAATTCTGCAACACCAACATTCTGTTTTGGAATTCTAGAACTCCCAACATTCTATTTTGGCATTCTAGAACTCCCAACATTATATTTTGGAATTCTAGAACTACCAACATTCTATTTTGGCATTCTAGAACTCCCAACATTCTATTTTGGCATTCTAGAACTCCCAACATTCTATTTTGGCATTCTAGAACTCTTAACATTCTATTTTGGCATTCTAGAACTCCCAACATTCTATTTTGGAATTCTAGAACTCCAAACATTCTATTTTGGAATTCTAGAACTCCCAACATTCTATTTTGGCATTCTTGAACTCCCAACATTCTGTTTTGGAATTCTAGAACTCCCAACATTCTATTTTGGAATTCTAGAACTAGCAACATTCTATTTTGGCATTCTAGAACTCCAAACATTCTATTTTGGAATTCTAGAACTCCAAACATTCTATTTTGGAATTCTAGAACTCCCAACATTCTATTTTGGCATTCTTGAACTCCCAACATTCTATTTTGGAATTCTAGAACTCCCAACATTCTATTTTGGTATTCTGCAACATCAGCATTCTACTTTGGAATTCTAGAACTCCCAACATTCTATTTTGGAATTCTAGAACTCCAAACATTCTATTTTGGAATTCTAGAACTCCCAACATTCTATTATGGCATTCTAGAACTCCCAACATTCTATTTTGGCATTCTAGAACTCCCAACATTCTATTTTGGAATTCTCGAACTACCAACATTCTTTTTTGGAATTCTAGAACTAGCAACATTCTATTTTGGCATTCTAGAACTCCCAACATTCTATTTTGGCATTCTAGAACTCCAAACATTCTATTTTGGAATTCTAGAACTCCAAACATTCTATTTTGGAATTCTAGAACTCCCAACATTCTATTTTGGCATTCTTGAACTCCCAACATTCTATTTTGGAATTCTAGAACTCCCAACATTCTATTTTGGAATTCTAGAACTAGCAACATTCTATTTTGGCATTCTAGAATTTCAAACATTCTATTTTGGAATTCTAGAACTCCAAACATTCTATTTTGGAATTCTAGAACTCCCAACATTCTATTTTGGCATTCTTGAACTCCCAACATTCTATTTTGGAATTCTAGAACTCCCAACATTCTATTTTGGCATTCTAGAACTCCCAACATTCTATTTTGGAATTCTAGAACTACCAACATTCTATTTTGGCATTCTAGAACTCCTAACATTCTATTTTGGAATTATAGAACTACCGACATTCTATATTGGCATTCTAGAACTCCAAACATTCTATTTTGGAATTCTGCAACACCAACATTCTATTTTGGAATTCTAGAACTCCCGACATTCTATTTTGGCATTCTAGAACTCCCAACATTCTATTTTGGCATTCTAGAACTACCAACATTCTATTTTGGCATTCTAGAACTCCCAACATTCTATTTTGGAATTCTAGAAATACCAACATTCTATTTTGGCATTCTAGAACTCCCAACATTCTATTTTGGAATTCTGCAACACCAACATTCTATTTTGGATTTCTAGAACTCCCAACATTCTATTTTGGCATTCTAGAACTCCCAGCATTCTATTTTGGAATTCTAGAACTCCCAACATTCTATTTTGGAATTCTGCAACACCAACATTCTATTTTGGCATTCTAGAACTACCAACATTCTATTTTGGCATTCTAGAACTCCCAACATTCTATTTTGGAATTCTAGAAATACCAACATTCTATTTTGGCATTCTAGAACTCCCAACATTCTATTTTGGAATTCTGCAACACCAACATTCTATTTTGGATTTCTAGAACTCCCAACATTCTATTTTGGCATTCTAGAACTCCCAACATTCTATTTTGGAATTCTGCAACACCAACATTCTATTTTGGCATTCTAGAACTCCCAACGTTCTATTTTGGCATTCTAGAACTCCCAACATTCTATTTTGGAATTCTGCAACACCAACATTCTATTTTGGATTTCTAGAACTCCCAACATTCTATTTTGGCATTCTAGAACTCCCAACATTCTATTTTGGAATTCTAGAACTACCAACATTCTATTTTGGCATTCTAGAACTCCAAACATTCTATTTTGGAATTCTGCAACACCAACATTCTATTTTGGAATTCTAGAACTCCCAACATTCTATTTTGGCATTCTAGAACTCCCAACATTCTATTGTGGCATTCCAGAACCCCCAACATTCTATTTTGGCATTCTAGAACTCCCAACATTCTATTTTGGCATTCTAGAACTCCCAACATTCTATTTTGGCATTCTAGAACTCCCAAGATTCTATTATGGCATTCTAGAACTCCCAACATTCTATTTTGGCATTCTAGAACTCCCAACATTCTATTTTGGCATTCTAGAACTCTTAACATTCTATTTTGGCATTCTAGAACTCCCAACATTCTATTTTGGAATTCTAGAACTACCAACATTCTATTTTGGAATTCTAGAACTACCAACATTCTATTTTGGAATTCTAGAACTTCCAACATTCTATTTTGGCATTCTAGAACTCCCAACATTCTATTTTGGCATTCTAGAACTACCAACATTCTATTTTGGCATTCTAGAACTCCCAACATTCTATTTTGGAATTCTGCAACACCAACATTCTATTTTGGATTTCTAGAACTCCCAACATTCTATTTTGGCATTCTAGAACTCCCAACATTCTATTTTGGAATTCTAGAACTACCAACATTCTATTTTGGCATTCTAGAACTCCAAACATTCTATTTTGGAATTCTGCAACACCAACATTCTATTTTGGAATTCTAGAACTCCCAACATTCTATTTTGGCATTCTAGAACTCCCAACATTCTATTGTGGCATTCTAGAACTCCCAACATTCTATTTTGGCATTCTAGAACTCCCAACATTCTATTTTGGAATTCTGCAACACCAACATTCTATTTTGGATTTCTAGAACTCCCAACATTCTATTTTGGCATTCTAGAACTCCCAACATTCTATTTTGGAATTCTAGAACTCCCAACATTCTATTTTGGAATTCTAGAACTACCAACATTCTATTTTGGCATTCTAGAACTCCAAACATTCTATTTTGGAATTCTGCAACACCAACATTCTATTTTGGATTTCTAGAACTCCCAACATTCTATTTTGGCATTCTAGAACTCCCAACATTCTATTTTGGAATTCTAGAACTACCAACATTCTATTTTGGCATTCTAGAACTCCAAACATTCTATTTTGGAATTCTGCAACACCAACATTCTATTTTGGATTTCTAGAACTCCCAACATTCTATTTTGGCATTCTAGAACTCCCAGCATTCTATTTTGGAATTCTAGAACTCCCAACATTCTATTTTGGAATTCTAGAACTCCCAACATTCTATTTTGGCATTCTAGAACTCCCAACATTCTATTCTTGAATTCTGCAACACCAACATTCTGTTTTGGAATTCTAGAACTCCCAACATTCTATTTTGGCATTCTAGAACTCCCAACATTATATTTTGGAATTCTAGAACTACCAACATTCTATTTTGGCATTCTAGAACTCCCAACATTCTATTTTGGCATTCTAGAACTCCCAACATTCTATTTTGGCATTCTAGAACTCTTAACATTCTATTTTGGCATTCTAGAACTCCCAACATTCTATTTTGGAATTCTAGAACTCCAAACATTCTATTTTGGAATTCTAGAACTCCCAACATTCTATTTTGGCATTCTTGAACTCCCAACATTCTGTTTTGGAATTCTAGAACTCCCAACATTCTATTTTGGAATTCTAGAACTAGCAACATTCTATTTTGGCATTCTAGAACTCCAAACATTCTATTTTGGAATTCTAGAACTCCAAACATTCTATTTTGGAATTCTAGAACTCCCAACATTCTATTTTGGCATTCTTGAACTCCCAACATTCTATTTTGGAATTCTAGAACTCCCAACATTCTATTTTGGTATTCTGCAACATCAGCATTCTACTTTGGAATTCTAGAACTCCCAACATTCTATTTTGGAATTCTAGAACTCCAAACATTCTATTTTGGAATTCTAGAACTCCCAACATTCTATTATGGCATTCTAGAACTCCCAACATTCTATTTTGGCATTCTAGAACTCCCAACATTCTATTTTGGAATTCTCGAACTACCAACATTCTTTTTTGGAATTCTAGAACTAGCAACATTCTATTTTGGCATTCTAGAACTCCAAACATTCTATTTTGGAATTCTAGAACTCCCAACATTCTATTTTGGCATTCTTGAACTCCCAACATTCTATTTTGGAATTCTAGAACTCCCAACATTCTATTTTGGAATTCTAGAACTCCCAACATTCTATTTTGGAATTCTGCAACACCAACATTCTATTTTGGAATTCTAGAACTCCCAACATTCTATTTTGGCATTCTAGAACTCCCAACATTCTATTTTGGAATTCTAGAACTACCAATATTCTATTTTGGCATTCTAGAACTCCTAACATTCTATTTTGGAATTCTAGAACTACCGACATTCTATATTGGCATTCTAGAACTCCAAACATTCTATTTTGGAATTCTGCAACACCAACATTCTATTTTGGAATTCTAGAACTCCCAACATTCTATTTTGGCATTCTAGAACTCCCAACATTCTATTGTGGCATTCCAGAACTCCCAACATTCTATTTTGGCATTCTAGAACTCCCAACATTCTATTTTGGCATTCTAGAACTCCCAACATTATATTTTGGCATTCTAGAACTCCCAACATTCTATTATGGCATTCTAGAACTCCCAACATTCTATTTTGGCATTCTAGAACTCCCAACATTCTATTTTGGCATTCTAGAACTCTTAACATTCTATTTTGGCATTCTAGAACTCCCAACATTCTATTTTGGAATTCTAGAACTACCAACATTCTATTTTGGAATTCTAGAACTACCAACATTCTATTTTGGAATTCTAGAACTACCAACATTCTATTTTGGCATTCTAGAACTCCCAACATTCTATTTTGGAATTCTGCAACACCAACATTCTATTTTGGATTTCTAGAACTCCCAACATTCTATTTTTGCATTCTAGAACTCCCAGCATTCTATTTTGGAATTCTAGAACTCCCAACATTCTATTTTGGAATTCTGCAACACCAACATTCTATTTTGGCATTCTAGAACTACCAACATTCTATTTTGGCATTCTAGAACTCCCAACATTCTATTTTGGAATTCTAGAAATACCAACATTCTATTTTGGCATTCTAGAACTCCCAACATTCTATTTTGGAATTCTGCAACACCAACATTCTATTTTGGATTTCTAGAACTCCCAACATTCTATTTTGGCATTCTAGAACTCCCAACATTCTATTTTGGAATTCTGCAACACCAACATTCTATTTTGGCATTCTAGAACTCCCAACATTCTATTTTGGCATTCTAGAACTCCCAACATTCTATTTTGGAATTCTGCAACACCAACATTCTATTTTGGATTTCTAGAACTCCCAACATTCTATTTTGGCATTCTAGAACTCCCAACATTCTATTTTGGAATTCTAGAACTACCAACATTCTATTTTGGCATTCTAGAACTCCAAACATTCTATTTTGGAATTCTGCAACACCAACATTCTATTTTGGAATTCTAGAACTCCCAACATTCTATTTTGGCATTCTAGAACTCCCAACATTCTATTGTGGCATTCTAGAACTCCCAACATTCTATTTTGGAATTCTAGAACTCCCAACATTCTATTTTGGAATTCTGCAACACCAACATTCTATTTTGGATTTCTAGAACTCCCAACATTCTATTTTGGCATTCTAGAACTACCAACATTCTATTTTGGCATTCTAGAACTCCCAACATTCTATTTTGGAATTCTGCAACACCAACATTCTATTTTGGATTTCTAGAACTCCCAACATTCTATTTTGGCATTCTAGAACTCCCAGCATTCTATTTTGGAATTCTAGAACTCCCAACATTCTATTTTGGAATTCTGCAACACCAACATTCTATTTTGGCATTCTAGAACTACCAACATTCTATTTTGGCATTCTAGAACTCCCAACATTCTATTTTGGAATTCTAGAAATACCAACATTCTATTTTGGCATTCTAGAACTCCCAACATTCTATTTTGGAATTCTGCAACACCAACATTCTATTTTGGATTTCTAGAACTCCCAACATTCTATTTTGGCATTCTAGAACTCCCAACATTCTATTTTGGAATTCTGCAACACCAACATTCTATTTTGGCATTCTAGAACTCCCAACATTCTATTTTGGCATTCTAGAACTCCCAACATTCTATATTGGCATTCTAGAACTCCAAACATTCTATTTTGGAATTCTGCAACACCAACATTCTATTTTGGAATTCTAGAACTCCCAACATTCTATTTTGGCATTCTAGAACTCCCAACATTCTATTGTGGCATTCTAGAACTCCCAACATTCTATTTTGGCATTCTAGAACTCCCAACATTCTATTTTGGAATTCTGCAACACCAACATTCTATTTTGGATTTCTAGAACTCCCAACATTCTATTTTGGCATTCTAGAACTCCCAACATTCTATTTTGGAATTCTAGAACTCCCAACATTCTATTTTGGAATTCTAGAACTACCAACATTCTATTTTGGCATTCTAGAACTCCAAACATTCTATTTTGGAATTCTGCAACACCAACATTCTATTTTGGATTTCTAGAACTCCCAACATTCTATTTTGGCATTCTAGAACTCCCAACATTCTATTTTGGAATTCTAGAACTACCAACATTCTATTTTGGCATTCTAGAACTCCAAACATTCTATTTTGGAATTCTGCAACACCAACATTCTATTTTGGATTTCTAGAACTCCCAACATTCTATTTTGGCATTCTAGAACTCCCAGCATTCTATTTTGGAATTCTGGAACTCCCAACATTCTATTTTGGAATTCTAGAACTCCCAACATTCTATTTTGGCATTCTAGAACTCCCAACATTCTATTCTTGAATTCTGCAACACCAACATTCTGTTTTGGAATTCTAGAACTCCCAACATTCTATTTTGGCATTCTAGAACTCCCAACATTATATTTTGGAATTCTAGAACTACCAACATTCTATTTTGGCATTCTAGAACTCCCAACATTCTATTTTGGCATTCTAGAACTCCCAACATTCTATTTTGGCATTCTAGAACTCTTAACATTCTATTTTGGCATTCTAGAACTCCCAACATTCTATTTTGGAATTCTAGAACTCCAAACATTCTATTTTGGAATTCTAGAACTCCCAACATTCTATTTTGGCATTCTTGAACTCCCAACATTCTGTTTTGGAATTCTAGAACTCCCAACATTCTATTTTGGAATTCTAGAACTAGCAACATTCTATTTTGGCATTCTAGAACTCCAAACATTCTATTTTGGAATTCTAGAACTCCAAACATTCTATTTTGGAATTCTAGAACTCCCAACATTCTATTTTGGCATTCTTGAACTCCCAACATTCTATTTTGGAATTCTAGAACTCCCAACATTCTATTTTGGTATTCTGCAACATCAGCATTCTACTTTGGAATTCTAGAACTCCCAACATTCTATTTTGGAATTCTAGAACTCCAAACATTCTATTTTGGAATTCTAGAACTCCCAACATTCTATTATGGCATTCTAGAACTCCCAACATTCTATTTTGGCATTCTAGAACTCCCAACATTCTATTTTGGAATTCTCGAACTACCAACATTCTTTTTTGGAATTCTAGAACTAGCAACATTCTATTTTGGCATTCTAGAACTCCCAACATTCTATTTTGGCATTCTAGAACTCCAAACATTCTATTTTGGAATTCTAGAACTCCAAACATTCTATTTTGGAATTCTAGAACTCCCAACATTCTATTTTGGCATTCTTGAACTCCCAACATTCTATTTTGGAATTCTAGAACTCCCAACATTCTATTTTGGAATTCTAGAACTAGCAACATTCTATTTTGGCATTCTAGAATTTCAAACATTCTATTTTGGAATTCTAGAACTCCAAACATTCTATTTTGGAATTCTAGAACTCCCAACATTCTATTTTGGCATTCTTGAACTCCCAACATTCTATTTTGGAATTCTAGAACTCCCAACATTCTATTTTGGCATTCTAGAACTCCCAACATTCTATTTTGGAATTCTAGAACTACCAACATTCTATTTTGGCATTCTAGAACTCCTAACATTCTATTTTGGAATTCTAGAACTACCGACATTCTATATTGGCATTCTAGAACTCCAAACATTCTATTTTGGAATTCTGCAACACCAACATTCTATTTTGGAATTCTAGAACTCCCGACATTCTATTTTGGCATTCTAGAACTCCCAACATTCTATTTTGGCATTCTAGAACTACCAACATTCTATTTTGGCATTCTAGAACTCCCAACATTCTATTTTGGAATTCTAGAAATACCAACATTCTATTTTGGCATTCTAGAACTCCCAACATTCTATTTTGGAATTCTGCAACACCAACATTCTATTTTGGATTTCTAGAACTCCCAACATTCTATTTTGGCATTCTAGAACTCCCAGCATTCTATTTTGGAATTCTAGAACTCCCAACATTCTATTTTGGAATTCTGCAACACCAACATTCTATTTTGGCATTCTAGAACTACCAACATTCTATTTTGGCATTCTAGAACTCCCAACATTCTATTTTGGAATTCTAGAAATACCAACATTATATTTTGGCATTCTAGAACTCCCAACATTCTATTTTGGAATTCTGCAACACCAACATTCTATTTTGGATTTCTAGAACTCCCAACATTCTATTTTGGCATTCTAGAACTCCCAACATTCTATTTTGGAATTCTGCAACACCAACATTCTATTTTGGCATTCTAGAACTCCCAACGTTCTATTTTGGCATTCTAGAACTCCCAACATTCTATTTTGGAATTCTGCAACACCAACATTCTATTTTGGATTTCTAGAACTCCCAACATTCTATTTTGGCATTCTAGAACTCCCAACATTCTATTTTGGAATTCTAGAACTACCAACATTCTATTTTGGCATTCTAGAACTCCAAACATTCTATTTTGGAATTCTGCAACACCAACATTCTATTTTGGAATTCTAGAACTCCCAACATTCTATTTTGGCATTCTAGAACTCCCAACATTCTATTGTGGCATTCCAGAACTCCCAACATTCTATTTTGGCATTCTAGAACTCCCAACATTCTATTTTGGCATTCTAGAACTCCCAACATTCTATTTTGGCATTCTAGAACTCCCAAGATTCTATTATGGCATTCTAGAACTCCCAACATTCTATTTTGGCATTCTAGAACTCCCAACATTCTATTTTGGCATTCTAGAACTCTTAACATTCTATTTTGGCATTCTAGAACTCCCAACATTCTATTTTGGAATTCTAGAACTACCAACATTCTATTTTGGAATTCTAGAACTACCAACATTCTATTTTGGAATTCTAGAACTTCCAACATTCTATTTTGGCATTCTAGAACTCCCAACATTCTATTTTGGCATTCTAGAACTCCCAACATTCTATTTTGGAATTCTGCAACACCAACATTCTATTTTGGATTTCTAGAACTCCCAACATTCTATTTTGGCATTCTAGAACTCCCAGCATTCTATTTTGGAATTCTAGAACTCCCAACATTCTATTTTGGAATTCTGCAACACCAACATTCTATTTTGGCATTCTAGAACTACCAACATTCTATTTTGGCATTCTAGAACTCCCAACATTCTATTTTGGAATTCTAGAAATACCAACATTCTATTTTGGCATTCTAGAACTCCCAACATTCTATTTTGGAATTCTGCAACACCAACATTCTATTTTGGATTTCTAGAACTCCCAACATTCTATTTTGGCATTCTAGAACTCCCAACATTCTATTTTGGAATTCTGCAACACCAACATTCTATTTTGGCATTCTAGAACTCCCAACATTCTATTTTGGCATTCTAGAACTCCCAACATTCTATTTTGGAATTCTGCAACACCAACATTCTATTTTGGATTTCTAGAACTCCCAACATTCTATTTTGGCATTCTAGAACTCCCAACATTCTATTTTGGAATTCTAGAACTACCAACATTCTATTTTGGCATTCTAGAACTCCAAACATTCTATTTTGGAATTCTGCAACACCAACATTCTATTTTGGAATTCTAGAACTCCCAACATTCTATTTTGGCATTCTAGAACTCCCAACATTCTATTGTGGCATTCTAGAACTCCCAACATTCTATTTTGGCATTCTAGAACTCCCAACATTCTATTTTGGAATTCTACAACTACCAACATTCTATTTTGGCATTCTAGAACTCCCAACATTCTATTTTGGAATTCTGCAACACCAACATTCTATTTTGGATTTCTAGAACTCCCAACATTCTATTTTGGCATTCTAGAACTCCCAACATTCTATTTTGGAATTCTAGAACTCCCAACATTCTATTTTGGAATTCTGCAACACCAACATTCTATTTTGGCATTCTAGAACTCCAAACATTCTATTTTGGAATTCTGCAACACCAACATTCTATTTTGGATTTCTAGAACTCCCAACATTCTATTTTGGCATTCTAGAACTCCCAACATTCTATTTTGGAATTCTAGAACTACCAACATTCTATTTTGGCATTCTAGAACTCCAAACATTCTATTTTGGAATTCTGCAACACCAACATTCTATTTTGGATTTCTAGAACTCCCAACATTCTATTTTGGCATTCTAGAACTCCCAGCATTCTATTTTGGAATTCTAGAACTCCCAACATTCTATTTTGGAATTCTGCAACACCAACATTCTATTTTGGATTTCTAGAACTCCCAACATTCTATTTTGGCATTCTAGAACTCCCAACATTCTATTTTGGAATTCTGCAACACCAACATTCTATTTTGGCATTCTAGAACTCCCAACATTCTATTTTGGCATTCTAGAACTCCCAACATTCTATTTTGGAATTCTGCAACACCAACATTCTATTTTGGATTTCTAGAACTCCCAACATTCTATTTTGGCATTCTAGAACTCCCAACATTCTATTTTGGAATTCTAGAACTACCAACATTCTATTTTGGCATTCTAGAACTCCAAACATTCTATTTTGGAATTCTGCAACACCAACATTCTATTTTGGAATTCTAGAACTCCAAACATTCTATTTTGGCATTCTAGAACTCCCAACATTCTATTGTGGCATTCCAGAACTCCCAACATTCTATTTTGGCATTCTAGAACTCCCAACATTCTATTTTGGCATTCTAGAACTCCCAACATTCTATTTTGGCATTCTAGAACTCCCAACATTCTATTATGGCATTCTAGAACTCCCAACATTCTATTTTGGCATTCTAGAACTCCCAACATTCTATTTTGGAATTCTGCAACACCAACATTCTATTTTGGCATTCTAGAACTCCCAACATTCTATTTTGGCATTCTAGAACTCCCAACATTCTATTTTGGAATTCTGCAACACCAACATTCTATTTTGGATTTCTAGAACTCCCAACATTCTATTTTGGCATTCTAGAACTCCCAACATTCTATTTTGGAATTCTAGAACTACCAACATTCTATTTTGGCATTCTAGAACTCCAAACATTCTATTTTGGAATTCTGCAACACCAACATTCTATTTTGGAATTCTAGAACTCCCAACATTCTATTTTGGCATTCTAGAACTCCCAACATTCTATTGTGGCATTCTAGAACTCCCAACATTCTATTTTGGCATTCTAGAACTCCCAACATTCTATTTTGGAATTCTACAACTACCAACATTCTATTTTGGCATTCTAGAACTCCCAACATTCTATTTTGGAATTCTGCAACACCAACATTCTATTTTGGATTTCTAGAACTCCCAACATTCTATTTTGGCATTCTAGAACTCCCAACATTCTATTTTGGAATTCTAGAACTCCCAACATTCTATTTTGGAATTCTGCAACACCAACATTCTATTTTGGCATTCTAGAACTCCAAACATTCTATTTTGGAATTCTGCAACACCAACATTCTATTTTGGATTTCTAGAACTCCCAACATTCTATTTTGGCATTCTAGAACTCCCAACATTCTATTTTGGAATTCTAGAACTACCAACATTCTATTTTGGCATTCTAGAACTCCAAACATTCTATTTTGGAATTCTGCAACACCAACATTCTATTTTGGATTTCTAGAACTCCCAACATTCTATTTTGGCATTCTAGAACTCCCAGCATTCTATTTTGGAATTCTAGAACTCCCAACATTCTATTTTGGAATTCTGCAACACCAACATTCTATTTTGGATTTCTAGAACTCCCAACATTCTATTTTGGCATTCTAGAACTCCCAACATTCTATTTTGGAATTCTGCAACACCAACATTCTATTTTGGCATTCTAGAACTCCCAACATTCTATTTTGGCATTCTAGAACTCCCAACATTCTATTTTGGAATTCTGCAACACCAACATTCTATTTTGGATTTCTAGAACTCCCAACATTCTATTTTGGCATTCTAGAACTCCCAACATTCTATTTTGGAATTCTAGAACTACCAACATTCTATTTTGGCATTCTAGAACTCCAAACATTCTATTTTGGAATTCTGCAACACCAACATTCTATTTTGGAATTCTAGAACTCCAAACATTCTATTTTGGCATTCTAGAACTCCCAACATTCTATTGTGGCATTCCAGAACTCCCAACATTCTATTTTGGCATTCTAGAACTCCCAACATTCTATTTTGGCATTCTAGAACTCCCAACATTCTATTTTGGCATTCTAGAACTCCCAACATTCTATTATGGCATTCTAGAACTCCCAACATTCTATTTTGGCATTCTAGAACTCCCAACATTCTATTTTGGCATTCTAGAACTCTTAACATTCTATTTTGGCATTCTAGAACTCCCAACATTCTATTATGGCATTCTAGAACTCCCAACATTCTATTTTGGCATTCTAGAACTCCCAACATTCTATTTTGGAATTCTCGAACTACCAACATTCTTTTTTGGAATTCTAGAACTAGCAACATTCTATTTTGGCATTCTAGAACTCCCAACATTCTATTTTGGCATTCTAGAACTCCAAACATTCTATTTTGGAATTCTAGAACTCCAAACATTCTATTTTGGAATTCTAGAACTCCCAACATTCTATTTTGGCATTCTTGAACTCCCAACATTCTATTTTGGAATTCTAGAACTCCCAACATTCTATTTTGGAATTCTAGAACTAGCAACATTCTATTTTGGCATTCTAGAATTTCAAACATTCTATTTTGGAATTCTAGAACTCCAAACATTCTATTTTGGAATTCTAGAACTCCCAACATTCTATTTTGGCATTCTTGAACTCCCAACATTCTATTTTGGAATTCTAGAACTCCCAACATTCTATTTTGGCATTCTAGAACTCCCAACATTCTATTTTGGAATTCTAGAACTACCAACATTCTATTTTGGCATTCTAGAACTCCTAACATTCTATTTTGGAATTCTAGAACTACCGACATTCTATATTGGCATTCTAGAACTCCAAACATTCTATTTTGGAATTCTGCAACACCAACATTCTATTTTGGAATTCTAGAACTCCCGACATTCTATTTTGGCATTCTAGAACTCCCAACATTCTATTTTGGCATTCTAGAACTACCAACATTCTATTTTGGCATTCTAGAACTCCCAACATTCTATTTTGGAATTCTAGAAATACCAACATTCTATTTTGGCATTCTAGAACTCCCAACATTCTATTTTGGAATTCTGCAACACCAACATTCTATTTTGGATTTCTAGAACTCCCAACATTCTATTTTGGCATTCTAGAACTCCCAGCATTCTATTTTGGAATTCTAGAACTCCCAACATTCTATTTTGGAATTCTGCAACACCAACATTCTATTTTGGCATTCTAGAACTACCAACATTCTATTTTGGCATTCTAGAACTCCCAACATTCTATTTTGGAATTCTAGAAATACCAACATTATATTTTGGCATTCTAGAACTCCCAACATTCTATTTTGGAATTCTGCAACACCAACATTCTATTTTGGATTTCTAGAACTCCCAACATTCTATTTTGGCATTCTAGAACTCCCAACATTCTATTTTGGAATTCTGCAACACCAACATTCTATTTTGGCATTCTAGAACTCCCAACGTTCTATTTTGGCATTCTAGAACTCCCAACATTCTATTTTGGAATTCTGCAACACCAACATTCTATTTTGGATTTCTAGAACTCCCAACATTCTATTTTGGCATTCTAGAACTCCCAACATTCTATTTTGGAATTCTAGAACTACCAACATTCTATTTTGGCATTCTAGAACTCCAAACATTCTATTTTGGAATTCTGCAACACCAACATTCTATTTTGGAATTCTAGAACTCCCAACATTCTATTTTGGCATTCTAGAACTCCCAACATTCTATTGTGGCATTCCAGAACTCCCAACATTCTATTTTGGCATTCTAGAACTCCCAACATTCTATTTTGGCATTCTAGAACTCCCAACATTCTATTTTGGCATTCTAGAACTCCCAAGATTCTATTATGGCATTCTAGAACTCCCAACATTCTATTTTGGCATTCTAGAACTCCCAACATTCTATTTTGGCATTCTAGAACTCTTAACATTCTATTTTGGCATTCTAGAACTCCCAACATTCTATTTTGGAATTCTAGAACTACCAACATTCTATTTTGGAATTCTAGAACTACCAACATTCTATTTTGGAATTCTAGAACTTCCAACATTCTATTTTGGCATTCTAGAACTCCCAACATTCTATTTTGGCATTCTAGAACTCCCAACATTCTATTTTGGAATTCTGCAACACCAACATTCTATTTTGGATTTCTAGAACTCCCAACATTCTATTTTGGCATTCTAGAACTCCCAGCATTCTATTTTGGAATTCTAGAACTCCCAACATTCTATTTTGGAATTCTGCAACACCAACATTCTATTTTGGCATTCTAGAACTACCAACATTCTATTTTGGCATTCTAGAACTCCCAACATTCTATTTTGGAATTCTAGAAATACCAACATTCTATTTTGGCATTCTAGAACTCCCAACATTCTATTTTGGAATTCTGCAACACCAACATTCTATTTTGGATTTCTAGAACTCCCAACATTCTATTTTGGCATTCTAGAACTCCCAACATTCTATTTTGGAATTCTGCAACACCAACATTCTATTTTGGCATTCTAGAACTCCCAACATTCTATTTTGGCATTCTAGAACTCCCAACATTCTATTTTGGAATTCTGCAACACCAACATTCTATTTTGGATTTCTAGAACTCCCAACATTCTATTTTGGCATTCTAGAACTCCCAACATTCTATTTTGGAATTCTAGAACTACCAACATTCTATTTTGGCATTCTAGAACTCCAAACATTCTATTTTGGAATTCTGCAACACCAACATTCTATTTTGGAATTCTAGAACTCCCAACATTCTATTTTGGCATTCTAGAACTCCCAACATTCTATTGTGGCATTCTAGAACTCCCAACATTCTATTTTGGCATTCTAGAACTCCCAACATTCTATTTTGGAATTCTACAACTACCAACATTCTATTTTGGCATTCTAGAACTCCCAACATTCTATTTTGGAATTCTGCAACACCAACATTCTATTTTGGATTTCTAGAACTCCCAACATTCTATTTTGGCATTCTAGAACTCCCAACATTCTATTTTGGAATTCTAGAACTCCCAACATTCTATTTTGGAATTCTGCAACACCAACATTCTATTTTGGCATTCTAGAACTCCAAACATTCTATTTTGGAATTCTGCAACACCAACATTCTATTTTGGATTTCTAGAACTCCCAACATTCTATTTTGGCATTCTAGAACTCCCAACATTCTATTTTGGAATTCTAGAACTACCAACATTCTATTTTGGCATTCTAGAACTCCAAACATTCTATTTTGGAATTCTGCAACACCAACATTCTATTTTGGATTTCTAGAACTCCCAACATTCTATTTTGGCATTCTAGAACTCCCAGCATTCTATTTTGGAATTCTAGAACTCCCAACATTCTATTTTGGAATTCTGCAACACCAACATTCTATTTTGGATTTCTAGAACTCCCAACATTCTATTTTGGCATTCTAGAACTCCCAACATTCTATTTTGGAATTCTGCAACACCAACATTCTATTTTGGCATTCTAGAACTCCCAACATTCTATTTTGGCATTCTAGAACTCCCAACATTCTATTTTGGAATTCTGCAACACCAACATTCTATTTTGGATTTCTAGAACTCCCAACATTCTATTTTGGCATTCTAGAACTCCCAACATTCTATTTTGGAATTCTAGAACTACCAACATTCTATTTTGGCATTCTAGAACTCCAAACATTCTATTTTGGAATTCTGCAACACCAACATTCTATTTTGGAATTCTAGAACTCCAAACATTCTATTTTGGCATTCTAGAACTCCCAACATTCTATTGTGGCATTCCAGAACTCCCAACATTCTATTTTGGCATTCTAGAACTCCCAACATTCTATTTTGGCATTCTAGAACTCCCAACATTCTATTTTGGCATTCTAGAACTCCCAACATTCTATTATGGCATTCTAGAACTCCCAACATTCTATTTTGGCATTCTAGAACTCCCAACATTCTATTTTGGAATTCTGCAACACCAACATTCTATTTTGGCATTCTAGAACTCCCAACATTCTATTTTGGCATTCTAGAACTCCCAACATTCTATTTTGGAATTCTGCAACACCAACATTCTATTTTGGATTTCTAGAACTCCCAACATTCTATTTTGGCATTCTAGAACTCCCAACATTCTATTTTGGAATTCTAGAACTACCAACATTCTATTTTGGCATTCTAGAACTCCAAACATTCTATTTTGGAATTCTGCAACACCAACATTCTATTTTGGAATTCTAGAACTCCCAACATTCTATTTTGGCATTCTAGAACTCCCAACATTCTATTGTGGCATTCTAGAACTCCCAACATTCTATTTTGGCATTCTAGAACTCCCAACATTCTATTTTGGAATTCTACAACTACCAACATTCTATTTTGGCATTCTAGAACTCCCAACATTCTATTTTGGAATTCTGCAACACCAACATTCTATTTTGGATTTCTAGAACTCCCAACATTCTATTTTGGCATTCTAGAACTCCCAACATTCTATTTTGGAATTCTAGAACTCCCAACATTCTATTTTGGAATTCTGCAACACCAACATTCTATTTTGGCATTCTAGAACTCCAAACATTCTATTTTGGAATTCTGCAACACCAACATTCTATTTTGGATTTCTAGAACTCCCAACATTCTATTTTGGCATTCTAGAACTCCCAACATTCTATTTTGGAATTCTAGAACTACCAACATTCTATTTTGGCATTCTAGAACTCCAAACATTCTATTTTGGAATTCTGCAACACCAACATTCTATTTTGGATTTCTAGAACTCCCAACATTCTATTTTGGCATTCTAGAACTCCCAGCATTCTATTTTGGAATTCTAGAACTCCCAACATTCTATTTTGGAATTCTGCAACACCAACATTCTATTTTGGATTTCTAGAACTCCCAACATTCTATTTTGGCATTCTAGAACTCCCAACATTCTATTTTGGAATTCTGCAACACCAACATTCTATTTTGGCATTCTAGAACTCCCAACATTCTATTTTGGCATTCTAGAACTCCCAACATTCTATTTTGGAATTCTGCAACACCAACATTCTATTTTGGATTTCTAGAACTCCCAACATTCTATTTTGGCATTCTAGAACTCCCAACATTCTATTTTGGAATTCTAGAACTACCAACATTCTATTTTGGCATTCTAGAACTCCAAACATTCTATTTTGGAATTCTGCAACACCAACATTCTATTTTGGAATTCTAGAACTCCAAACATTCTATTTTGGCATTCTAGAACTCCCAACATTCTATTGTGGCATTCCAGAACTCCCAACATTCTATTTTGGCATTCTAGAACTCCCAACATTCTATTTTGGCATTCTAGAACTCCCAACATTCTATTTTGGCATTCTAGAACTCCCAACATTCTATTATGGCATTCTAGAACTCCCAACATTCTATTTTGGCATTCTAGAACTCCCAACATTCTATTTTGGCATTCTAGAACTCTTAACATTCTATTTTGGCATTCTAGAACTCCCAACATTCTATTTTGGCATTCTAGAACTCCCAGCATTCTATTTTGGAATTCTAGAACTCCCAACATTCTATTTTGGAATTCTGCAACACCAACATTCTATTTTGGCATTCTAGAACTCCCAACATTCTATTTTGGCATTCTAGAACTCCCAACATTCTATTTTGGCATTCTAGAACTCCAAACATTCTATTTTGGAATTCTGCAACACCAACATTCTATTTTGGATTTCTAGAACTCCCAACATTCTATTTTGGCATTCTAGAACTCCCAGCATTCTATTTTGGAATTCTAGAACTCCCAACATTCTATTTTGGAATTCTGCAACACCAACATTCTATTTTGGATTTCTAGAACTCCCAACATTCTATTTTGGCATTCTAGAACTCCCAACATTCTATTTTGGAATTCTAGAACTACCGACATTCTATATTGGCATTCTAGAACTCCAAACATTCTATTTTGGAATTCTGCAACACCAACATTCTATTTTGGAATTCTAGAACTCCCGACATTCTATTTTGGCATTCTAGAACTCCCAACATTCTATTTTGGCATTCTAGAACTACCAACATTCTATTTTGGCATTCTAGAACTCCCAACATTCTATTTTGGAATTCTAGAAATACCAACATTCTATTTTGGCATTCTAGAACTCCCAACATTCTATTTTGGAATTCTGCAACACCAACATTCTATTTTGGATTTCTAGAACTCCCAACATTCTATTTTGGCATTCTAGAACTCCCAGCATTCTATTTTGGAATTCTAGAACTCCCAACATTCTATTTTGGAATTCTGCAACACCAACATTCTATTTTGGCATTCTAGAACTACCAACATTCTATTTTGGCATTCTAGAACTCCCAACATTCTATTTTGGAATTCTAGAAATACCAACATTCTATTTTGGCATTCTAGAACTCCCAACATTCTATTTTGGAATTCTGCAACACCAACATTCTATTTTGGATTTCTAGAACTCCCAACATTCTATTTTGGCATTCTAGAACTCCCAACATTCTATTTTGGAATTCTGCAACACCAACATTCTATTTTGGCATTCTAGAACTCCCAACGTTCTATTTTGGCATTCTAGAACTCCCAACATTCTATTTTGGAATTCTGCAACACCAACATTCTATTTTGGATTTCTAGAACTCCCAACATTCTATTTTGGCATTCTAGAACTCCCAACATTCTATTTTGGAATTCTAGAACTACCAACATTCTATTTTGGCATTCTAGAACTCCAAACATTCTATTTTGGAATTCTGCAACACCAACATTCTATTTTGGAATTCTAGAACTCCCAACATTCTATTTTGGCATTCTAGAACTCCCAACATTCTATTGTGGCATTCCAGAACTCCCAACATTCTATTTTGGCATTCTAGAACTCCCAACATTCTATTTTGGCATTCTAGAACTCCCAACATTCTATTTTGGCATTCTAGAACTCCCAAGATTCTATTATGGCATTCTAGAACTCCCAACATTCTATTTTGGCATTCTAGAACTCCCAACATTCTATTTTGGCATTCTAGAACTCTTAACATTCTATTTTGGCATTCTAGAACTCCCAACATTCTATTTTGGAATTCTAGAACTACCAACATTCTATTTTGGAATTCTAGAACTACCAACATTCTATTTTGGAATTCTAGAACTTCCAACATTCTATTTTGGCATTCTAGAACTCCCAACATTCTATTTTGGCATTCTAGAACTACCAACATTCTATTTTGGCATTCTAGAACTCCCAACATTCTATTTTGGAATTCTGCAACACCAACATTCTATTTTGGATTTCTAGAACTCCCAACATTCTATTTTGGCATTCTAGAACTCCCAACATTCTATTTTGGAATTCTAGAACTACCAACATTCTATTTTGGCATTCTAGAACTCCAAACATTCTATTTTGGAATTCTGCAACACCAACATTCTATTTTGGAATTCTAGAACTCCCAACATTCTATTTTGGCATTCTAGAACTCCCAACATTCTATTGTGGCATTCTAGAACTCCCAACATTCTATTTTGGCATTCTAGAACTCCCAACATTCTATTTTGGAATTCTGCAACACCAACATTCTATTTTGGATTTCTAGAACTCCCAACATTCTATTTTGGCATTCTAGAACTCCCAACATTCTATTTTGGAATTCTAGAACTCCCAACATTCTATTTTGGAATTCTAGAACTACCAACATTCTATTTTGGCATTCTAGAACTCCAAACATTCTATTTTGGAATTCTGCAACACCAACATTCTATTTTGGATTTCTAGAACTCCCAACATTCTATTTTGGCATTCTAGAACTCCCAGCATTCTATTTTGGAATTCTAGAACTCCCAACATTCTATTTTGGAATTCTAGAACTCCCAACATTCTATTTTGGCATTCTAGAACTCCCAACATTCTATTCTTGAATTCTGCAACACCAACATTCTGTTTTGGAATTCTAGAACTCCCAACATTCTATTTTGGCATTCTAGAACTCCCAACATTATATTTTGGAATTCTAGAACTACCAACATTCTATTTTGGCATTCTAGAACTCCCAACATTCTATTTTGGCATTCTAGAACTCCCAACATTCTATTTTGGCATTCTAGAACTCTTAACATTCTATTTTGGCATTCTAGAACTCCCAACATTCTATTTTGGAATTCTAGAACTCCAAACATTCTATTTTGGAATTCTAGAACTCCCAACATTCTATTTTGGCATTCTTGAACTCCCAACATTCTGTTTTGGAATTCTAGAACTCCCAACATTCTATTTTGGAATTCTAGAACTAGCAACATTCTATTTTGGCATTCTAGAACTCCAAACATTCTATTTTGGAATTCTAGAACTCCAAACATTCTATTTTGGAATTCTAGAACTCCCAACATTCTATTTTGGCATTCTTGAACTCCCAACATTCTATTTTGGAATTCTAGAACTCCCAACATTCTATTTTGGTATTCTGCAACATCAGCATTCTACTTTGGAATTCTAGAACTCCCAACATTCTATTTTGGAATTCTAGAACTCCAAACATTCTATTTTGGAATTCTAGAACTCCCAACATTCTATTATGGCATTCTAGAACTCCCAACATTCTATTTTGGCATTCTAGAACTCCCAACATTCTATTTTGGAATTCTCGAACTACCAACATTCTTTTTTGGAATTCTAGAACTAGCAACATTCTATTTTGGCATTCTAGAACTCCAAACATTCTATTTTGGAATTCTAGAACTCCCAACATTCTATTTTGGCATTCTTGAACTCCCAACATTCTATTTTGGAATTCTAGAACTCCCAACATTCTATTTTGGAATTCTAGAACTCCCAACATTCTATTTTGGAATTCTGCAACACCAACATTCTATTTTGGAATTCTAGAACTCCCAACATTCTATTTTGGCATTCTAGAACTCCCAACATTCTATTTTGGAATTCTAGAACTACCAACATTCTATTTTGGCATTCTAGAACTCCTAACATTCTATTTTGGAATTCTAGAACTACCGACATTCTATATTGGCATTCTAGAACTCCAAACATTCTATTTTGGAATTCTGCAACACCAACATTCTATTTTGGAATTCTAGAACTCCCAACATTCTATTTTGGCATTCTAGAACTCCCAACATTCTATTGTGGCATTCCAGAACTCCCAACATTCTATTTTGGCATTCTAGAACTCCCAACATTCTATTTTGGCATTCTAGAACTCCCAACATTATATTTTGGCATTCTAGAACTCCCAACATTCTATTATGGCATTCTAGAACTCCCAACATTCTATTTTGGCATTCTAGAACTCCCAACATTCTATTTTGGCATTCTAGAACTCTTAACATTCTATTTTGGCATTCTAGAACTCCCAACATTCTATTTTGGAATTCTAGAACTACCAACATTCTATTTTGGAATTCTAGAACTACCAACATTCTATTTTGGAATTCTAGAACTACCAACATTCTATTTTGGCATTCTAGAACTCCCAACATTCTATTTTGGAATTCTGCAACACCAACATTCTATTTTGGATTTCTAGAACTCCCAACATTCTATTTTTGCATTCTAGAACTCCCAGCATTCTATTTTGGAATTCTAGAACTCCCAACATTCTATTTTGGAATTCTGCAACACCAACATTCTATTTTGGCATTCTAGAACTACCAACATTCTATTTTGGCATTCTAGAACTCCCAACATTCTATTTTGGAATTCTAGAAATACCAACATTCTATTTTGGCATTCTAGAACTCCCAACATTCTATTTTGGAATTCTGCAACACCAACATTCTATTTTGGATTTCTAGAACTCCCAACATTCTATTTTGGCATTCTAGAACTCCCAACATTCTATTTTGGAATTCTGCAACACCAACATTCTATTTTGGCATTCTAGAACTCCCAACATTCTATTTTGGCATTCTAGAACTCCCAACATTCTATTTTGGAATTCTGCAACACCAACATTCTATTTTGGATTTCTAGAACTCCCAACATTCTATTTTGGCATTCTAGAACTCCCAACATTCTATTTTGGAATTCTAGAACTACCAACATTCTATTTTGGCATTCTAGAACTCCAAACATTCTATTTTGGAATTCTGCAACACCAACATTCTATTTTGGAATTCTAGAACTCCCAACATTCTATTTTGGCATTCTAGAACTCCCAACATTCTATTGTGGCATTCTAGAACTCCCAACATTCTATTTTGGAATTCTAGAACTCCCAACATTCTATTTTGGAATTCTGCAACACCAACATTCTATTTTGGATTTCTAGAACTCCCAACATTCTATTTTGGCATTCTAGAACTACCAACATTCTATTTTGGCATTCTAGAACTCCCAACATTCTATTTTGGAATTCTGCAACACCAACATTCTATTTTGGATTTCTAGAACTCCCAACATTCTATTTTGGCATTCTAGAACTCCCAGCATTCTATTTTGGAATTCTAGAACTCCCAACATTCTATTTTGGAATTCTGCAACACCAACATTCTATTTTGGCATTCTAGAACTACCAACATTCTATTTTGGCATTCTAGAACTCCCAACATTCTATTTTGGAATTCTAGAAATACCAACATTCTATTTTGGCATTCTAGAACTCCCAACATTCTATTTTGGAATTCTGCAACACCAACATTCTATTTTGGATTTCTAGAACTCCCAACATTCTATTTTGGCATTCTAGAACTCCCAACATTCTATTTTGGAATTCTGCAACACCAACATTCTATTTTGGCATTCTAGAACTCCCAACATTCTATTTTGGCATTCTAGAACTCCCAACATTCTATATTGGCATTCTAGAACTCCAAACATTCTATTTTGGAATTCTGCAACACCAACATTCTATTTTGGAATTCTAGAACTCCCAACATTCTATTTTGGCATTCTAGAACTCCCAACATTCTATTGTGGCATTCTAGAACTCCCAACATTCTATTTTGGCATTCTAGAACTCCCAACATTCTATTTTGGAATTCTGCAACACCAACATTCTATTTTGGATTTCTAGAACTCCCAACATTCTATTTTGGCATTCTAGAACTCCCAACATTCTATTTTGGCATTCTAGAACTCCCAACATTCTATTTTGGAATTCTAGAACTACCAACATTCTATTTTGGCATTCTAGAACTCCAAACATTCTATTTTGGAATTCTGCAACACCAACATTCTATTTTGGATTTCTAGAACTCCCAACATTCTATTTTGGCATTCTAGAACTCCCAACATTCTATTTTGGAATTCTAGAACTACCAACATTCTATTTTGGCATTCTAGAACTCCAAACATTCTATTTTGGAATTCTGCAACACCAACATTCTATTTTGGATTTCTAGAACTCCCAACATTCTATTTTGGCATTCTAGAACTCCCAGCATTCTATTTTGGAATTCTAGAACTCCCAACATTCTATTTTGGAATTCTGCAACACCAACATTCTATTTTGGCATTCTAGAACTACCAACATTCTATTTTGGCATTCTAGAACTCCCAACATTCTATTTTGGAATTCTAGAAATACCAACATTCTATTTTGGCATTCTAGAACTCCCAACATTCTATTTTGGAATTCTGCAACACCAACATTCTATTTTGGATTTCTAGAACTCCCAACATTCTATTTTGGCATTCTAGAACTCCCAACATTCTATTTTGGAATTCTGCAACACCAACATTCTATTTTGGCATTCTAGAACTCCCAACATTCTATTTTGGCATTCTAGAACTCCCAACATTCTATTTTGGAATTCTGCAACACCAACATTCTATTTTGGATTTCTAGAACTCCCAACATTCTATTTTGGCATTCTAGAACTCCCAACATTCTATTTTGGAATTCTAGAACTACCAACATTCTATTTTGGCATTCTAGAACTCCAAACATTCTATTTTGGAATTCTGCAACACCAACATTCTATTTTGGAATTCTAGAACTCCCAACATTCTATTTTGGCATTCTAGAACTCCCAACATTCTATTGTGGCATTCTAGAACTCCCAACATTCTATTTTGGCATTCTAGAACTCCCAACATTCTATTTTGGAATTCTACAACTACCAACATTCTATTTTGGCATTCTAGAACTCCCAACATTCTATTTTGGAATTCTGCAACACCAACATTCTATTTTGGATTTCTAGAACTCCCAACATTCTATTTTGGCATTCTAGAACTCCCAACATTCTATTTTGGAATTCTAGAACTCCCAACATTCTATTTTGGAATTCTGCAACACCAACATTCTATTTTGGCATTCTAGAACTCCAAACATTCTATTTTGGAATTCTGCAACACCAACATTCTATTTTGGATTTCTAGAACTCCCAACATTCTATTTTGGCATTCTAGAACTCCCAACATTCTATTTTGGAATTCTAGAACTACCAACATTCTATTTTGGCATTCTAGAACTCCAAACATTCTATTTTGGAATTCTGCAACACCAACATTCTATTTTGGATTTCTAGAACTCCCAACATTCTATTTTGGCATTCTAGAACTCCCAGCATTCTATTTTGGAATTCTAGAACTCCCAACATTCTATTTTGGAATTCTGCAACACCAACATTCTATTTTGGATTTCTAGAACTCCCAACATTCTATTTTGGCATTCTAGAACTCCCAACATTCTATTTTGGAATTCTGCAACACCAACATTCTATTTTGGCATTCTAGAACTCCCAACATTCTATTTTGGCATTCTAGAACTCCCAACATTCTATTTTGGAATTCTGCAACACCAACATTCTATTTTGGATTTCTAGAACTCCCAACATTCTATTTTGGCATTCTAGAACTCCCAACATTCTATTTTGGAATTCTAGAACTACCAACATTCTATTTTGGCATTCTAGAACTCCAAACATTCTATTTTGGAATTCTGCAACACCAACATTCTATTTTGGAATTCTAGAACTCCAAACATTCTATTTTGGCATTCTAGAACTCCCAACATTCTATTGTGGCATTCCAGAACTCCCAACATACTATTTTGGCATTCTAGAACTCCCAACATTCTATTTTGGCATTCTAGAACTCCCAACATTCTATTTTGGCATTCTAGAACTCCCAACATTCTATTATGGCATTCTAGAACTCCCAACATTCTATTTTGGCATTCTAGAACTCCCAACATTCTATTTTGGCATTCTAGAACTCTTAACATTCTATTTTGGCATTCTAGAACTCCCAACATTCTATTTTGGCATTCTAGAACTCCCAGCATTCTATTTTGGAATTCTAGAACTCCCAACATTCTATTTTGGAATTCTGCAACACCAACATTCTATTTTGGCATTCTAGAACTCCCAACATTCTATTTTGGCATTCTAGAACTCCCAACATTCTATTTTGGAATTCTAGAACTACCAACATTCTATTTTGGCATTCTAGAACTCCAAACATTCTATTTTGGAATTCTGCAACACCAACATTCTATTTTGGATTTCTAGAACTCCCAACATTCTATTTTGGCATTCTAGAACTCCCAGCATTCTATTTTGGAATTCTAGAACTCCCAACATTCTATTTTGGAATTCTGCAACACCAACATTCTATTTTGGCATTCTAGAACTACCAACATTCTATTTTGGCATTCTAGAACTCCCAACATTCTATTTTGGAATTCTAGAAATACCAACATTCTATTTTGGCATTCTAGAACTCCCAACATTCTATTTTGGAATTCTGCAACACCAACATTCTATTTTGGATTTCTAGAACTCCCAACATTCTATTTTGGCATTCTAGAACTCCCAACATTCTATTTTGGAATTCTGCAACACCAACATTCTATTTTGGCATTCTAGAACTCCCAACGTTCTATTTTGGCATTCTAGAACTCCCAACATTCTATTTTGGAATTCTGCAACACCAACATTCTATTTTGGATTTCTAGAACTCCCAACATTCTATTTTGGCATTCTAGAACTCCCAACATTCTATTTTGGAATTCTAGAACTACCAACATTCTATTTTGGCATTCTAGAACTCCAAACATTCTATTTTGGAATTCTGCAACACCAACATTCTATTTTGGAATTCTAGAACTCCCAACATTCTATTGTGGCATTCCAGAACTCCCAACATTCTATTTTGGCATTCTAGAACTCCCAACATTCTATTTTGGCATTCTAGAACTCCCAACATTCTATTTTGGCATTCTAGAACTCCCAAGATTCTATTATGGCATTCTAGAACTCCCAACATTCTATTTTGGCATTCTAGAACTCCCAACATTCTATTTTGGCATTCTAGAACTCTTAACATTCTATTTTGGCATTCTAGAACTCCCAACATTCTATTTTGGAATTCTAGAACTACCAACATTCTATTTTGGAATTCTAGAACTACCAACATTCTATTTTGGAATTCTAGAACTTCCAACATTCTATTTTGGCATTCTAGAACTCCCAACATTCTATTTTGGCATTCTAGAACTACCAACATTCTATTTTGGCATTCTAGAACTCCCAACATTCTATTTTGGAATTCTGCAACACCAACATTCTATTTTGGATTTCTAGAACTCCCAACATTCTATTTTGGCATTCTAGAACTCCCAACATTCTATTTTGGAATTCTAGAACTACCAACATTCTATTTTGGCATTCTAGAACTCCAAACATTCTATTTTGGAATTCTGCAACACCAACATTCTATTTTGGAATTCTAGAACTCCCAACATTCTATTTTGGCATTCTAGAACTCCCAACATTCTATTGTGGCATTCTAGAACTCCCAACATTCTATTTTGGCATTCTAGAACTCCCAACATTCTATTTTGGAATTCTGCAACACCAACATTCTATTTTGGATTTCTAGAACTCCCAACATTCTATTTTGGCATTCTAGAACTCCCAACATTCTATTTTGGAATTCTAGAACTCCCAACATTCTATTTTGGAATTCTAGAACTACCAACATTCTATTTTGGCATTCTAGAACTCCAAACATTCTATTTTGGAATTCTGCAACACCAACATTCTATTTTGGATTTCTAGAACTCCCAACATTCTATTTTGGCATTCTAGAACTCCCAACATTCTATTTTGGAATTCTAGAACTACCAACATTCTATTTTGGCATTCTAGAACTCCAAACATTCTATTTTGGAATTCTGCAACACCAACATTCTATTTTGGATTTCTAGAACTCCCAACATTCTATTTTGGCATTCTAGAACTCCCAGCATTCTATTTTGGAATTCTAGAACTCCCAACATTCTATTTTGGAATTCTAGAACTCCCAACATTCTATTTTGGCATTCTAGAACTCCCAACATTCTATTCTTGAATTCTGCAACACCAACATTCTGTTTTGGAATTCTAGAACTCCCAACATTCTATTTTGGCATTCTAGAACTCCCAACATTATATTTTGGAATTCTAGAACTACCAACATTCTATTTTGGCATTCTAGAACTCCCAACATTCTATTTTGGCATTCTAGAACTCCCAACATTCTATTTTGGCATTCTAGAACTCTTAACATTCTATTTTGGCATTCTAGAACTCCCAACATTCTATTTTGGAATTCTAGAACTCCAAACATTCTATTTTGGAATTCTAGAACTCCCAACATTCTATTTTGGCATTCTTGAACTCCCAACATTCTGTTTTGGAATTCTAGAACTCCCAACATTCTATTTTGGAATTCTAGAACTAGCAACATTCTATTTTGGCATTCTAGAACTCCAAACATTCTATTTTGGAATTCTAGAACTCCAAACATTCTATTTTGGAATTCTAGAACTCCCAACATTCTATTTTGGCATTCTTGAACTCCCAACATTCTATTTTGGAATTCTAGAACTCCCAACATTCTATTTTGGTATTCTGCAACATCAGCATTCTACTTTGGAATTCTAGAACTCCCAACATTCTATTTTGGAATTCTAGAACTCCAAACATTCTATTTTGGAATTCTAGAACTCCCAACATTCTATTATGGCATTCTAGAACTCCCAACATTCTATTTTGGCATTCTAGAACTCCCAACATTCTATTTTGGAATTCTCGAACTACCAACATTCTTTTTTGGAATTCTAGAACTAGCAACATTCTATTTTGGCATTCTAGAACTCCAAACATTCTATTTTGGAATTCTAGAACTCCCAACATTCTATTTTGGCATTCTTGAACTCCCAACATTCTATTTTGGAATTCTAGAACTCCCAACATTCTATTTTGGAATTCTAGAACTCCCAACATTCTATTTTGGAATTCTGCAACACCAACATTCTATTTTGGAATTCTAGAACTCCCAACATTCTATTTTGGCATTCTAGAACTCCCAACATTCTATTTTGGAATTCTAGAACTACCAACATTCTATTTTGGCATTCTAGAACTCCTAACATTCTATTTTGGAATTCTAGAACTACCGACATTCTATATTGGCATTCTAGAACTCCGAACATTCTATTTTGGAATTCTGCAACACCAACATTCTATTTTGGAATTCTAGAACTCCCAACATTCTATTTTGGCATTCTAGAACTCCCAACATTCTATTGTGGCATTCCAGAACTCCCAACATTCTATTTTGGCATTCTAGAACTCCCAACATTCTATTTTGGCATTCTAGAACTCCCAACATTATATTTTGGCATTCTAGAACTCCCAACATTCTATTATGGCATTCTAGAACTCCCAACATTCTATTTTGGCATTCTAGAACTCCCAACATTCTATTTTGGCATTCTAGAACTCTTAACATTCTATTTTGGCATTCTAGAACTCCCAACATTCTATTTTGGAATTCTAGAACTACCAACATTCTATTTTGGAATTCTAGAACTACCAACATTCTATTTTGGAATTCTAGAACTACCAACATTCTATTTTGGCATTCTAGAACTCCCAACATTCTATTTTGGAATTCTGCAACACCAACATTCTATTTTGGATTTCTAGAACTCCCAACATTCTATTTTTGCATTCTAGAACTCCCAGCATTCTATTTTGGAATTCTAGAACTCCCAACATTCTATTTTGGAATTCTGCAACACCAACATTCTATTTTGGCATTCTAGAACTACCAACATTCTATTTTGGCATTCTAGAACTCCCAACATTCTATTTTGGAATTCTAGAAATACCAACATTCTATTTTGGCATTCTAGAACTCCCAACATTCTATTTTGGAATTCTGCAACACCAACATTCTATTTTGGATTTCTAGAACTCCCAACATTCTATTTTGGCATTCTAGAACTCCCAACATTCTATTTTGGAATTCTGCAACACCAACATTCTATTTTGGCATTCTAGAACTCCCAACATTCTATTTTGGCATTCTAGAACTCCCAACATTCTATTTTGGAATTCTGCAACACCAACATTCTATTTTGGATTTCTAGAACTCCCAACATTCTATTTTGGCATTCTAGAACTCCCAACATTCTATTTTGGAATTCTAGAACTACCAACATTCTATTTTGGCATTCTAGAACTCCAAACATTCTATTTTGGAATTCTGCAACACCAACATTCTATTTTGGAATTCTAGAACTCCCAACATTCTATTTTGGCATTCTAGAACTCCCAACATTCTATTGTGGCATTCTAGAACTCCCAACATTCTATTTTGGAATTCTAGAACTCCCAACATTCTATTTTGGAATTCTGCAACACCAACATTCTATTTTGGATTTCTAGAACTCCCAACATTCTATTTTGGCATTCTAGAACTACCAACATTCTATTTTGGCATTCTAGAACTCCCAACATTCTATTTTGGAATTCTGCAACACCAACATTCTATTTTGGATTTCTAGAACTCCCAACATTCTATTTTGGCATTCTAGAACTCCCAGCATTCTATTTTGGAATTCTAGAACTCCCAACATTCTATTTTGGAATTCTGCAACACCAACATTCTATTTTGGCATTCTAGAACTACCAACATTCTATTTTGGCATTCTAGAACTCCCAACATTCTATTTTGGAATTCTAGAAATACCAACATTCTATTTTGGAATTCTGCAACACCAACATTCTATTTTGGATTTCTAGAACTCCCAACATTCTATTTTGGCATTCTAGAACTCCCAACATTCTATTTTGGAATTCTAGAACTACCAACATTCTATTTTGGCATTCTAGAACTCCAAACATTCTATTTTGGAATTCTGCAACACCAACATTCTATTTTGGAATTCTAGAACTCCCAACATTCTATTTTGGCATTCTAGAACTCCCAACATTCTATTGTGGCATTCTAGAACTCCCAACATTCTATTTTGGCATTCTAGAACTCCCAACATTCTATTTTGGAATTCTGCAACACCAACATTCTATTTTGGATTTCTAGAACTCCCAACATTCTATTTTGGCATTCTAGAACTCCCAACATTCTATTTTGGAATTCTAGAACTCCCAACATTCTATTTTGGAATTCTAGAACTACCAACATTCTATTTTGGCATTCTAGAACTCCAAACATTCTATTTTGGAATTCTGCAACACCAACATTCTATTTTGGATTTCTAGAACTCCCAACATTCTATTTTGGCATTCTAGAACTCCCAACATTCTATTTTGGAATTCTAGAACTACCAACATTCTATTTTGGCATTCTAGAACTCCAAACATTCTATTTTGGAATTCTGCAACACCAACATTCTATTTTGGATTTCTAGAACTCCCAACATTCTATTTTGGCATTCTAGAACTCCCAGCATTCTATTTTGGAATTCTAGAACTCCCAACATTCTATTTTGGAATTCTAGAACTCCCAACATTCTATTTTGGCATTCTAGAACTCCCAACATTCTATTCTTGAATTCTGCAACACCAACATTCTGTTTTGGAATTCTAGAACTCCCAACATTCTATTTTGGCATTCTAGAACTCCCAACATTATATTTTGGAATTCTAGAACTACCAACATTCTATTTTGGCATTCTAGAACTCCCAACATTCTATTTTGGCATTCTAGAACTCCCAACATTCTATTTTGGCATTCTAGAACTCTTAACATTCTATTTTGGCATTCTAGAACTCCCAACATTCTATTTTGGAATTCTAGAACTCCAAACATTCTATTTTGGAATTCTAGAACTCCCAACATTCTATTTTGGCATTCTTGAACTCCCAACATTCTGTTTTGGAATTCTAGAACTCCCAACATTCTATTTTGGAATTCTAGAACTAGCAACATTCTATTTTGGCATTCTAGAACTCCAAACATTCTATTTTGGAATTCTAGAACTCCAAACATTCTATTTTGGAATTCTAGAACTCCCAACATTCTATTTTGGCATTCTTGAACTCCCAACATTCTATTTTGGAATTCTAGAACTCCCAACATTCTATTTTGGTATTCTGCAACATCAGCATTCTACTTTGGAATTCTAGAACTCCCAACATTCTATTTTGGAATTCTAGAACTCCAAACATTCTATTTTGGAATTCTAGAACTCCCAACATTCTATTATGGCATTCTAGAACTCCCAACATTCTATTTTGGCATTCTAGAACTCCCAACATTCTATTTTGGAATTCTCGAACTACCAACATTCTTTTTTGGAATTCTAGAACTAGCAACATTCTATTTTGGCATTCTAGAACTCCCAACATTCTATTTTGGCATTCTAGAACTCCAAACATTCTATTTTGGAATTCTAGAACTCCAAACATTCTATTTTGGAATTCTAGAACTCCCAACATTCTATTTTGGCATTCTTGAACTCCCAACATTCTATTTTGGAATTCTAGAACTCCCAACATTCTATTTTGGAATTCTAGAACTAGCAACATTCTATTTTGGCATTCTAGAATTTCAAACATTCTATTTTGGAATTCTAGAACTCCAAACATTCTATTTTGGAATTCTAGAACTCCCAACATTCTATTTTGGCATTCTTGAACTCCCAACATTCTATTTTGGAATTCTAGAACTCCCAACATTCTATTTTGGCATTCTAGAACTCCCAACATTCTATTTTGGAATTCTAGAACTACCAACATTCTATTTTGGCATTCTAGAACTCCTAACATTCTATTTTGGAATTCTAGAACTACCGACATTCTATATTGGCATTCTAGAACTCCAAACATTCTATTTTGGAATTCTGCAACACCAACATTCTATTTTGGAATTCTAGAACTCCCGACATTCTATTTTGGCATTCTAGAACTCCCAACATTCTATTTTGGCATTCTAGAACTACCAACATTCTATTTTGGCATTCTAGAACTCCCAACATTCTATTTTGGAATTCTAGAAATACCAACATTCTATTTTGGCATTCTAGAACTCCCAACATTCTATTTTGGAATTCTGCAACACCAACATTCTATTTTGGATTTCTAGAACTCCCAACATTCTATTTTGGCATTCTAGAACTCCCAGCATTCTATTTTGGAATTCTAGAACTCCCAACATTCTATTTTGGAATTCTGCAACACCAACATTCTATTTTGGCATTCTAGAACTACCAACATTCTATTTTGGCATTCTAGAACTCCCAACATTCTATTTTGGAATTCTAGAAATACCAACATTATATTTTGGCATTCTAGAACTCCCAACATTCTATTTTGGAATTCTGCAACACCAACATTCTATTTTGGATTTCTAGAACTCCCAACATTCTATTTTGGCATTCTAGAACTCCCAACATTCTATTTTGGAATTCTGCAACACCAACATTCTATTTTGGCATTCTAGAACTCCCAACGTTCTATTTTGGCATTCTAGAACTCCCAACATTCTATTTTGGAATTCTGCAACACCAACATTCTATTTTGGATTTCTAGAACTCCCAACATTCTATTTTGGCATTCTAGAACTCCCAACATTCTATTTTGGAATTCTAGAACTACCAACATTCTATTTTGGCATTCTAGAACTCCAAACATTCTATTTTGGAATTCTGCAACACCAACATTCTATTTTGGAATTCTAGAACTCCCAACATTCTATTTTGGCATTCTAGAACTCCCAACATTCTATTGTGGCATTCCAGAACTCCCAACATTCTATTTTGGCATTCTAGAACTCCCAACATTCTATTTTGGCATTCTAGAACTCCCAACATTCTATTTTGGCATTCTAGAACTCCCAAGATTCTATTATGGCATTCTAGAACTCCCAACATTCTATTTTGGCATTCTAGAACTCCCAACATTCTATTTTGGCATTCTAGAACTCTTAACATTCTATTTTGGCATTCTAGAACTCCCAACATTCTATTTTGGAATTCTAGAACTACCAACATTCTATTTTGGAATTCTAGAACTACCAACATTCTATTTTGGAATTCTAGAACTTCCAACATTCTATTTTGGCATTCTAGAACTCCCAACATTCTATTTTGGCATTCTAGAACTACCAACATTCTATTTTGGCATTCTAGAACTCCCAACATTCTATTTTGGAATTCTAGAAATACCAACATTCTATTTTGGCATTCTAGAACTCCCAACATTCTATTTTGGAATTCTGCAACACCAACATTCTATTTTGGATTTCTAGAACTCCCAACATTCTATTTTGGCATTCTAGAACTCCCAGCATTCTATTTTGGAATTCTAGAACTCCCAACATTCTATTTTGGAATTCTGCAACACCAACATTCTATTTTGGCATTCTAGAACTACCAACATTCTATTTTGGCATTCTAGAACTCCCAACATTCTATTTTGGAATTCTAGAAATACCAACATTCTATTTTGGCATTCTAGAACTCCCAACATTCTATTTTGGAATTCTGCAACACCAACATTCTATTTTGGATTTCTAGAACTCCCAACATTCTATTTTGGCATTCTAGAACTCCCAACATTCTATTTTGGAATTCTGCAACACCAACATTCTATTTTGGCATTCTAGAACTCCCAACATTCTATTTTGGCATTCTAGAACTCCCAACATTCTATTTTGGAATTCTGCAACACCAACATTCTATTTTGGATTTCTAGAACTCCCAACATTCTATTTTGGCATTCTAGAACTCCCAACATTCTATTTTGGAATTCTAGAACTACCAACATTCTATTTTGGCATTCTAGAACTCCAAACATTCTATTTTGGAATTCTGCAACACCAACATTCTATTTTGGAATTCTAGAACTCCCAACATTCTATTTTGGCATTCTAGAACTCCCAACATTCTATTGTGGCATTCTAGAACTCCCAACATTCTATTTTGGCATTCTAGAACTCCCAACATTCTATTTTGGAATTCTACAACTACCAACATTCTATTTTGGCATTCTAGAACTCCCAACATTCTATTTTGGAATTCTGCAACACCAACATTCTATTTTGGATTTCTAGAACTCCCAACATTCTATTTTGGCATTCTAGAACTCCCAACATTCTATTTTGGAATTCTAGAACTCCCAACATTCTATTTTGGAATTCTGCAACACCAACATTCTATTTTGGCATTCTAGAACTCCAAACATTCTATTTTGGAATTCTGCAACACCAACATTCTATTTTGGATTTCTAGAACTCCCAACATTCTATTTTGGCATTCTAGAACTCCCAACATTCTATTTTGGAATTCTAGAACTACCAACATTCTATTTTGGCATTCTAGAACTCCAAACATTCTATTTTGGAATTCTGCAACACCAACATTCTATTTTGGATTTCTAGAACTCCCAACATTCTATTTTGGCATTCTAGAACTCCCAGCATTCTATTTTGGAATTCTAGAACTCCCAACATTCTATTTTGGAATTCTGCAACACCAACATTCTATTTTGGATTTCTAGAACTCCCAACATTCTATTTTGGCATTCTAGAACTCCCAACATTCTATTTTGGAATTCTGCAACACCAACATTCTATTTTGGCATTCTAGAACTCCCAACATTCTATTTTGGCATTCTAGAACTCCCAACATTCTATTTTGGAATTCTGCAACACCAACATTCTATTTTGGATTTCTAGAACTCCCAACATTCTATTTTGGCATTCTAGAACTCCCAACATTCTATTTTGGAATTCTAGAACTACCAACATTCTATTTTGGCATTCTAGAACTCCAAACATTCTATTTTGGAATTCTGCAACACCAACATTCTATTTTGGAATTCTAGAACTCCAAACATTCTATTTTGGCATTCTAGAACTCCCAACATTCTATTGTGGCATTCCAGAACTCCCAACATTCTATTTTGGCATTCTAGAACTCCCAACATTCTATTTTGGCATTCTAGAACTCCCAACATTCTATTTTGGCATTCTAGAACTCCCAACATTCTATTATGGCATTCTAGAACTCCCAACATTCTATTTTGGCATTCTAGAACTCCCAACATTCTATTTTGGCATTCTAGAACTCTTAACATTCTATTTTGGCATTCTAGAACTCCCAACATTCTATTTTGGCATTCTAGAACTCCCAGCATTCTATTTTGGAATTCTAGAACTCCCAACATTCTATTTTGGAATTCTGCAACACCAACATTCTATTTTGGCATTCTAGAACTCCCAACATTCTATTTTGGCATTCTAGAACTCCCAACATTCTATTTTGGAATTCTAGAACTACCAACATTCTATTTTGGCATTCTAGAACTCCAAACATTCTATTTTGGAATTCTGCAACACCAACATTCTATTTTGGATTTCTAGAACTCCCAACATTCTATTTTGGCATTCTAGAACTCCCAGCATTCTATTTTGGAATTCTAGAACTCCCAACATTCTATTTTGGAATTCTGCAACACCAACATTCTATTTTGGATTTCTAGAACTCCCAACATTCTATTTTGGCATTCTAGAACTCCCAACATTCTATTTTGGAATTCTGCAACACCAACATTCTATTTTGGCATTCTAGAACTCCCAACATTCTATTTTGGCATTCTAGAACTCCCAACATTCTATTTTGGAATTCTGCAACACCAACATTCTATTTTGGATTTCTAGAACTCCCAACATTCTATTTTGGCATTCTAGAACTCCCAACATTCTATTTTGGAATTCTAGAACTACCAACATTCTATTTTGGCATTCTAGAACTCCAAACATTCTATTTTGGAATTCTGCAACACCAACATTCTATTTTGGAATTCTAGAACTCCCAACATTCTATTTTGGCATTCTAGAACTCCCAACATTCTATTGTGGCATTCCAGAACTCCCAACATTCTATTTTGGCATTCTAGAACTCCCAACATTCTATTTTGGCATTCTAGAACTCCCAACATTCTATTTTGGCATTCTAGAACTCCCAACATTCTATTATGGCATTCTAGAACTCCCAACATTCTATTTTGGCATTCTAGAACTCCCAACATTCTATTTTGGCATTCTAGAACTCTTAACATTCTATTTTGGCATTCTAGAACTCCCAACATTCTATTTTGGCATTCTAGAACTCCCAGCATTCTATTTTGGAATTCTAGAACTCCCAACATTCTATTTTGGAATTCTGCAACACCAACATTCTATTTTGGCATTCTAGAACTACCAACATTCTATTTTGGCATTCTAGAACTCCCAACATTCTATTTTGGAATTCTAGAAATACCAACATTCTATTTTGGCATTCTAGAACTCCCAACATTCTATTTTGGAATTCTGCAACACCAACATTCTATTTTGGATTTCTAGAACTCCCAACATTCTATTTTGGCATTCTAGAACTCCCAACATTCTATTTTGGAATTCTGCAACACCAACATTCTATTTTGGCATTCTAGAACTCCCAACATTCTATTTTGGCATTCTAGAACTCCCAACATTCTATTTTGGAATTCTGCAACACCAACATTCTATTTTGGATTTCTAGAACTCCCAACATTCTATTTTGGCATTCTAGAACTCCCAACATTCTATTTTGGAATTCTAGAACTACCAACATTCTATTTTGGCATTCTAGAACTCCAAACATTCTATTTTGGAATTCTGCAACACCAACATTCTATTTTGGAATTCTAGAACTCCCAACATTCTATTTTGGCATTCTAGAACTCCCAACATTCTATTGTGGCATTCTAGAACTCCCAACATTCTATTTTGGCATTCTAGAACTCCCAACATTCTATTTTGGAATTCTACAACTACCAACATTCTATTTTGGCATTCTAGAACTCCCAACATTCTATTTTGGAATTCTGCAACACCAACATTCTATTTTGGATTTCTAGAACTCCCAACATTCTATTTTGGCATTCTAGAACTCCCAACATTCTATTTTGGAATTCTAGAAATACCAACATTCTATTTTGGCATTCTAGAACTCCCAACATTCTATTTTGGAATTCTGCAACACCAACATTCTATTTTGGATTTCTAGAACTCCCAACATTCTATTTTGGCATTCTAGAACTCCCAACATTCTATTTTGGAATTCTGCAACACCAACATTCTATTTTGGCATTCTAGAACTCCCAACGTTCTATTTTGGCATTCTAGAACTCCCAACATTCTATTTTGGAATTCTGCAACACCAACATTCTATTTTGGATTTCTAGAACTCCCAACATTCTATTTTGGCATTCTAGAACTCCCAACATTCTATTTTGGAATTCTAGA
This sequence comes from Pseudophryne corroboree, assembly GCF_028390025.1. NCBI lineage: Eukaryota > Metazoa > Chordata > Amphibia > Anura > Myobatrachidae > Pseudophryne > Pseudophryne corroboree. Next base: position 2,334,790 of record NW_026967466.1, read on the forward strand.
ACTACCAACATTCTATTTTGGCATTCTAGAACTCCAAACATTCTATTTTGGAATTCTGCAACACCAACATTCTATTTTGGAATTCTAGAACTCCCAACATTCTATTTTGGCATTCTAGAACTCCCAACATTCTATTGTGGCATTCCAGAACTCCCAACATTCTATTTTGGCATTCTAGAACTCCCAACATTCTATTTTGGCATTCTAGAACTCCCAACATTCTATTTTGGCATTCTAGAACTCCCAAGATTCTATTATGGCATTCTAGAACTCCCAACATTCTATTTTGGCATTCTAGAACTCCCAACATTCTATTTTGGCATTCTAGAACTCCCAACATTCTATTTTGGAATTCTAGAACTACCAACATTCTATTTTGGAATTCTAGAACTACCAACATTCTATTTTGGAATTCTAGAACTTCCAACATTCTATTTTGGCATTCTAGAACTCCCAACATTCTATTTTGGCATTCTAGAACTACCAACATTCTATTTTGGCATTCTAGAACTCCCAACATTCTATTTTGGAATTCTGCAACACCAACATTCTATTTTGGATTTCTATAACTCCCAACATTCTATTTTGGCATTCTAGAACTCCCAACATTCTATTTTGGAATTCTAGAACTACCAACATTCTATTTTGGCATTCTAGAACTCCAAACATTCTATTTTGGAATTCTGCAACACCAACATTCTATTTTGGAATTCTAGAACTCCCAACATTCTATTTTGGCATTCTAGAACTCCCAACATTCTATTGTGGCATTCTAGAACTCCCAACATTCTATTTTGGCATTCTAGAACTCCCAACATTCTATTTTGGAATTCTGCAACACCAACATTCTATTTTGGATTTCTAGAACTCCCAACATTCTATTTTGGCATTCTAGAACTCCCAACATTCTATTTTGGAATTCTGCAACACCAACATTCTATTTTGGCATTCTAGAACTCCCAACGTTCTATTTTGGCATTCTAGAACTCCCAACATTCTATTTTGGAATTCTGCAACACCAACATTCTATTTTGGATTTCTAGAACTCCCAACATTCTATTTTGGCATTCTAGAACTCCCAACATTCTATTTTGGAATTCTAGAACTACCAACATTCTATTTTGGCATTCTAGAACTCCAAACATTCTATTTTGGAATTCTGCAACACCAACATTCTATTTTGGAATTCTAGAACTCCCAACATTCTATTTTGGCATTCTAGAACTCCCAACATTCTATTGTGGCATTCCAGAACTCCCAACATTCTATTTTGGCATTCTAGAACTCCCAACATTCTATTTTGGCATTCTAGAACTCCCAACATTCTATTTTGGCATTCTAGAACTCCCAAGATTCTATTATGGCATTCTAGAACTCCCAACATTCTATTTTGGCATTCTAGAACTCCCAACATTCTATTTTGGCATTCTAGAACTCCCAACATTCTATTTTGGAATTCTAGAACTACCAACATTCTATTTTGGAATTCTAGAACTACCAACATTCTATTTTGGAATTCTAGAACTTCCAACATTCTATTTTGGCATTCTAGAACTCCCAACATTCTATTTTGGCATTCTAGAACTACCAACATTCTATTTTGGCATTCTAGAACTCCCAACATTCTATTTTGGAATTCTGCAACACCAACATTCTATTTTGGATTTCTAGAACTCCCAACATTCTATTTTGGCATTCTAGAACTCCCAACATTCTATTTTGGAATTCTAGAACTACCAACATTCTATTTTGGCATTCTAGAACTACCAACATTCTATTTTGGAATTCTAGAACTTCCAACATTCTATTTTGGCATTCTAGAACTCCCAACATTCTATTTTGGCATTCTAGAACTACCAACATTCTATTTTGGCATTCTAGAACTCCCAACATTCTATTTTGGAATTCTGCAACACCAACATTCTATTTTGGCATTCTAGAACTCCCAACATTCTATTTTGGAATTCTAGAAATACCAACATTCTATTTTGGCATTCTAGAACTCCCAACATTCTATTTTGGAATTCTGCAACACCAACATTCTATTTTGGAATTCTAGAACTCCCAACATTCTATTTTGGCATTCTAGAACTCCCAACATTCTATTGTGGCATTCTAGAACTCCCAACATTCTATTTTGGCATTCTAGAACTCCCAACATTCTATTTTGGAATTCTGCAACACCAACATTCTATTTTGGATTTCTAGAACTCCCAACATTCTATTTTGGCATTCTAGAACTCCCAACATTCTATTTTGGAATTCTAGAACTCCCAACATTCTATTTTGGAATTCTAGAACTACCAACATTCTATTTTGGCATTCTAGAACTCCAAACATTCTATTTTGGAATTCTGCAACACCAACATTCTATTTTGGATTTCTAGAACTCCCAACATTCTATTTTGGCATTCTAGAACTCCCAACATTCTATTTTGGAATTCTAGAACTACCAACATTCTATTTTGGCATTCTAGAACTCCAAACATTCTATTTTGGAATTCTGCAACACCAACATTCTATTTTGGATTTCTAGAACTCCCAACATTCTATTTTGGCATTCTAGAACTCCCAGCATTCTATTTTGGAATTCTAGAACTCCCAACATTCTATTTTGGAATTCTAGAACTCCCAACATTCTATTTTGGCATTCTAGAACTCCCAACATTCTATTCTTGAATTCTGCAACACCAACATTCTGTTTTGGAATTCTAGAACTCCCAACATTCTATTTTGGCATTCTAGAACTCCCAACATTATATTTTGGAATTCTAGAACTACCAACATTCTATTTTGGCATTCTAGAACTCCCAACATTCTATTTTGGCATTCTAGAACTCCCAACATTCTATTTTGGCATTCTAGAACTCTTAACATTCTATTTTGGCATTCTAGAACTCCCAACATTCTATTTTGGAATTCTAGAACTCCAAACATTCTATTTTGGAATTCTAGAACTCCCAACATTCTATTTTGGCATTCTTGAACTCCCAACATTCTGTTTTGGAATTCTAGAACTCCCAACATTCTATTTTGGAATTCTAGAACTAGCAACATTCTATTTTGGCATTCTAGAACTCCAAACATTCTATTTTGGAATTCTAGAACTCCAAACATTCTATTTTGGAATTCTAGAACTCCCAACATTCTATTATGGCATTCTAGAACTCCCAACATTCTATTTTGGCATTCTAGAACTCCCAACATTCTATTTTGGCATTCTAGAACTCTTAACATTCTATTTTGGCATTCTAGAACTCCCAACATTCTATTTTGGAATTCTAGAACTACCAACATTCTATTTTGGAATTCTAGAACTACCAACATTCTATTTTGGAATTCTAGAACTACCAACATTCTATTTTGGCATTCTAGAACTCCCAACATTCTATTTTGGAATTCTGCAACACCAACATTCTATTTTGGATTTCTAGAACTCCCAACATTCTATTTTTGCATTCTAGAACTCCCAGCATTCTATTTTGGAATTCTAGAACTCCCAACATTCTATTTTGGAATTCTGCAACACCAACATTCTATTTTGGCATTCTAGAACTCCCAACATTCTATTTTGGAATTCTAGAAATACCAACATTCTATTTTGGCATTCTAGAACTCCCAACATTCTATTTTGGAATTCTGCAACACCAACATTCTATTTTGGATTTCTAGAACTCCCAACATTCTATTTTGGCATTCTAGAACTCCCAACATTCTATTTTGGAATTCTGCAACACCAACATTCTATTTTGGCATTCTAGAACTCCCAACATTCTATTTTGGCATTCTAGAACTCCCAACATTCTATTTTGGAATTCTGCAACACCAACATTCTATTTTGGCATTCTAGAACTCCCAACATTCTATTTTGGCATTCTAGAACTCCCAACATTCTATATTGGCATTCTAGAACTCCAAACATTCTATTTTGGAATTCTGCAACACCAACATTCTATTTTGGAATTCTAGAACTCCCAACATTCTATTTTGGCATTCTAGAACTCCCAACATTCTATTGTGGCATTCTAGAACTCCCAACATTCTATTTTGGCATTCTAGAACTCCCAACATTCTATTTTGGAATTCTGCAACACCAACATTCTATTTTGGATTTCTAGAACTCCCAACATTCTATTTTGGCATTCTAGAACTCCCAACATTCTATTTTGGAATTCTAGAACTCCCAACATTCTATTTTGGAATTCTAGAACTACCAACATTCTATTTTGGCATTCTAGAACTCCAAACATTCTATTTTGGAATTCTGCAACACCAACATTCTATTTTGGATTTCTAGAACTCCCAACATTCTATTTTGGCATTCTAGAACTCCCAACATTCTATTTTGGAATTCTAGAACTACCAACATTCTATTTTGGCATTCTAGAACTCCAAACATTCTATTTTGGAATTCTGCAACACCAACATTCTATTTTGGATTTCTAGAACTCCCAACATTCTATTTTGGCATTCTAGAACTCCCAGCATTCTATTTTGGAATTCTAGAACTCCCAACATTCTATTTTGGAATTCTAGAACTCCCAACATTCTATTTTGGCATTCTAGAACTCCCAACATTCTATTCTTGAATTCTGCAACACCAACATTCTGTTTTGGAATTCTAGAACTCCCAACATTCTATTTTGGCATTCTAGAACTCCCAACATTATATTTTGGAATTCTAGAACTACCAACATTCTATTTTGGCATTCTAGAACTCCCAACATTCTATTTTGGCATTCTAGAACTCCCAACATTCTATTTTGGCATTCTAGAACTCTTAACATTCTATTTTGGCATTCTAGAACTCCCAACATTCTATTTTGGAATTCTAGAACTCCAAACATTCTATTTTGGAATTCTAGAACTCCCAACATTCTATTTTGGCATTCTTGAACTCCCAACATTCTGTTTTGGAATTCTAGAACTCCCAACATTCTATTTTGGAATTCTAGAACTAGCAACATTCTATTTTGGCATTCTAGAACTCCAAACATTCTATTTTGGAATTCTAGAACTCCAAACATTCTATTTTGGAATTCTAGAACTCCCAACATTCTATTTTGGCATTCTTGAACTCCCAACATTCTATTTTGGAATTCTAGAACTCCCAACATTCTATTTTGGTATTCTGCAACATCAGCATTCTACTTTGGAATTCTAGAACTCCCAACATTCTATTTTGGAATTCTAGAACTCCAAACATTCTATTTTGGAATTCTAGAACTCCCAACATTCTATTATGGCATTCTAGAACTCCCAACATTCTATTTTGGCATTCTAGAACTCCCAACATTCTATTTTGGAATTCTCGAACTACCAACATTCTTTTTTGGAATTCTAGAACTAGCAACATTCTATTTTGGCATTCTAGAACTCCCAACATTCTATTTTGGCATTCTAGAACTCCAAACATTCTATTTTGGAATTCTAGAACTCCAAACATTCTATTTTGGAATTCTAGAACTCCCAACATTCTATTTTGGCATTCTTGAACTCCCAACATTCTATTTTGGAATTCTAGAACTCCCAACATTCTATTTTGGAATTCTAGAACTAGCAACATTCTATTTTGGCATTCTAGAATTTCAAACATTCTATTTTGGAATTCTAGAACTCCAAACATTCTATTTTGGAATTCTAGAACTCCCAACATTCTATTTTGGCATTCTTGAACTCCCAACATTCTATTTTGGAATTCTAGAACTCCCAACATTCTATTTTGGCATTCTAGAACTCCCAACATTCTATTTTGGAATTCTAGAACTACCAACATTCTATTTTGGCATTCTAGAACTCCTAACATTCTATTTTGGAATTCTAGAACTACCGACATTCTATATTGGCATTCTAGAACTCCAAACATTCTATTTTGGAATTCTGCAACACCAACATTCTATTTTGGAATTCTAGAACTCCCGACATTCTATTTTGGCATTCTAGAACTCCCAACATTCTATTTTGGCATTCTAGAACTACCAACATTCTATTTTGGCATTCTAGAACTCCCAACATTCTATTTTGGAATTCTAGAAATACCAACATTCTATTTTGGCATTCTAGAACTCCCAACATTCTATTTTGGAATTCTGCAACACCAACATTCTATTTTGGATTTCTAGAACTCCCAACATTCTATTTTGGCATTCTAGAACTCCCAGCATTCTATTTTGGAATTCTAGAACTCCCAACATTCTATTTTGGAATTCTGCAACACCAACATTCTATTTTGGCATTCTAGAACTACCAACATTCTATTTTGGCATTCTAGAACTCCCAACATTCTATTTTGGAATTCTAGAAATACCAACATTATATTTTGGCATTCTAGAACTCCCAACATTCTATTTTGGAATTCTGCAACACCAACATTCTATTTTGGATTTCTAGAACTCCCAACATTCTATTTTGGCATTCTAGAACTCCCAACATTCTATTTTGGAATTCTGCAACACCAACATTCTATTTTGGCATTCTAGAACTCCCAACGTTCTATTTTGGCATTCTAGAACTCCCAACATTCTATTTTGGAATTCTGCAACACCAACATTCTATTTTGGATTTCTAGAACTCCCAACATTCTATTTTGGCATTCTAGAACTCCCAACATTCTATTTTGGAATTCTAGAACTACCAACATTCTATTTTGGCATTCTAGAACTCCAAACATTCTATTTTGGAATTCTGCAACACCAACATTCTATTTTGGAATTCTAGAACTCCCAACATTCTATTTTGGCATTCTAGAACTCCCAACATTCTATTGTGGCATTCCAGAACTCCCAACATTCTATTTTGGCATTCTAGAACTCCCAACATTCTATTTTGGCATTCTAGAACTCCCAACATTCTATTTTGGCATTCTAGAACTCCCAAGATTCTATTATGGCATTCTAGAACTCCCAACATTCTATTTTGGCATTCTAGAACTCCCAACATTCTATTTTGGCATTCTAGAACTCTTAACATTCTATTTTGGCATTCTAGAACTCCCAACATTCTATTTTGGAATTCTAGAACTACCAACATTCTATTTTGGAATTCTAGAACTACCAACATTCTATTTTGGAATTCTAGAACTTCCAACATTCTATTTTGGCATTCTAGAACTCCCAACATTCTATTTTGGCATTCTAGAACTACCAACATTCTATTTTGGCATTCTAGAACTCCCAACATTCTATTTTGGAATTCTAGAAATACCAACATTCTATTTTGGCATTCTAGAACTCCCAACATTCTATTTTGGAATTCTGCAACACCAACATTCTATTTTGGATTTCTAGAACTCCCAACATTCTATTTTGGCATTCTAGAACTCCCAGCATTCTATTTTGGAATTCTAGAACTCCCAACATTCTATTTTGGAATTCTGCAACACCAACATTCTATTTTGGCATTCTAGAACTACCAACATTCTATTTTGGCATTCTAGAACTCCCAACATTCTATTTTGGAATTCTAGAAATACCAACATTCTATTTTGGCATTCTAGAACTCCCAACATTCTATTTTGGAATTCTGCAACACCAACATTCTATTTTGGATTTCTAGAACTCCCAACATTCTATTTTGGCATTCTAGAACTCCCAACATTCTATTTTGGAATTCTGCAACACCAACATTCTATTTTGGCATTCTAGAACTCCCAACATTCTATTTTGGCATTCTAGAACTCCCAACATTCTATTTTGGAATTCTGCAACACCAACATTCTATTTTGGATTTCTAGAACTCCCAACATTCTATTTTGGCATTCTAGAACTCCCAACATTCTATTTTGGAATTCTAGAACTACCAACATTCTATTTTGGCATTCTAGAACTCCAAACATTCTATTTTGGAATTCTGCAACACCAACATTCTATTTTGGAATTCTAGAACTCCCAACATTCTATTTTGGCATTCTAGAACTCCCAACATTCTATTGTGGCATTCTAGAACTCCCAACATTCTATTTTGGCATTCTAGAACTCCCAACATTCTATTTTGGAATTCTACAACTACCAACATTCTATTTTGGCATTCTAGAACTCCCAACATTCTATTTTGGAATTCTGCAACACCAACATTCTATTTTGGATTTCTAGAACTCCCAACATTCTATTTTGGCATTCTAGAACTCCCAACATTCTATTTTGGAATTCTAGAACTCCCAACATTCTATTTTGGAATTCTGCAACACCAACATTCTATTTTGGCATTCTAGAACTCCAAACATTCTATTTTGGAATTCTGCAACACCAACATTCTATTTTGGATTTCTAGAACTCCCAACATTCTATTTTGGCATTCTAGAACTCCCAACATTCTATTTTGGAATTCTAGAACTACCAACATTCTATTTTGGCATTCTAGAACTCCAAACATTCTATTTTGGAATTCTGCAACACCAACATTCTATTTTGGATTTCTAGAACTCCCAACATTCTATTTTGGCATTCTAGAACTCCCAGCATTCTATTTTGGAATTCTAGAACTCCCAACATTCTATTTTGGAATTCTGCAACACCAACATTCTATTTTGGATTTCTAGAACTCCCAACATTCTATTTTGGCATTCTAGAACTCCCAACATTCTATTTTGGAATTCTGCAACACCAACATTCTATTTTGGCATTCTAGAACTCCCAACATTCTATTTTGGCATTCTAGAACTCCCAACATTCTATTTTGGAATTCTGCAACACCAACATTCTATTTTGGATTTCTAGAACTCCCAACATTCTATTTTGGCATTCTAGAACTCCCAACATTCTATTTTGGAATTCTAGGACTACCAACATTCTATTTTGGCATTCTAGAACTCCAAACATTCTATTTTGGAATTCTGCAACACCAACATTCTATTTTGGAATTCTAGAACTCCAAACATTCTATTTTGGCATTCTAGAACTCCCAACATTCTATTGTGGCATTCCAGAACTCCCAACATTCTATTTTGGCATTCTAGAACTCCCAACATTCTATTTTGGCATTCTAGAACTCCCAACATTCTATTTTGGCATTCTAGAACTCCCAACATTCTATTATGGCATTCTAGAACTCCCAACATTCTATTTTGGCATTCTAGAACTCCCAACATTCTATTTTGGCATTCTAGAACTCTTAACATTCTATTTTGGCATTCTAGAACTCCCAACATTCTATTTTGGCATTCTAGAACTCCCAGCATTCTATTTTGGAATTCTAGAACTCCCAACATTCTATTTTGGAATTCTGCAACACCAACATTCTATTTTGGCATTCTAGAACTCCCAACATTCTATTTTGGCATTCTAGAACTCCCAACATTCTATTTTGGAATTCTAGAACTACCAACATTCTATTTTGGCATTCTAGAACTCCAAACATTCTATTTTGGAATTCTGCAACACCAACATTCTATTTTGGATTTCTAGAACTCCCAACATTCTATTTTGGCATTCTAGAACTCCCAGCATTCTATTTTGGAATTCTAGAACTCCCAACATTCTATTTTGGAATTCTGCAACACCAACATTCTATTTTGGATTTCTAGAACTCCCAACATTCTATTTTGGCATTCTAGAACTCCCAACATTCTATTTTGGAATTCTGCAACACCAACATTCTATTTTGGCATTCTAGAACTCCCAACATTCTATTTTGGCATTCTAGAACTCCCAACATTCTATTTTGGAATTCTGCAACACCAACATTCTATTTTGGATTTCTAGAACTCCCAACATTCTATTTTGGCATTCTAGAACTCCCAACATTCTATTTTGGAATTCTAGAACTACCAACATTCTATTTTGGCATTCTAGAACTCCAAACATTCTATTTTGGAATTCTGCAACACCAACATTCTATTTTGGAATTCTAGAACTCCCAACATTCTATTTTGGCATTCTAGAACTCCCAACATTCTATTGTGGCATTCCAGAACTCCCAACATTCTATTTTGGCATTCTAGAACTCCCAACATTCTATTTTGGCATTCTAGAACTCCCAACATTCTATTTTGGCATTCTAGAACTCCCAACATTCTATTATGGCATTCTAGAACTCCCAACATTCTATTTTGGCATTCTAGAACTCCCAACATTCTATTTTGGAATTCTAGAAATACCAACATTCTATTTTGGCATTCTAGAACTCCCAACATTCTATTTTGGAATTCTGCAACACCAACATTCTATTTTGGATTTCTAGAACTCCCAACATTCTATTTTGGCATTCTAGAACTCCCAACATTCTATTTTGGAATTCTGCAACACCAACATTCTATTTTGGCATTCTAGAACTCCCAACATTCTATTTTGGCATTCTAGAACTCCCAACATTCTATTTTGGAATTCTGCAACACCAACATTCTATTTTGGATTTCTAGAACTCCCAACATTCTATTTTGGCATTCTAGAACTCCCAACATTCTATTTTGGAATTCTAGAACTACCAACATTCTATTTTGGCATTCTAGAACTCCAAACATTCTATTTTGGAATTCTGCAACACCAACATTCTATTTTGGAATTCTAGAACTCCCAACATTCTATTTTGGCATTCTAGAACTCCCAACATTCTATTGTGGCATTCTAGAACTCCCAACATTCTATTTTGGCATTCTAGAACTCCCAACATTCTATTTTGGAATTCTACAACTACCAACATTCTATTTTGGCATTCTAGAACTCCCAACATTCTATTTTGGAATTCTGCAACACCAACATTCTATTTTGGATTTCTAGAACTCCCAACATTCTATTTTGGCATTCTAGAACTCCCAACATTCTATTTTGGAATTCTAGAACTCCCAACATTCTATTTTGGAATTCTGCAACACCAACATTCTATTTTGGCATTCTAGAACTCCAAACATTCTATTTTGGAATTCTGCAACACCAACATTCTATTTTGGATTTCTAGAACTCCCAACATTCTATTTTGGCATTCTAGAACTCCCAACATTCTATTTTGGAATTCTAGAACTACCAACATTCTATTTTGGCATTCTAGAACTCCAAACATTCTATTTTGGAATTCTGCAACACCAACATTCTATTTTGGATTTCTAGAACTCCCAACATTCTATTTTGGCATTCTAGAACTCCCAGCATTCTATTTTGGAATTCTAGAACTCCCAACATTCTATTTTGGAATTCTGCAACACCAACATTCTATTTTGGATTTCTAGAACTCCCAACATTCTATTTTGGCATTCTAGAACTCCCAACATTCTATTTTGGAATTCTGCAACACCAACATTCTATTTTGGCATTCTAGAACTCCCAACATTCTATTTTGGCATTCTAGAACTCCCAACATTCTATTTTGGAATTCTGCAACACCAACATTCTATTTTGGATTTCTAGAACTCCCAACATTCTATTTTGGCATTCTAGAACTCCCAACATTCTATTTTGGAATTCTAGAACTACCAACATTCTATTTTGGCATTCTAGAACTCCAAACATTCTATTTTGGAATTCTGCAACACCAACATTCTATTTTGGAATTCTAGAACTCCAAACATTCTATTTTGGCATTCTAGAACTCCCAACATTCTATTGTGGCATTCCAGAACTCCCAACATTCTATTTTGGCATTCTAGAACTCCCAACATTCTATTTTGGCATTCTAGAACTCCCAACATTCTATTATGGCATTCTAGAACTCCCAACATTCTATTTTGGCATTCTAGAACTCCCAACATTCTATTTTGGCATTCTAGAACTCTTAACATTCTATTTTGGCATTCTAGAACTCCCAACATTCTATTTTGGCATTCTAGAACTCCCAGCATTCTATTTTGGAATTCTAGAACTCCCAACATTCTATTTTGGAATTCTGCAACACCAACATTCTATTTTGGCATTCTAGAACTCCCAACATTCTATTTTGGCATTCTAGAACTCCCAACATTCTATTTTGGAATTCTAGAACTACCAACATTCTATTTTGGCATTCTAGAACTCCAAACATTCTATTTTGGAATTCTGCAACACCAACATTCTATTTTGGATTTCTAGAACTCCCAACATTCTATTTTGGCATTCTAGAACTCCCAGCATTCTATTTTGGAATTCTAGAACTCCCAACATTCTATTTTGGAATTCTGCAACACCAACATTCTATTTTGGATTTCTAGAACTCCCAACATTCTATTTTGGCATTCTAGAACTCCCAACATTCTATTTTGGAATTCTGCAACACCAACATTCTATTTTGGCATTCTAGAACTCCCAACATTCTATTTTGGCATTCTAGAACTCCCAACATTCTATTTTGGAATTCTGCAACACCAACATTCTATTTTGGATTTCTAGAACTCCCAACATTCTATTTTGGCATTCTAGAACTCCCAACATTCTATTTTGGAATTCTAGAACTACCAACATTCTATTTTGGCATTCTAGAACTCCAAACATTCTATTTTGGAATTCTGCAACACCAACATTCTATTTTGGAATTCTAGAACTCCCAACATTCTATTTTGGCATTCTAGAACTCCCAACATTCTATTGTGGCATTCCAGAACTCCCAACATTCTATTTTGGCATTCTAGAACTCCCAACATTCTATTTTGGCATTCTAGAACTCCCAACATTCTATTTTGGCATTCTAGAACTCCCAACATTCTATTATGGCATTCTAGAACTCCCAACATTCTATTTTGGCATTCTAGAACTCCCAACATTCTATTTTGGCATTCTAGAACTCTTAACATTCTATTTTGGCATTCTAGAACTCTTAACATTCTATTTTGGCATTCTAGAACTCCCAACATTCTATTTTGGCATTCTAGAACTCCCAGCATTCTATTTTGGAATTCTAGAACTCCCAACATTCTATTTTGGAATTCTGCAACACCAACATTCTATTTTGGCATTCTAGAACTACCAACATTCTATTTTGGCATTCTAGAACTCCCAACATTCTATTTTGGAATTCTAGAAATACCAACATTCTATTTTGGCATTCTAGAACTCCCAACATTCTATTTTGGAATTCTGCAACACCAACATTCTATTTTGGATTTCTAGAACTCCCAACATTCTATTTTGGCATTCTAGAACTCCCAACATTCTATTTTGGAATTCTGCAACACCAACATTCTATTTTGGCATTCTAGAACTCCCAACATTCTATTTTGGCATTCTAGAACTCCCAACATTCTATTTTGGAATTCTGCAACACCAACATTCTATTTTGGATTTCTAGAACTCCCAACATTCTATTTTGGCATTCTAGAACTCCCAACATTCTATTTTGGAATTCTAGAACTACCAACATTCTATTTTGGCATTCTAGAACTCCAAACATTCTATTTTGGAATTCTGCAACACCAACATTCTATTTTGGAATTCTAGAACTCCCAACATTCTATTTTGGCATTCTAGAACTCCCAACATTCTATTGTGGCATTCTAGAACTCCCAACATTCTATTTTGGCATTCTAGAACTCCCAACATTCTATTTTGGAATTCTACAACTACCAACATTCTATTTTGGCATTCTAGAACTCCCAACATTCTATTTTGGAATTCTGCAACACCAACATTCTATTTTGGATTTCTAGAACTCCCAACATTCTATTTTGGCATTCTAGAACTACCAACATTCTATTTTGGCATTCTAGAACTCCCAACATTCTATTTTGGAATTCTAGAAATACCAACATTCTATTTTGGCATTCTAGAACTCCCAACATTCTATTTTGGAATTCTGCAACACCAACATTCTATTTTGGATTTCTAGAACTCCCAACATTCTATTTTGGCATTCTAGAACTCCCAACATTCTATTTTGGAATTCTGCAACACCAACATTCTATTTTGGCATTCTAGAACTCCCAACGTTCTATTTTGGCATTCTAGAACTCCCAACATTCTATTTTGGAATTCTGCAACACCAACATTCTATTTTGGATTTCTAGAACTCCCAACATTCTATTTTGGCATTCTAGAACTCCCAACATTCTATTTTGGAATTCTAGAACTACCAACATTCTATTTTGGCATTCTAGAACTCCAAACATTCTATTTTGGAATTCTGCAACACCAACATTCTATTTTGGAATTCTAGAACTCCCAACATTCTATTTTGGCATTCTAGAACTCCCAACATTCTATTGTGGCATTCCAGAACTCCCAACATTCTATTTTGGCATTCTAGCACTCCCAACATTCTATTTTGGCATTCTAGAACTCCCAACATTCTATTTTGGCATTCTAGAACTCCCAAGATTCTATTATGGCATTCTAGAACTCCCAACATTCTATTTTGGCATTCTAGAACTCCCAACATTCTATTTTGGCATTCTAGAACTCCCAACATTCTATTTTGGAATTCTAGAACTACCAACATTCTATTTTGGAATTCTAGAACTACCAACATTCTATTTTGGAATTCTAGAACTTCCAACATTCTATTTTGGCATTCTAGAACTCCCAACATTCTATTTTGGCATTCTAGAACTACCAACATTCTATTTTGGCATTCTAGAACTCCCAACATTCTATTTTGGAATTCTGCAACACCAACATTCTATTTTGGATTTCTAGAACTCCCAACATTCTATTTTGGCATTCTAGAACTCCCAACATTCTATTTTGGAATTCTAGAACTACCAACATTCTATTTTGGCATTCTAGAACTCCAAACATTCTATTTTGGAATTCTGCAACACCAACATTCTATTTTGGAATTCTAGAACTCCCAACATTCTATTTTGGCATTCTAGAACTCCCAACATTCTATTGTGGCATTCTAGAACTCCCAACATTCTATTTTGGCATTCTAGAACTCCCAACATTCTATTTTGGAATTCTGCAACACCAACATTCTATTTTGGATTTCTAGAACTCCCAACATTCTATTTTGGCATTCTAGAACTCCCAACATTCTATTTTGGAATTCTAGAACTCCCAACATTCTATTTTGGAATTCTAGAACTACCAACATTCTATTTTGGCATTCTAGAACTCCAAACATTCTATTTTGGAATTCTGCAACACCAACATTCTATTTTGGATTTCTAGAACTCCCAACATTCTATTTTGGCATTCTAGAACTCCCAACATTCTATTTTGGAATTCTAGAACTACCAACATTCTATTTTGGCATTCTAGAACTCCAAACATTCTATTTTGGAATTCTGCAACACCAACATTCTATTTTGGATTTCTAGAACTCCCAACATTCTATTTTGGCATTCTAGAACTCCCAGCATTCTATTTTGGAATTCTAGAACTCCCAACATTCTATTTTGGAATTCTAGAACTCCCAACATTCTATTTTGGCATTCTAGAACTCCCAACATTCTATTCTTGAATTCTGCAACACCAACATTCTGTTTTGGAATTCTAGAACTCCCAACATTCTATTTTGGCATTCTAGAACTCCCAACATTATATTTTGGAATTCTAGAACTACCAACATTCTATTTTGGCATTCTAGAACTCCCAACATTCTATTTTGGCATTCTAGAACTCCCAACATTCTATTTTGGCATTCTAGAACTCTTAACATTCTATTTTGGCATTCTAGAACTCCCAACATTCTATTTTGGAATTCTAGAACTCCAAACATTCTATTTTGGAATTCTAGAACTCCCAACATTCTATTTTGGCATTCTTGAACTCCCAACATTCTGTTTTGGAATTCTAGAACTCCCAACATTCTATTTTGGAATTCTAGAACTAGCAACATTCTATTTTGGCATTCTAGAACTCCAAACATTCTATTTTGGAATTCTAGAACTCCAAACATTCTATTTTGGAATTCTAGAACTCCCAACATTCTATTTTGGAATTCTAGAACTCCCAACATTCTATTTTGGTATTCTGCAACATCAGCATTCTACTTTGGAATTCTAGAACTCCCAACATTCTATTTTGGAATTCTAGAACTCCAAACATTCTATTTTGGAATTCTAGAACTCCCAACATTCTATTATGGCATTCTAGAACTCCCAACATTCTATTTTGGCATTCTAGAACTCCCAACATTCTATTTTGGAATTCTCGAACTACCAACATTCTTTTTTGGAATTCTAGAACTAGCAACATTCTATTTTGGCATTCTAGAACTCCAAACATTCTATTTTGGAATTCTAGAACTCCCAACATTCTATTTTGGCATTCTTGAACTCCCAACATTCTATTTTGGAATTCTAGAACTCCCAACATTCTATTTTGGAATTCTAGAACTCCCAACATTCTATTTTGGAATTCTGCAACACCAACATTCTATTTTGGAATTCTAGAACTCCCAACATTCTATTTTGGCATTCTAGAACTCCCAACATTCTATTTTGGAATTCTAGAACTACCAACATTCTATTTTGGCATTCTAGAACTCCTAACATTCTATTTTGGAATTCTAGAACTACCGACATTCTATATTGGCATTCTAGAACTCCAAACATTCTATTTTGGAATTCTGCAACACCAACATTCTATTTTGGAATTCTAGAACTCCCAACATTCTATTTTGGCATTCTAGAACTCCCAACATTCTATTGTGGCATTCCAGAACTCCCAACATTCTATTTTGGCATTCTAGAACTCCCAACATTCTATTTTGGCATTCTAGAACTCCCAACATTATATTTTGGCATTCTAGAACTCCCAACATTCTATTATGGCATTCTAGAACTCCCAACATTCTATTTTGGCATTCTAGAACTCCCAACATTCTATTTTGGCATTCTAGAACTCTTAACATTCTATTTTGGCATTCTAGAACTCCCAACATTCTATTTTGGAATTCTAGAACTACCAACATTCTATTTTGGAATTCTAGAACTACCAACATTCTATTTTGGAATTCTAGAACTACCAACATTCTATTTTGGCATTCTAGAACTCCCAACATTCTATTTTGGAATTCTGCAACACCAACATTCTATTTTGGATTTCTAGAACTCCCAACATTCTATTTTTGCATTCTAGAACTCACAGCATTCTATTTTGGAATTCTAGAACTCCCAACATTCTATTTTGGAATTCTGCAACACCAACATTCTATTTTGGCATTCTAGAACTACCAACATTCTATTTTGGCATTCTAGAACTCCCAACATTCTATTTTGGAATTCTAGAAATACCAACATTCTATTTTGGCATTCTAGAACTCCCAACATTCTATTTTGGAATTCTGCAACACCAACATTCTATTTTGGATTTCTAGAACTCCCAACATTCTATTTTGGCATTCTAGAACTCCCAACATTCTATTTTGGAATTCTGCAACACCAACATTCTATTTTGGCATTCTAGAACTCCCAACATTCTATTTTGGCATTCTAGAACTCCCAACATTCTATTTTGGAATTCTGCAACACCAACATTCTATTTTGGATTTCTAGAACTCCCAACATTCTATTTTGGCATTCTAGAACTCCCAACATTCTATTTTGGAATTCTAGAACTACCAACATTCTATTTTGGCATTCTAGAACTCCAAACATTCTATTTTGGAATTCTGCAACACCAACATTCTATTTTGGAATTCTAGAACTCCCAACATTCTATTTTGGCATTCTAGAACTCCCAACATTCTATTGTGGCATTCTAGAACTCCCAACATTCTATTTTGGAATTCTAGAACTCCCAACATTCTATTTTGGAATTCTGCAACACCAACATTCTATTTTGGATTTCTAGAACTCCCAACATTCTATTTTGGCATTCTAGAACTACCAACATTCTATTTTGGCATTCTAGAACTCCCAACATTCTATTTTGGAATTCTGCAACACCAACATTCTATTTTGGATTTCTAGAACTCCCAACATTCTATTTTGGCATTCTAGAACTCCCAGCATTCTATTTTGGAATTCTAGAACTCCCAACATTCTATTTTGGAATTCTGCAACACCAACATTCTATTTTGGCATTCTAGAACTACCAACATTCTATTTTGGCATTCTAGAACTCCCAACATTCTATTTTGGAATTCTAGAAATACCAACATTCTATTTTGGCATTCTAGAACTCCCAACATTCTATTTTGGAATTCTGCAACACCAACATTCTATTTTGGATTTCTAGAACTCCCAACATTCTATTTTGGCATTCTAGAACTCCCAACATTCTATTTTGGAATTCTGCAACACCAACATTCTATTTTGGCATTCTAGAACTCCCAACATTCTATTTTGGCATTCTAGAACTCCCAACATTCTATATTGGCATTCTAGAACTCCAAACATTCTATTTTGGAATTCTGCAACACCAACATTCTATTTTGGAATTCTAGAACTCCCAACATTCTATTTTGGCATTCTAGAACTCCCAACATTCTATTGTGGCATTCTAGAACTCCCAACATTCTATTTTGGCATTCTAGAACTCCCAACATTCTATTTTGGAATTCTGCAACACCAACATTCTATTTTGGATTTCTAGAACTCCCAACATTCTATTTTGGCATTCTAGAACTCCCAACATTCTATTTTGGAATTCTAGAACTCCCAACATTCTATTTTGGAATTCTAGAACTACCAACATTCTATTTTGGCATTCTAGAACTCCAAACATTCTATTTTGGAATTCTGCAACACCAACATTCTATTTTGGATTTCTAGAACTCCCAACATTCTATTTTGGCATTCTAGAACTCCCAACATTCTATTTTGGAATTCTAGAACTACCAACATTCTATTTTGGCATTCTAGAACTCCAAACATTCTATTTTGGAATTCTGCAACACCAACATTCTATTTTGGATTTCTAGAACTCCCAACATTCTATTTTGGCATTCTAGAACTCCCAGCATTCTATTTTGGAATTCTAGAACTCCCAACATTCTATTTTGGAATTCTAGAACTCCCAACATTCTATTTTGGCATTCTAGAACTCCCAACATTCTATTCTTGAATTCTGCAACACCAACATTCTGTTTTGGAATTCTAGAACTCCCAACATTCTATTTTGGCATTCTAGAACTCCCAACATTATATTTTGGAATTCTAGAACTACCAACATTCTATTTTGGCATTCTAGAACTCCCAACATTCTATTTTGGCATTCTAGAACTCCCAACATTCTATTTTGGCATTCTAGAACTCTTAACATTCTATTTTGGCATTCTAGAACTCCCAACATTCTATTTTGGAATTCTAGAACTCCAAACATTCTATTTTGGAATTCTAGAACTCCCAACATTCTATTTTGGCATTCTTGAACTCCCAACATTCTGTTTTGGAATTCTAGAACTCCCAACATTCTATTTTGGAACTCTAGAACTACCAACATTCTATTTTGGCATTCTAGAACTCCAAACATTCTATTTTGGAATTCTAGAACTCCAAACATTCTATTTTGGAATTCTAGAACTCCCAACATTCTATTTTGGCATTCTTGAACTCCCAACATTCTATTTTGGAATTCTAGAACTCCCAACATTCTATTTTGGTATTCTGCAACATCAGCATTCTACTTTGGAATTCTAGAACTCCCAACATTCTATTTTGGAATTCTAGAACTCCAAACATTCTATTTTGGAATTCTAGAACTCCCAACATTCTATTATGGCATTCTAGAACTCCCAACATTCTATTTTGGCATTCTAGAACTCCCAACATTCTATTTTGGAATTCTCGAACTACCAACATTCTTTTTTTGGAATTCTAGAACTAGCAACATTCTATTTTGGCATTCTAGAACTCCCAACATTCTATTTTGGCATTCTAGAACTCCAAACATTCTATTTTGGAATTCTAGAACTCCAAACATTCTATTTTGGAATTCTAGAACTCCCAACATTCTATTTTGGCATTCTTGAACTCCCAACATTCTATTTTGGAATTCTAGAACTCCCAACATTCTATTTTGGAATTCTAGAACTAGCAACATTCTATTTTGGCATTCTAGAATTTCAAACATTCTATTTTGGAATTCTAGAACTCCAAACATTCTATTTTGGAATTCTAGAACTCCCAACATTCTATTTTGGCATTCTTGAACTCCCAACATTCTATTTTGGCATTCTAGAACTCCCAACATTCTATTTTGGCATTCTAGAACTCCCAACATTCTATTTTGGCATTCTAGAACTCTTAACATTCTATTTTGGCATTCTAGAACTCTTAACATTCTATTTTGGCATTCTAGAACTCCCAACATTCTATTTTGGCATTCTAGAACTCCCAGCATTCTATTTTGGAATTCTAGAACTCCCAACATTCTATTTTGGAATTCTGCAACACCAACATTCTATTTTGGCATTCTAGAACTACCAACATTCTATTTTGGCATTCTAGAACTCCCAACATTCTATTTTGGAATTCTAGAAATACCAACATTCTATTTTGGCATTCTAGAACTCCCAACATTCTATTTTGGAATTCTGCAACACCAACATTCTATTTTGGATTTCTAGAACTCCCAACATTCTATTTTGGCATTCTAGAACTCCCAACATTCTATTTTGGAATTCTGCAACACCAACATTCTATTTTGGCATTCTAGAACTCCCAACATTCTATTTTGGCATTCTAGAACTCCCAACATTCTATTTTGGAATTCTGCAACACCAACATTCTATTTTGGATTTCTAGAACTCCCAACATTCTATTTTGGCATTCTAGAACTCCCAACATTCTATTTTGGAATTCTAGAACTACCAACATTCTATTTTGGCATTCTAGAACTCCAAACATTCTATTTTGGAATTCTGCAACACCAACATTCTATTTTGGAATTCTAGAACTCCCAACATTCTATTTTGGCATTCTAGAACTCCCAACATTCTATTGTGGCATTCTAGAACTCCCAACATTCTATTTTGGCATTCTAGAACTCCCAACATTCTATTTTGGAATTCTACAACTACCAACATTCTATTTTGGCATTCTAGAACTCCCAACATTCTATTTTGGAATTCTGCAACACCAACATTCTATTTTGGATTTCTAGAACTCCCAACATTCTATTTTGGCATTCTAGAACTACCAACATTCTATTTTGGCATTCTAGAACTCCCAACATTCTATTTTGGAATTCTAGAAATACCAACATTCTATTTTGGCATTCTAGAACTCCCAACATTCTATTTTGGAATTCTGCAACACCAACATTCTATTTTGGATTTCTAGAACTCCCAACATTCTATTTTGGCATTCTAGAACTCCCAACATTCTATTTTGGAATTCTGCAACACCAACATTCTATTTTGGCATTCTAGAACTCCCAACGTTCTATTTTGGCATTCTAGAACTCCCAACATTCTATTTTGGAATTCTGCAACACCAACATTCTATTTTGGATTTCTAGAACTCCCAACATTCTATTTTGGCATTCTAGAACTCCCAACATTCTATTTTGGAATTCTAGAACTACCAACATTCTATTTTGGCATTCTAGAACTCCAAACATTCTATTTTGGAATTCTGCAACACCAACATTCTATTTTGGAATTCTAGAACTCCCAACATTCTATTTTGGCATTCTAGAACTCCCAACATTCTATTGTGGCATTCCAGAACTCCCAACATTCTATTTTGGCATTCTAGCACTCCCAACATTCTATTTTGGCATTCTAGAACTCCCAACATTCTATTTTGGCATTCTAGAACTCCCAAGATTCTATTATGGCATTCTAGAACTCCCAACATTCTATTTTGGCATTCTAGAACTCCCAACATTCTATTTTGGCATTCTAGAACTCCCAACATTCTATTTTGGAATTCTAGAACTACCAACATTCTATTTTGGAATTCTAGAACTACCAACATTCTATTTTGGAATTCTAGAACTTCCAACATTCTATTTTGGCATTCTAGAACTCCCAACATTCTATTTTGGCATTCTAGAACTACCAACATTCTATTTTGGCATTCTAGAACTCCCAACATTCTATTTTGGAATTCTGCAACACCAACATTCTATTTTGGATTTCTAGAACTCCCAACATTCTATTTTGGCATTCTAGAACTCCCAACATTCTATTTTGGAATTCTAGAACTACCAACATTCTATTTTGGCATTCTAGAACTCCAAACATTCTATTTTGGAATTCTGCAACACCAACATTCTATTTTGGAATTCTAGAACTCCCAACATTCTATTTTGGCATTCTAGAACTCCCAACATTCTATTGTGGCATTCTAGAACTCCCAACATTCTATTTTGGCATTCTAGAACTCCCAACATTCTATTTTGGAATTCTGCAACACCAACATTCTATTTTGGATTTCTAGAACTCCCAACATTCTATTTTGGCATTCTAGAACTCCCAACATTCTATTTTGGAATTCTAGAACTCCCAACATTCTATTTTGGAATTCTAGAACTACCAACATTCTATTTTGGCATTCTAGAACTCCAAACATTCTATTTTGGAATTCTGCAACACCAACATTCTATTTTGGATTTCTAGAACTCCCAACATTCTATTTTGGCATTCTAGAACTCCCAACATTCTATTTTGGAATTCTAGAACTACCAACATTCTATTTTGGCATTCTAGAACTCCAAACATTCTATTTTGGAATTCTGCAACACCAACATTCTATTTTGGATTTCTAGAACTCCCAACATTCTATTTTGGCATTCTAGAACTCCCAGCATTCTATTTTGGAATTCTAGAACTCCCAACATTCTATTTTGGAATTCTAGAACTCCCAACATTCTATTTTGGCATTCTAGAACTCCCAACATTCTATTCTTGAATTCTGCAACACCAACATTCTGTTTTGGAATTCTAGAACTCCCAACATTCTATTTTGGCATTCTAGAACTCCCAACATTATATTTTGGAATTCTAGAACTACCAACATTCTATTTTGGCATTCTAGAACTCCCAACATTCTATTTTGGCATTCTAGAACTCCCAACATTCTATTTTGGCATTCTAGAACTCTTAACATTCTATTTTGGCATTCTAGAACTCCCAACATTCTATTTTGGAATTCTAGAACTCCAAACATTCTATTTTGGAATTCTAGAACTCCCAACATTCTATTTTGGCATTCTTGAACTCCCAACATTCTGTTTTGGAATTCTAGAACTCCCAACATTCTATTTTGGAATTCTAGAACTAGCAACATTCTATTTTGGCATTCTAGAACTCCAAACATTCTATTTTGGAATTCTAGAACTCCAAACATTCTATTTTGGAATTCTAGAACTCCCAACATTCTATTTTGGCATTCTTGAACGCCCAACATTCTATTTTGGAATTCTAGAACTCCCAACATTCTATTTTGGTATTCTGCAACATCAGCATTCTACTTTGGAATTCTAGAACTCCCAACATTCTATTTTGGAATTCTAGAACTCCAAACATTCTATTTTGGAATTCTAGAACTCCCAACATTCTATTATGGCATTCTAGAACTCCCAACATTCTATTTTGGCATTCTAGAACTCCCAACATTCTATTTTGGAATTCTCGAACTACCAACATTCTTTTTTGGAATTCTAGAACTAGCAACATTCTATTTTGGCATTCTAGAACTCCAAACATTCTATTTTGGAATTCTAGAACTCCCAACATTCTATTTTGGCATTCTTGAACTCCCAACATTCTATTTTGGAATTCTAGAACTCCCAACATTCTATTTTGGAATTCTAGAACTCCCAACATTCTATTTTGGAATTCTGCAACACCAACATTCTATTTTGGAATTCTAGAACTCCCAACATTCTATTTTGGCATTCTAGAACTCCCAACATTCTATTTTGGAATTCTAGAACTACCAACATTCTATTTTGGCATTCTAGAACTCCTAACATTCTATTTTGGAATTCTAGAACTACCGACATTCTATATTGGCATTCTAGAACTCCAAACATTCTATTTTGGAATTCTGCAACACCAACATTCTATTTTGGAATTCTAGAACTCCCAACATTCTATTTTGGCATTCTAGAACTCCCAACATTCTATTGTGGCATTCCAGAACTCCCAACATTCTATTTTGGCATTCTAGAACTCCCAACATTCTATTTTGGCATTCTAGAACTCCCAACATTATATTTTGGCATTCTAGAACTCCCAACATTCTATTATGGCATTCTAGAACTCCCAACATTCTATTTTGGCATTCTAGAACTCCCAACATTCTATTTTGGCATTCTAGAACTCTTAACATTCTATTTTGGCATTCTAGAACTCCCAACATTCTATTTTGGAATTCTAGAACTACCAACATTCTATTTTGGAATTCTAGAACTACCAACATTCTATTTTGGAATTCTAGAACTACCAACATTCTATTTTGGCATTCTAGAACTCCCAACATTCTATTTTGGAATTCTGCAACACCAACATTCTATTTTGGATTTCTAGAACTCCCAACATTCTATTTTTGCATTCTAGAACTCACAGCATTCTATTTTGGAATTCTAGAACTCCCAACATTCTATTTTGGAATTCTGCAACACCAACATTCTATTTTGGCATTCTAGAACTACCAACATTCTATTTTGGCATTCTAGAACTCCCAACATTCTATTTTGGAATTCTAGAAATACCAACATTCTATTTTGGCATTCTAGAACTCCCAACATTCTATTTTGGAATTCTGCAACACCAACATTCTATTTTGGATTTCTAGAACTCCCAACATTCTATTTTGGCATTCTAGAACTCCCAACATTCTATTTTGGAATTCTGCAACACCAACATTCTATTTTGGCATTCTAGAACTCCCAACATTCTATTTTGGCATTCTAGAACTCCCAACATTCTATTTTGGAATTCTGCAACACCAACATTCTATTTTGGATTTCTAGAACTCCCAACATTCTATTTTGGCATTCTAGAACTCCCAACATTCTATTTTGGAATTCTAGAACTACCAACATTCTATTTTGGCATTCTAGAACTCCAAACATTCTATTTTGGAATTCTGCAACACCAACATTCTATTTTGGAATTCTAGAACTCCCAACATTCTATTTTGGCATTCTAGAACTCCCAACATTCTATTGTGGCATTCTAGAACTCCCAACATTCTATTTTGGAATTCTAGAACTCCCAACATTCTATTTTGGAATTCTGCAACACCAACATTCTATTTTGGATTTCTAGAACTCCCAACATTCTATTTTGGCATTCTAGAACTACCAACATTCTATTTTGGCATTCTAGAACTCCCAACATTCTATTTTGGAATTCTGCAACACCAACATTCTATTTTGGATTTCTAGAACTCCCAACATTCTATTTTGGCATTCTAGAACTCCCAGCATTCTATTTTGGAATTCTAGAACTCCCAACATTCTATTTTGGAATTCTGCAACACCAACATTCTATTTTGGCATTCTAGAACTACCAACATTCTATTTTGGCATTCTAGAACTCCCAACATTCTATTTTGGAATTCTAGAAATACCAACATTCTATTTTGGCATTCTAGAACTCCCAACATTCTATTTTGGAATTCTGCAACACCAACATTCTATTTTGGATTTCTAGAACTCCCAACATTCTATTTTGGCATTCTAGAACTCCCAACATTCTATTTTGGAATTCTGCAACACCAACATTCTATTTTGGCATTCTAGAACTCCCAACATTCTATTTTGGCATTCTAGAACTCCCAACATTCTATATTGGCATTCTAGAACTCCAAACATTCTATTTTGGAATTCTGCAACACCAACATTCTATTTTGGAATTCTAGAACTCCCAACATTCTATTTTGGCATTCTAGAACTCCCAACATTCTATTGTGGCATTCTAGAACTCCCAACATTCTATTTTGGCATTCTAGAACTCCCAACATTCTATTTTGGAATTCTGCAACACCAACATTCTATTTTGGATTTCTAGAACTCCCAACATTCTATTTTGGCATTCTAGAACTCCCAACATTCTATTTTGGAATTCTAGAACTCCCAACATTCTATTTTGGAATTCTAGAACTACCAACATTCTATTTTGGCATTCTAGAACTCCAAACATTCTATTTTGGAATTCTGCAACACCAACATTCTATTTTGGATTTCTAGAACTCCCAACATTCTATTTTGGCATTCTAGAACTCCCAACATTCTATTTTGGAATTCTAGAACTACCAACATTCTATTTTGGCATTCTAGAACTCCAAACATTCTATTTTGGAATTCTGCAACACCAACATTCTATTTTGGATTTCTAGAACTCCCAACATTCTATTTTGGCATTCTAGAACTCCCAGCATTCTATTTTGGAATTCTAGAACTCCCAACATTCTATTTTGGAATTCTAGAACTCCCAACATTCTATTTTGGCATTCTAGAACTCCCAACATTCTATTCTTGAATTCTGCAACACCAACATTCTGTTTTGGAATTCTAGAACTCCCAACATTCTATTTTGGCATTCTAGAACTCCCAACATTATATTTTGGAATTCTAGAACTACCAACATTCTATTTTGGCATTCTAGAACTCCCAACATTCTATTTTGGCATTCTAGAACTCCCAACATTCTATTTTGGCATTCTAGAACTCTTAACATTCTATTTTGGCATTCTAGAACTCCCAACATTCTATTTTGGAATTCTAGAACTCCAAACATTCTATTTTGGAATTCTAGAACTCCCAACATTCTATTTTGGCATTCTTGAACTCCCAACATTCTGTTTTGGAATTCTAGAACTCCCAACATTCTATTTTGGAATTCTAGAACTACCAACATTCTATTTTGGCATTCTAGAACTCCAAACATTCTATTTTGGAATTCTAGAACTCCAAACATTCTATTTTGGAATTCTAGAACTCCCAACATTCTATTTTGGCATTCTTGAACTCCCAACATTCTATTTTGGAATTCTAGAACTCCCAACATTCTATTTTGGTATTCTGCAACATCAGCATTCTACTTTGGAATTCTAGAACTCCCAACATTCTATTTTGGAATTCTAGAACTCCAAACATTCTATTTTGGAATTCTAGAACTCCCAACATTCTATTATGGCATTCTAGAACTCCCAACATTCTATTTTGGCATTCTAGAACTCCCAACATTCTATTTTGGAATTCTCGAACTACCAACATTCTTTTTTTGGAATTCTAGAACTAGCAACATTCTATTTTGGCATTCTAGAACTCCCAACATTCTATTTTGGCATTCTAGAACTCCAAACATTCTATTTTGGAATTCTAGAACTCCAAACATTCTATTTTGGAATTCTAGAACTCCCAACATTCTATTTTGGCATTCTTGAACTCCCAACATTCTATTTTGGAATTCTAGAACTCCCAACATTCTATTTTGGAATTCTAGAACTAGCAACATTCTATTTTGGCATTCTAGAATTTCAAACATTCTATTTTGGAATTCTAGAACTCCAAACATTCTATTTTGGAATTCTAGAACTCCCAACATTCTATTTTGGCATTCTTGAACTCCCAACATTCTATTTTGGAATTCTAGAACTCCCAACATTCTATTTTGGCATTCTAGAACTCCCAACATTCTATTTTGGAATTCTAGAACTACCAACATTCTATTTTGGCATTCTAGAACTCCTAACATTCTATTTTGGAATTCTAGAACTACCGACATTCTATATTGGCATTCTAGAACTCCAAACATTCTATTTTGGAATTCTGCAACACCAACATTCTATTTTGGAATTCTAGAACTCCCGACATTCTATTTTGGCATTCTAGAACTCCCAACATTCTATTTTGGCATTCTAGAACTACCAACATTCTATTTTGGCATTCTAGAACTCCCAACATTCTATTTTGGAATTCTAGAAATACCAACATTCTATTTTGGCATTCTAGAACTCCCAACATTCTAT
The DNA here is from genome assembly GCF_028390025.1 of Pseudophryne corroboree. Classification (NCBI taxonomy): domain Eukaryota; kingdom Metazoa; phylum Chordata; class Amphibia; order Anura; family Myobatrachidae; genus Pseudophryne; species Pseudophryne corroboree. The sequence continues at coordinate 2,362,505 of NW_026967466.1, forward strand.
TTTGGAATTCTGCAACACCAACATTCTATTTTGGATTTCTAGAACTCCCAACATTCTATTTTGGCATTCTAGAACTCCCAGCATTCTATTTTGGAATTCTAGAACTCCCAACATTCTATTTTGGAATTCTGCAACACCAACATTCTATTTTGGCATTCTAGAACTACCAACATTCTATTTTGGCATTCTAGAACTCCCAACATTCTATTTTGGAATTCTAGAAATACCAACATTATATTTTGGCATTCTAGAACTCCCAACATTCTATTTTGGAATTCTGCAACACCAACATTCTATTTTGGATTTCTAGAACTCCCAACATTCTATTTTGGCATTCTAGAACTCCCAACATTCTATTTTGGAATTCTGCAACACCAACATTCTATTTTGGCATTCTAGAACTCCCAACGTTCTATTTTGGCATTCTAGAACTCCCAACATTCTATTTTGGAATTCTGCAACACCAACATTCTATTTTGGATTTCTAGAACTCCCAACATTCTATTTTGGCATTCTAGAACTCCCAACATTCTATTTTGGAATTCTAGAACTACCAACATTCTATTTTGGCATTCTAGAACTCCAAACATTCTATTTTGGAATTCTGCAACACCAACATTCTATTTTGGAATTCTAGAACTCCCAACATTCTATTTTGGCATTCTAGAACTCCCAACATTCTATTGTGGCATTCCAGAACTCCCAACATTCTATTTTGGCATTCTAGAACTCCCAACATTCTATTTTGGCATTCTAGAACTCCCAACATTCTATTTTGGCATTCTAGAACTCCCAAGATTCTATTATGGCATTCTAGAACTCCCAACATTCTATTTTGGCATTCTAGAACTCCCAACATTCTATTTTGGCATTCTAGAACTCTTAACATTCTATTTTGGCATTCTAGAACTCCCAACATTCTATTTTGGAATTCTAGAACTACCAACATTCTATTTTGGAATTCTAGAACTACCAACATTCTATTTTGGAATTCTAGAACTTCCAACATTCTATTTTGGCATTCTAGAACTCCCAACATTCTATTTTGGCATTCTAGAACTACCAACATTCTATTTTGGCATTCTAGAACTCCCAACATTCTATTTTGGAATTCTAGAAATACCAACATTCTATTTTGGCATTCTAGAACTCCCAACATTCTATTTTGGAATTCTGCAACACCAACATTCTATTTTGGATTTCTAGAACTCCCAACATTCTATTTTGGCATTCTAGAACTCCCAGCATTCTATTTTGGAATTCTAGAACTCCCAACATTCTATTTTGGAATTCTGCAACACCAACATTCTATTTTGGCATTCTAGAACTACCAACATTCTATTTTGGCATTCTAGAACTCCCAACATTCTATTTTGGAATTCTAGAAATACCAACATTCTATTTTGGCATTCTAGAACTCCCAACATTCTATTTTGGAATTCTGCAACACCAACATTCTATTTTGGATTTCTAGAACTCCCAACATTCTATTTTGGCATTCTAGAACTCCCAACATTCTATTTTGGAATTCTGCAACACCAACATTCTATTTTGGCATTCTAGAACTCCCAACATTCTATTTTGGCATTCTAGAACTCCCAACATTCTATTTTGGAATTCTGCAACACCAACATTCTATTTTGGATTTCTAGAACTCCCAACATTCTATTTTGGCATTCTAGAACTCCCAACATTCTATTTTGGAATTCTAGAACTACCAACATTCTATTTTGGCATTCTAGAACTCCAAACATTCTATTTTGGAATTCTGCAACACCAACATTCTATTTTGGAATTCTAGAACTCCCAACATTCTATTTTGGCATTCTAGAACTCCCAACATTCTATTGTGGCATTCTAGAACTCCCAACATTCTATTTTGGCATTCTAGAACTCCCAACATTCTATTTTGGAATTCTACAACTACCAACATTCTATTTTGGCATTCTAGAACTCCCAACATTCTATTTTGGAATTCTGCAACACCAACATTCTATTTTGGATTTCTAGAACTCCCAACATTCTATTTTGGCATTCTAGAACTCCCAACATTCTATTTTGGAATTCTAGAACTCCCAACATTCTATTTTGGAATTCTGCAACACCAACATTCTATTTTGGCATTCTAGAACTCCAAACATTCTATTTTGGAATTCTGCAACACCAACATTCTATTTTGGATTTCTAGAACTCCCAACATTCTATTTTGGCATTCTAGAACTCCCAACATTCTATTTTGGAATTCTAGAACTACCAACATTCTATTTTGGCATTCTAGAACTCCAAACATTCTATTTTGGAATTCTGCAACACCAACATTCTATTTTGGATTTCTAGAACTCCCAACATTCTATTTTGGCATTCTAGAACTCCCAGCATTCTATTTTGGAATTCTAGAACTCCCAACATTCTATTTTGGAATTCTGCAACACCAACATTCTATTTTGGATTTCTAGAACTCCCAACATTCTATTTTGGCATTCTAGAACTCCCAACATTCTATTTTGGAATTCTGCAACACCAACATTCTATTTTGGCATTCTAGAACTCCCAACATTCTATTTTGGCATTCTAGAACTCCCAACATTCTATTTTGGAATTCTGCAACACCAACATTCTATTTTGGATTTCTAGAACTCCCAACATTCTATTTTGGCATTCTAGAACTCCCAACATTCTATTTTGGAATTCTAGAACTACCAACATTCTATTTTGGCATTCTAGAACTCCAAACATTCTATTTTGGAATTCTGCAACACCAACATTCTATTTTGGCATTCTAGAACTCCCAACATTCTATTTTGGCATTCTAGAACTCCCAACATTCTATTATGGCATTCTAGAACTCCCAACATTCTATTTTGGCATTCTAGAACTCCCAACATTCTATTTTGGCATTCTAGAACTCTTAACATTCTATTTTGGCATTCTAGAACTCCCAACATTCTATTTTGGCATTCTAGAACTCCCAGCATTCTATTTTGGAATTCTAGAACTCCCAACATTCTATTTTGGAATTCTGCAACACCAACATTCTATTTTGGCATTCTAGAACTCCCAACATTCTATTTTGGCATTCTAGAACTCCCAACATTCTATTTTGGAATTCTAGAACTACCAACATTCTATTTTGGCATTCTAGAACTCCAAACATTCTATTTTGGAATTCTGCAACACCAACATTCTATTTTGGATTTCTAGAACTCCCAACATTCTATTTTGGCATTCTAGAACTCCCAGCATTCTATTTTGGAATTCTAGAACTCCCAACATTCTATTTTGGAATTCTGCAACACCAACATTCTATTTTGGATTTCTAGAACTCCCAACATTCTATTTTGGCATTCTAGAACTCCCAACATTCTATTTTGGAATTCTGCAACACCAACATTCTATTTTGGCATTCTAGAACTCCCAACATTCTATTTTGGCATTCTAGAACTCCCAACATTCTATTTTGGAATTCTGCAACACCAACATTCTATTTTGGATTTCTAGAACTCCCAACATTCTATTTTGGCATTCTAGAACTCCCAACATTCTATTTTGGAATTCTAGAACTACCAACATTCTATTTTGGCATTCTAGAACTCCAAACATTCTATTTTGGAATTCTGCAACACCAACATTCTATTTTGGAATTCTAGAACTCCCAACATTCTATTTTGGCATTCTAGAACTCCCAACATTCTATTGTGGCATTCCAGAACTCCCAACATTCTATTTTGGCATTCTAGAACTCCCAACATTCTATTTTGGCATTCTAGAACTCCCAACATTCTATTTTGGCATTCTAGAACTCCCAACATTCTATTATGGCATTCTAGAACTCCCAACATTCTATTTTGGCATTCTAGAACTCCCAACATTCTATTTTGGCATTCTAGAACTCTTAACATTCTATTTTGGCATTCTAGAACTCCCAACATTCTATTTTGGCATTCTAGAACTCCCAGCATTCTATTTTGGAATTCTAGAACTCCCAACATTCTATTTTGGAATTCTGCAACACCAACATTCTATTTTGGCATTCTAGAACTACCAACATTCTATTTTGGCATTCTAGAACTCCCAACATTCTATTTTGGAATTCTAGAAATACCAACATTCTATTTTGGCATTCTAGAACTCCCAACATTCTATTTTGGAATTCTGCAACACCAACATTCTATTTTGGATTTCTAGAACTCCCAACATTCTATTTTGGCATTCTAGAACTCCCAACATTCTATTTTGGAATTCTGCAACACCAACATTCTATTTTGGCATTCTAGAACTCCCAACATTCTATTTTGGCATTCTAGAACTCCCAACATTCTATTTTGGAATTCTGCAACACCAACATTCTATTTTGGATTTCTAGAACTCCCAACATTCTATTTTGGCATTCTAGAACTCCCAACATTCTATTTTGGAATTCTAGAACTACCAACATTCTATTTTGGCATTCTAGAACTCCAAACATTCTATTTTGGAATTCTGCAACACCAACATTCTATTTTGGAATTCTAGAACTCCCAACATTCTATTTTGGCATTCTAGAACTCCCAACATTCTATTGTGGCATTCTAGAACTCCCAACATTCTATTTTGGCATTCTAGAACTCCCAACATTCTATTTTGGAATTCTACAACTACCAACATTCTATTTTGGCATTCTAGAACTCCCAACATTCTATTTTGGAATTCTGCAACACCAACATTCTATTTTGGATTTCTAGAACTCCCAACATTCTATTTTGGCATTCTAGAACTCCCAACATTCTATTTTGGAATTCTAGAACTCCCAACATTCTATTTTGGAATTCTAGAACTACCAACATTCTATTTTGGCATTCTAGAACTCCAAACATTCTATTTTGGAATTCTGCAACACCAACATTCTATTTTGGATTTCTAGAACTCCCAACATTCTATTTTGGCATTCTAGAACTTCCAACATTCTATTTTGGAATTCTAGAACTACCAACATTCTATTTTGGCATTCTAGAACTCCAAACATTCTATTTTGGAATTCTGCAACACCAACATTCTATTTTGGATTTCTAGAACTCCCAACATTCTATTTTGGCATTCTAGAACTCCCAGCATTCTATTTTGGAATTCTAGAACTCCCAACATTCTATTTTGGAATTCTAGAACTCCCAACATTCTATTTTGGCATTCTAGAACTCCCAACATTCTATTCTTGAATTCTGCAACACCAACATTCTGTTTTGGAATTCTAGAAATACCACAATTCTATTTTGGCATTCTAGAACTCCCAACATTCTATTCTTGAATTCTGCAACACCAACATTCTATTTTGGAATTCTAGAAATACCAACATTCTAATTTGGCATTCTAGAACTCCCAACATTCTATTTTGGAATTCTGCAACACCAACATTCTATTTTGGATTTCTAGAACTCCCAACATTCTATTTTGGCATTCTAGAACTCCCAACATTCTATTTTGGAATTCTGCAACACCAACATTCTATTTTGGCATTCTAGAACTCCCAACATTCTATTTTGGCATTCTAGAACTCCCAACATTCTATTTTGGAATTCTGCAACACCAACATTCTATTTTGGATTTCTAGAACTCCCAACATTCTATTTTGGCATTCTAGAACTCCCAACATTCTATTTTGGAATTCTAGAACTACCAACATTCTATTTTGGCATTCTAGAACTCCAAACATTCTATTTTGGAATTCTGCAACACCAACATTCTATTTTGGAATTCTAGAACTCCCAACATTCTATTTTGGCATTCTAGAACTCCCAACATTCTATTGTGGCATTCCAGAACTCCCAACATTCTATTTTGGCATTCTAGAACTCCCAACATTCTATTTTGGCATTCTAGAACTCCCAACATTCTATTTTGGCATTCTAGAACTCCCAACATTCTATTATGGCATTCTAGAACTCCCAACATTCTATTTTGGCATTCTAGAACTCCCAACATTCTATTTTGGCATTCTAGAACTCTTAACATTCTATTTTGGCATTCTAGAACTCCCAACATTCTATTTTGGCATTCTAGAACTACCAACATTCTATTTTGGCATTCTAGAACTCCCAGCATTCTATTTTGGAATTCTAGAACTCCCAACATTCTATTTTGGAATTCTGCAACACCAACATTCTATTTTGGATTTCTAGAACTCCCAACATTCTATTTTGGCATTCTAGAACTCCCAACATTCTATTTTGGAATTCTAGAACTACCAACATTCTATTTTGGCATTCTAGAACTCCAAACATTCTATTTTGGAATTCTGCAACACCAACATTCTATTTTGGAATTCTAGAACTCCCAACATTCTATTTTGGCATTCTAGAACTCCCAACATTCTATTGTGGCATTCCAGAACTCCCAACATTCTATTTTGGCATTCTAGAACTCCCAACATTCTATTTTGGCATTCTAGAACTCCCAACATTCTATTTTGGAATTCTAGAACTCCCAACATTCTATTATGGCATTCTAGAACTCCCAACATTCTATTTTGGCATTCTAGAACTCCCAACATTCTATTTTGGCATTCTAGAACTCTTAACATTCTATTTTGGCATTCTAGAACTCCCAACATTCTATTTTGGCATTCTAGAACTACCAACATTCTATTTTGGCATTCTAGAACTCCCAGCATTCTATTTTGGAATTCTAGAACTCCCAACATTCTATTTTGGAATTCTGCAACACCAACATTCTATTTTGGCATTCTAGAACTACCAACATTCTATTTTGGCATTCTAGAACTCCCAACATTCTATTTTGGAATTCTAGAAATACCAACATTCTATTTTGGCATTCTAGAACTCCCAACATTCTATTTTGGAATTCTGCAACACCAACATTCTATTTTGGATTTCTAGAACTCCCAACATTCTATTTTGGCATTCTAGAACTCCCAACATTCTATTTTGGAATTCTGCAACACCAACATTCTATTTGGCATTCTAGAACTCCCAACATTCTATTTTGGCATTCTAGAACTCCCAACATTCTATTTTGGAATTCTGCAACACCAACATTCTATTTTGGATTTCTAGAACTCCCAACATTCTATTTTGGCATTCTAGAACTCCCAACATTCTATTTTGGAATTCTAGAACTACCAACATTCTATTTTGGCATTCTAGAACTCCAAACATTCTATTTTGGAATTCTGCAACACCAACATTCTATTTTGGAATTCTAGAACTCCCAACATTCTATTTTGGCATTCTAGAACTCCCAACATTCTATTGTGGCATTCTAGAACTCCCAACATTCTATTTTGGCATTCTAGAACTCCCAACATTCTATTTTGGAATTCTACAACTACCAACATTCTATTTTGGCATTCTAGAACTCCCAACATTCTATTTTGGAATTCTGCAACACCAACATTCTATTTTGGATTTCTAGAACTCCCAACATTCTATTTTGGCATTCTAGAACTCCCAACATTCTATTTTGGAATTCTAGAACTCCCAACATTCTATTTTGGAATTCTAGAACTACCAACATTCTATTTTGGCATTCTAGAACTCCAAACATTCTATTTTGGAATTCTGCAACACCAACATTCTATTTTGGATTTCTAGAACTCCCAACATTCTATTTTGGCATTCTAGAACTTCCAACATTCTATTTTGGAATTCTAGAACTACCAACATTCTATTTTGGCATTCTAGAACTCCAAACATTCTATTTTGGAATTCTGCAACACCAACATTCTATTTTGGATTTCTAGAACTCCCAACATTCTATTTTGGCATTCTAGAACTCCCAGCATTCTATTTTGGAATTCTAGAACTCCCAACATTCTATTTTGGAATTCTAGAACTCCCAGCATTCTATTTTGGCTTTCTAAAACTCCCAACATTCTATTTTGGAATTCTACTGCTCCCAACATTCTATTCTGGAATTCTGCAACACCAACATTCTATTTTGGAATTCAATAACTCCCAACATTCTATTTTGGAATTCAAGAACTCCCAACATTCTATTTTGGAATTCTAGAACTCCCAACATTCTATTTTGGAATTCTAGAACTCCCAACATTCTATTCTGGAATTCTGCAACACCAACATTCTATTTTGGAATTCAAGAACTCCCTAAATTCTATTTTGGAATTCAAGAACTCCCAACATTCTATTTTGGAATTCTGCAATACCAACATACTATTTTGGAATTCTAGAACTCCCAACATTCTATTTTGGAATTCTAGAACTCCCAACATTCTATTTTGGAATTCTAGAACTCCCAACATTCTATTTTAGACTTCTAGAGCTCCCAACATTCTATTTTGGAATTCTAGAACTCCCAACATTCTAACATGCAGTGTTTATTCAGTGTGTCGTGCAGTGTAGTGTGCAGTGTAATTGCAGTGTGTCATGTAGTGTAAATTCTGTGTATCATATTGTGCAGTGTAATGTGCAGAGTATCATGCAGTGAAATTGCAGTGTAATGCAAAGTGTAGCACATCATGCAGTGTATATGTGGTGTGTTGTGCTGTGTATCATGCAGTGTATCATATCATGCAGGGAAATGCGCAGTGTATCGTGTAGTGTATCGTTCAGTGTAATGTGCAGCTTATCATATTATGCAGTGAAATTGCAGTGTAATGTGTAGTGTATCGTGCAGTGTATAGTATCATACAGTGAAACATGCTGTGAATGATGCCATGTAAAGTGCAGTGTACTGTGCAGTGTATTATTTTGGAATTCTGCAACACCAACATTCTATTTTGGAATTCTAGAACTCTTAAAATTCTATTTTGGAATTCTGCAACACCAACATTCTATTTTGGAATTCTAGAACTCCCAACATTCTATTTTTGAATTCTAGAACTCCAAAAATTCTATTTTGGAATTCTGCAACACCAACATTCTATTTTGGAATACTAGAACTCTCAATATTCTATTCTGGAATTCTGCAACACCAAGAGTCTATTTTGGCATTCTAGAACTCCCAACATTCTATTTTGGAATTCTAGAACTCCCAACATTCTATTTTGGATTCTACTGCTCCCAACATTCTATTCTGGAATTCTGCAACACCAACATTCTATTTTGGAATTAAAGAACTCCCAACATTCTATTTTGGAATTCTAGAACTCCCAACATTCTATTTTGGAATTCTGCAACACCAACATTCTATTTTGAAATTCTAGAAGTCCCAACATTCTATTTTGGAATTCTAGGACTCCCAACATTCTATTTTGGCATTCTAGAACTCCCAACATTCTATTTTGGAATTCTAGAATGCTCAACATTCTATTCTGGAATTCTGCAACACCAACATTCTATTTTGGAATTCTAGGACTCCCAACATTCTATTTTGGCATTCTAAAACTCCCAACATTCTATTTTGGAATTCTACTGCTCCCAACATTCTATTCTGGAATTCTGCAACACCAACATTCTATTTTGGAATTCAATAACTCCCAACATTCTATTTTGGAATTCAAGAACTCCCAACATTCTATTTTGGAATTCTAGAACTCCCAACATTCTATTTTGGAATTCCAGAACTCCCAACATTCTATTCTGGAATTCTGCAACACCAACATTCTATTTTGGAATTCTAGAACTCTTAAAATTCTATTTTGGAATTCTGCAACACCAACATTCTATTTTGGAATACTAGAACTCTCAATATTCTATTTTGGAATTCTGCAACACCAAGTTACTATTTTGGCATTCTAGAACTCCCAACATTTTATTTGGGAATTCTAGAACTCCCAACATTCTATTTTGGAATTCTAGAACTACCAACATTCTATTCTTGAATTCTGCAACACCAACATTCTACTTTGGAATTCTTGAACTACCAACATTCTATTTTGGAATTCTAGAACTTCCAACATTCTATTTTGGAATTCTAGAATGCCCAACATTCTATTCTGGAATTCTGCAACACCAACATTCTATTTTGGTATTCTAGGACTCCCAGCAGTCTTTTTTGGAATTCTAGAACTCCCAACATTCTATTCTGGAATTCTGCAACACCAAAATTCTACTTTAGAATTCTAGAAGTCCCAACATTCTATTTTGGAATTCTAGAATGCTCAACATTCTATTCTGGAATTCTGCAACACCAACATTCTATTTTGGAATTCTAGGACTCCCAACATTCTATTTTGGCATTCTAGAACTCCCAACATTCTATTTTGGAATTCTACTGCTGCCAACATTCTATTCTGGAATTCTGCAAAACCAACATTCTATTTTGGAATTCAAGAACTCCCAACATTCTATTTTGGAATTCAGGAACTCCTAACATTCTATTTTGGAATTCTAGAACTCCCAAAATTCTATTTTGGAATTCTAGAACTCCCAACATTCTATTTTGGAATTCTAGAATGCTCAACATTCTATTCTGGAATTCTGCAACACCATCATTCTATTTTGGAATTCTAGGACTCCCAACATTCTATTTTGGAATTCTAGAACTCCCAACATTCTATTCTGGAATTCTGCAACACCAACATTCTATTTTGGAATTCAAGAACTCCCTAGATTCTATTTTGGAATTCAAGAACTCCCAACATTCTATTTTGGAATTCTGCAATACCAACATACTATTTTGGAATTGTAGAATCTCAACATTCTATTTTGGAATTCTAGAACTCCCAACATTCTATTTTGGAATTCTAGAACTCCCAACATTCTATTTTAGACTTCTAGAGCTCCTAACATTCTATTTTGGAATTCTAGAACTCCCAACATTCTAACATGCAGTGTTTATTCAGTGTGTCGTGCAGTGTAGTGTGCAGTGTAATTGCAGTGTGTCATGTAGTGTAAATTCTGTGTATCATATTGTGCAGTGTAATGTGCAGAGTATCATGCAGTGAAATTGCAGTGTAATGCAAAGTGTAGCACATCATGCAGTGTATATGTGGTGTGTTGTGCTGTGTATCATGCAGTGTATCATTTCATGCAGGGAAATGCGCAGTGTATCGTGTAGTGTATCGTTCAGTGTAATGTGCAGCTTATCATATTATGCAGTGTAATATGCAGTGAAATTGCAGTGTAATGTGTAGTGTATCGTGCAGTGTATAGTATCATGCAGTGAAACATGCTGTGAATGATGCCATGTAAAGTGCAGTGTACTGTGCAGTGTATTATTTTGGAATTCTGCATCACCAACGTTCTATTTTGGAATTCTAGAATGCCCAACATTCTATTGTGGAATTCTGCAACACCAACATTCTACTTTAGAATTCTAGAACTTCTAACATTCTGTTTTGGAATTCTGCAACACCAACATTCTATTTTGGAATTCTAGAACTCCCAACATTCTATTTTTGAATTCTAGAACTCCAAAAATTCTATTTTGGAATTCTGCAACACCAACATTCTATTTTGGAATACTAGAACTCTCAATATTCTATTCTGGAATTCTGCAACACCAAGAGTCTATTTTGGCATTCTAGAACTCCCAACATTCTATTTTGGAATTCTAGAACTCCCAACATTCTATTTTGGATTCTACTGCTCCCAACATTCTATTCTGGAATTCTGCAACACCAACATTCTATTTTGGAATTAAAGAACTCCCAACATTCTATTTTGGAATTCAAGAACTCCCAACATTCTCTTTTGGAATTCTAGAACTCCCAACATTCTATTTTGGAATTCTGCAACACCAACATTCTATTTTGAAATTCTAGAAGTCCCAACATTCTATTTTGGAATTCTAGAACTCCCAACATTCTATTTTTGAATTCTAGAATGCTCAACATTCTATTCTGGAATTCTGCAACACCAACATTCTATTTTGGAATTCTAGGACTCCCAACATTCTATTTTGGCATTCTAGAACTCCCAACATTCTATTTTGGAATTCTAGAATGCTCAACATTCTATTCTGGAATTCTGCAACACCAACATTCTATTTTGGAATTCTAGGACTCCCAACATTCTATTTTGGCATTCTAAACCTCCCAACATTCTATTTTGGAATTCTACTGCTCCCAACATTCTATTCTGGAATTCTGCAACACCAACATTCTATTTTGGAATTCAATAACTCCCAACATTCTATTTTGGAATTCAAGAACTCCCAACATTCTATTTTGGAATTCTAGAACTCCCAACATTCTATTTTGGAATTCTAGAACTCCCAACATTCTATTCTGGAATTCTGCAACACCAACATTCTATTTTGGAATTCAAGAACTCCCTAAATTCTATTTTGGAATTCAAGAACTCCCAACATTCTATTTTGGAATTCTGCAATACCAACATACTATTTTGGAATTCTAGAACTCCCAACATTCTATTTTGGAATTCTAGAACTCCCAACATTCTATTTTGGAATTCTAGAACTCCCAACATTCTATTTTAGACTTCTAGAGCTCCCAACATTCTATTTTGGAATTCTAGAACTCCCAACATTCTAACATGCAGTGTTTATTCAGTGTGTCGTGCAGTGTAGTGTGCAGTGTAATTGCAGTGTGTCATGTAGTGTAAATTCTGTGTATCATATTGTGCAGTGTAATGTGCAGAGTATCATGCAGTGAAATTGCAGTGTAATGCAAAGTGTAGCACATCATGCAGTGTATATGTGGTGTGGTGTGCTGTGTATCATGCAGTGTATCATATCATGCAGGGAAATGTGCAGTGTATCGTGTAGTGTATCGTTCAGTGTAATGTGCAGCTTATCATATTATGCAGTGTAATATGCAGTGAAATTGCAGTGTAATGTGTAGTGTATCGTGCAGTGTATAGTATCATGCAGTGAAACATGCTGTGAATGATGCCATGTAACGCGCAGTGTACTGTGCAGTGTATTATTTTGGAATTCTGCATCACCAACGTTCTATTTTGGAATTCTAGAATGCCCAACATTCTATTGTGGAATTCTGCAACACCAACATTCTATTTTGGAATTCTAGAACTCTTAAAATTCTATTTTGGAATTCTGCAACACCAACATTCTATTTTGGAATACTAGAACTCTCAATATTCTATTCTGGAATTCTGCAACACCAAGTTACTATTTTGGCATTCTAGAACTCCCAACATTTTATTTGGGAATTCTAGAACTCCCAACATTCTATTTTGGAATTCTAGAACTACCAACATTCTATTCTTGAATTCTGCAACACCAACATTCTACTTTGGAATTCTTGAACTACCAACATTCTATTTTGGAATTCTAGAACTTCCAACATTCTATTTTGGAATTCTAGAATGCCCAACATTCTATTCTGGAATTCTGCAACACCAACATTCTATTTTGGTATTCTAGAAGTCCCAACATTCTATTTTGGAATTCTAGAATGCTCAACATTCTATTCTGGAATTCTGCAACACCAACATTCTATTTTGGAATTCTAGGACTCCCAACATTCTATTTTGGAATTCTAGAACTCCTAAAATTCTATTTTGGAACTCTGCAACACCAACATTCTATTTTGGAATACTAGAACTCTCAATATTCTATTCTGGAATTCTGCAACACCAAGTTACTATTTTGGCATTCTAGAACTCCCAACATTTTATTTTGGAATTCTAGAACTCCCAACATTCTATTTTGGAATTCTAGAACTACCAACATTCTATTCTTGAATTCTGCAACACCAACATTCTACTTTGGAATTCTTGAACTACCAACATTCTATTTTGGAATTCTAGAACTTCCAACATTCTATTTTGGAATTCTAGAATGCCCAACATTCTATTCTGGAATTCTGCAACACCAACATTCTATTTTGGTATTCTAGGACTCCCAACAGTCTTTTTTGGAATTCTAGAACTCCCAACATTCTATTCTGGAATTCTGCAACACCAACATTCTACTTTAGAATTCTAGAACTTCTAACATTCTATTTTGGAATTCTGCAACACCAACATTCTATTTTTGAATTCTAGAACTCCCATCATTTTATTTTGGAATTCTAGAACTCCCAACATTCTATTTTGGAATTTTGCAACACCAACATTCTATTTTGAAATTCTAGAAGTCCCAACATTCTATTTTGGAATTCTAGAACTCCCAACATTCTATTTTGGAATTCTAGAATGCTCAACATTCTATTCTGGAATTCTGCAACACCAACATTCTATTTTGGAATTCTAGGACTCCCAACTTTCTATTTTGGCATTCTAGAACTCCCAACATTCTATTTTGGAATTCTAGAATGCTCAACATTCTATTCTGGAATTCTGCAACACCAACATTCTGTTTTGGAATTCTAGGACTCCCAACATTCTATTTTGGCATTCTAGAACTCCCAACATTCTATTTTGGAATTCTGCAATACCAACATACTATTTTGGAATTCTAGAACTCCCAACATTCTATTTTGGAATTCTAGAACTCCCAACATTCTATTTTGGAATTCTACTGCTCCCAACATTCTATTCTGGAATTCTGCAACACCAACATTCTATTTTGGAATTCAAGAACTCCCAACATTCTATTTTGGAATTCAAAAACTCCCAACATTCTATTTTGGAATTCTAGAACTCCCAACATTCTATTTTGGAATTCTAGAACTCCCAACATTCTATTATGGAATTCTGCAACACCAACATACTATTTTGGAATTCAAGAACTCCCTAGATTCTATTTTGGAATTCAAGAACTCCCAACATTCTATTTTGGAATTCTGCAATACCAACATACTATTTTGGAATTCTAGAACTCCCAACATTCTATTTTGGAATTCTAGAACTCCCAACATTCTATTTTGGAATTCTAGAACTCCCAACATTCTAACATGCAGTGTTTATTCAGTGTGTCATGCAGTGTAGTGTGCAGTGTAATTGCAGTGTGTCATGTAGTGTAAATTATGTGTATCATATTGTGCAGTGTAATGTGCAGAGTATCATGCAGTGAAATTGCAGTGTAATGCAAAGTGTAGCACATCATGCAGTGTATATGTGGTGTGTTGTGCTGTGTATCATGCAGTGTATCATATCATGCAGGGAAATGCGCAGTGTATCGTGTAGTGTATCGTTCAGTGTAATGTGCAGCTTATCATATTATGCAGTGTAATATGCAGTGAAATTGCAGTGTAATGTGTAGTGTATCGTGCAGTGTATAGTATCATGCAGTGAAACATGCTGTGAATGATGCCATGTAAAGTGCAGTGTACTGTGCAGTGTATTATTTTGGAATTCTGCATCACCAACGTTCTATTTTGGAATTCTAGAATGCCCAACATTCTATTGTGGAATTCTGCAACACCAACATTCTATTTTGGAATTCTAGAACTCCTAAAATTCTATTTTGGAACTCTGCAACACCAACATTCTATTTTGGAATACTAGAACTCTCAATATTCTATTCTGGAATTCTGCAACACCAAGTTACTATTTTGGCATTCTAGAACTCCC